>NC_036252.1:6166284-6302397 GCF_002742605.1 Olea europaea var. sylvestris
TTCCTTATTTTTAATTTGTGGCAGATATGGCATCAGCATGTGTCCCAATTTGTTATTTCGATGAATTTTAAATGAATGAAAATGTTCAGTGGGAATAGAAATGGACAAGTGAAGGAGATGGGGTTAAAGCAATTTTTATAACAATGAGTAGATCGTTTGCAGAAATGTACAGTGATATACAAAACATGCTTAACGTCGATCCCTCTCAGTACGATATGGAATTGGGATTTTTGTTTCATAAGCATTCAACCATTCCAATTCCACCTATGAAAGTTATTTCTGAAGTGGAAATGAAACATCTAATTAAATTGAACCAATACCGAAAGTCGACTCCTATTTGCGTAACTTTATTGGGGAAGAATGTCCACGAGAGTGAACACGAAGTTTCAAATGAAGAGAATCGTAATGTAAATGATGTTTGGGATACAATTCAAATTGTTCGTGAAGATGATGTGGTTTTTTCCGAGACCACTGCTACTCACCTTGATCACACTGTTACGCACAGAATTCCATCGATAGTTGAAGACAACGAGAATGAAAACGCATTTACAAACGAGGATTTGATTGCTTTATCCCGTAGGAGACATGAGTTGAGTGGGAGCTCACAGGCCGGACCGAGTACACGGTCCTCTAATTGTTCGCATGTAATTCCCGATGACGAAGATGTATATGTCGAGCAACTATTCGAATCAAAGAAAGAATTGCAAGAAGCTGTGCACCGGATTGCTTTAAAACATAGCTTCGAGTTTAAAGTGAAGAAATCAAACAAGTCGACGTACACAATTATCTGCGTTGACGACAGTTGTCATTGGCGTTTGCAAGCGACTAAGATGGACACGAATGAGTTCTTTGTAATCCGTAAGTATGCACGGGAACATACTTGCGAAGTGGGTATTCGTCGAAATAATCATAGGCAGGCCCGATCATGGTTTATTGGTCGAGAAATAATGCACAAGTTTCAGGATCCACGAACGATCTACAGACCTTCGGACATCATTAATGACGTTCGGCGAGAGTACGGGGCGGTCATGAGCTATCAGAAGGCTTGGAAGGCTAAAGAATGTGCATTGGAGGACTTGATGGGTTCGACCGAGGAGAGTTATGCTAAATTAGCCATGTATTTCATTGTTTAAGTGTTTATTTCTTTGTTATTTTAAATTTTAATTATTTAATTTCAATTGTTTATTTATATGTAATTAATTATTTAATTGAATTGTTTATTTTTGTGTTCATTTAATATTTAATATATTATCTAAATTATAATTATTTTTATTTACATTGGCTAGGTATTGCTATAACATAAGAATAATTAATATTGGGTCGGCATTTTTTATTGAGAAGGATGACGAAAATCGCTTCAAATATTTCTTTATGGCCCTTGGACAATGTGTTCGAGGATTTCGAAATGCAATGCGTACCCTAATCTTAGTCGACGGTACAACCCTTAAGGCGAGATACGGGGGCAAATTGATTATTGCAACATGCCAAGATGCGAATATCCAAATTTACCCTCTTGCGTTCGGCATAGTCGACGGAGAAAATGATGTAGCGATGAGTTGGTTTTTCACGAAGTTGAGGGAAGTAATTGGAGATGTCGAAAATCTTGCATTCGTAACCGATCGAGGGCAGTCAATAATAAATGGTATCGCCGAAGTCTTCCCCGAGGCACATCATGGTTATTGTATGTACCATATACAGGGAAACTTGAAGACCAGGTATCGAGGCAATGGCGTCGTTGCTTTGTTTAGGAGCGCTACAGAGGTTTATAGTTTTGAAGAGTTTGATAAGTTCATAGTCGAAATAGAAAGTAAATCGTATGCTGCATGGGAGTATCTAACAGAGATGGGGATTGAACATTGGGCACAATCACATTTTCCAGGACGTCGATACAACATGATGACGTCGAACAATGCGGAGTCGCTTAACGCTCTATTCAAGAAAGATCGAGAGTTACCAATTCTCGCAATGATTGAGAACATTCGTGACAAGCTACAACAGTGGTTTCGTGATCGACGTGAGGAATCACAGAGTTGTGCAAGTGTGCTAACCCCGACTCAAGAAAATAAGCTCTTCAAGACTCTAGATGTGGCAAGAAAGGTATATTTAGAACCACTGGAGCAATTTCGCTTCTCCGTGAGATGTGCACGTAATTTCGGATACATTGTGGACTTGAATGATAACACGTGCACGTGTAGACGGTTTCAGTTGGAGAGTTTTCCGTGTACACATGCAGTGGCAGTGGCTATGCATAGAGGATTACCACCACACACCTTATGCAGTGTGTATTACATGACTGATTATTGGAGAGCAATATATGCGGAAACAATATTTCCTGTACCAAATGAAGTCGAGCGGGAAGTGCCCGACCACATTCTCCCACTGAATAACTTGTTGACACCAGCAGTTGGACCACGTATTTCTGGACGTACACGTACGTCTAGAATACTATCTATCGGAGAGTTTCCCCAGCCTCGTAAGTGCGGTAGGTGCGGTGCGACAGGGCATACTAGAAGATATTGTATAAGTCAGATTCCTCTGCATGACAATGTAACGGATGTGTAATTTTAATAACTATTGACAATGTAATTATTTATAACATTGACGTTAATTATTTATGTATATTATTTATGTGAATTATTAGATTTAGTATTTTTTTAAACATTTCATTCATTACATTCATTTGTTATGCATATTATTTATGTTAATTATTTGAGATCGAAGCTTTTTCTAGACACTGCATTATACGGTAGGCTGCATTGTAAAATAAATATTTAAATATTACATAAATAATCAACATTTTACAATTCTTTCGTAATTACAAATAAATGAATGAATTGTACAATGTTTAAATACATGTAAAAATATGTACAATTATTTACGGATCCCTATTAAATTCAAATAAATCACATGCTAGTTTATTTCTCCAATTTTGTATCCATGCCTGGTTGATTGCATCAACCTTATGTACCACACTCAAAAATTCTATGTACTTGATGACGAACATGCCGCAATTACCCCTACAATTAAACAATGTTGTATTAGCATATCGAAAATTAGTTAGAACCTAAGATGTAAATGACAAAAAGAAAATTACAAACACTTACGATATTTGCTGCCTCGCCGTCGTCGTGTTCCGCACGGTGGCCAATCTGTCTTGTACAGTGATGTTCACTCGTGTAGCTATCATGGGAACGATCACAGACACCGACTCTAGATTTTGCTCGAGCTGGCCTTGTGTCAGGCATGAATGATCGGGGTTGTACACATACATCGTGGAGTTGGCGAATACGATTTCCACTGCAATGTAGTGATGATTCACACATACTGGCATGTACATATGCGTACAGCCATCCCATGGCTTTCCACCGACACTCGGCCACATCCCTACGACCCATTCTATCATATATTCCAGTACCGTGTACTCGCTACCCATAGCTTGGAACGACTGGTACTCCATGTCAACGGCACAGATGAACTCGGTGTTCAATATGAGTCTGCCAGGAATGTTGAACGATTTTGGTTGTCTTTCAGCACGATCTCGTAGCAAATTCATGCTCAAGTCGATGTGCTACATCAAGAAACACCAATAAAAAAAGGAGTTAATCTATGAATTTCATTCAAAAAATTGATTTTGAACATACATAATAGATAACAATATTTTCATTTCACTTACATTGTCGGCGAGCCAAGCCCCCGAAGTAGTGATGTCGTGGAACCACTTGTAAGTATTTGAGATCGTCTTCTCAGCAATCGTGCGACTGGCCCTGAAAAAATAAGAACATAATTTTTAGCTATAAGAAGTATACATGTGTCAGCTTCTGCGTCTGCGTACTATACTAATTATATAAAATACAAAGCTTACCAAGGCTGCAGTGCTCTCCACTTTGTCTCAAAGGCTTTTCACTTGGCGTGGTCCACCTCCCTGAAGAAATTCGGGTGCGTCCCGTCGACGAACCTTCTCCTCTTCGCCTCCGCGGTAAAGGGAGAAAGAACGTACTATGATGGCACCCTTGGCCTCTTGCCGACCACCCCCTCCACCACGTCAACAGCCATCATCCTCTCCTCATGCGTCTCGAGAATCTCCATCTCCCCAGCCATCAGGACGACCCCCTCGCCCGCTATCGGGACCACCTCCTCCGACACAAAGACCACGTCCGGCGAGTCTGGCGTCTTCTCGGGTACCACCTCCACCTCCGGTACCCTCTCCTCTTCCGGTGCCCCCTCGACATCCCCGGGTATCCCGTGCACGGGTACCACCTCTACCTCCAGTTGCCTATCCTCTTCCGGTGCCTCCTCGGCATCCCCGGGTATCCCCTGCACGGGTACCACCTTCACCTTCGATACCCCCTCGACGTCCTCAGGTATCCCCTGCACGGGCACCCCCACCTCCTCGGGTATCCCCTCTGCATCGGGTGACATCATCTCGGGTACCACCTCCACCTCCATCTCCGGTACCCTCTCCTCCTCGGGTACCCCCTCCACGTCCTCAGGTATATCCTGCACGGTCTTCTCTCGCTCCTCCATCCCATCGTGTCATTTAAAAATGAATCAAATGCAGCAACTGATGGCCACGATGAGTCAACATACCCCATCTGACCCCCTCCCCCTAATAACCACCGACCCCTTCGTCACTCCCTCCGTCCCGATAGCCGCCAGTCCCTCCGTCTCAATAGCCACCACTCCCTTCGTCACCCCCTCCGTCACGATAGTGACCTGTCCCTCCGCTAGCTCCTCCATCTCGATAATCGCTCGTCCCACGCAGGCCTGCTATGTCACCCCGTATTGCTGCAACCTCAGCATGAAGGTTTCCTAACCCAGCTCGTAACATCGCGACATCATATCGTAACTGTGCCATGTCCCCAAACTCAGATCATAGTGTCACGACATTATCCCGTAACTCTGCCATGTCTCCTCTCATCTCCATCAGGAGTTCGAACAAATCAATCGTCGAAGCACGGGGGCTAGGTGTAGGAGGTGATACTGGACGGCCCTCCTGAAAAAATAACTATTACAAATAAATAACCTAACAAGAAAAATAAAATGACAATCGAAAAATTATTTTTAATTAACATACTCTATCTCGATCAACGCTGGACTCAGGCATCTAAACCTTTGGCGTAGCTGAACGTGATCTTCTCAGCGGAGATGACATCCTCGCTGGACGTGCTATCCTCGGTGGAGGTGATATCCTCAACGGAGGTAGTACTGAACGATCCTCCTGAAAAAATAAATATTACAAGTGAAGCACTTAATTACAATATCAAAGCGATATTCAACAAATTCTGCACAGTAACATACCCTATCTCGATCCATCCTGGACTCAGGCATCTGATCGTCATGCACCAATTCAGTGAGAACTTTAAGCTATCATTTTGATATATCACAGTTAATGACTATGTATTCAGATTGTAAAAGAACATACAACATAAATAGTAATTGTATAATACGTACCTCAGGATCGTCGAAGAGAGCCGATAACTGTCTGGCAAGCGGCTTGTCTTGTGCTCGCCAGTGATGCATCCGAGGATAGCGCGTCTCTCCTCTCCTCGCATACCGACTGGCCAAGATGGGGACAGTATCGTACACCCATATCTGAAACAATTACAATTATTATGTATAGAATTCAATAAAAAAAAGTGTAGGTAATTCATTAACTTAAACATATACCTGCAGCACCAATGGCAGTCCATATGAATCATACTTGCGCTCGGGCTTATCCCCCTTTGACATTGAAAACCCCTTCCTAAACACGTATAATGTATCAAGAAAACATTTCCAACCCCATGGGTAGTTGTTGAAGGCATCAATATCATCAACAACCTCCAAATGGAAAATGTCAATCGATGTCTTCTTGTAATGACACCGGAGTATGCTCTCGATGATAAGCACCAAGCCCAACTTCAGCCTATCAGACATCCGATCACATCTCCTTAATGCATTTCCTAACTGCGCTAGAGTAACCGTCGTCTGTCCATGAAAATATTCGTTCAACAGCCTCCTGTTCCTCGGAACACAGGCCCTCGCCTTTGCATCGTCCGTACATCGCAGTCCAGTGACGAGGGCAAACTCAAATATGGAGAATGTGGCTACCTTGCCCCCAAGATCAAAATGGAGGGCGTCTTCGTCAACTGGCTTCAGCGAGCGACATAACAGGGCATCGAGTAGCTGCCCAGACCACTGTACATCACGCAACGAATACAATGGCCATAAGTATGATCGACGTAATATGTCTGCTTGATCGTCATCCAGCAAATCTAATACCAAAGCGAAGCTGGTAAAGTTACAATTCGACGTAACTTTACCAGGGATCTGTCTGACAGCGTCGTCCAGATGATATTTCATCCTGCAAAATTTCAAATATTAGAACCCTATGCAAATGATGTTCGATAAACAAAAATATTAAAAATATATACTAACACACTGCTACTAGATGCAATAACCAACCGATAACGGAATAAACAAAATGAACGTAAATTACTATTTTTCATATACTTAATTTGCTAATTTGGTCGTTTCTTTTAATATTTTAATTGCTTATTTTAATTATTTATCTAACACTTAATTTACTTTTTTATTTTTAATTAATGTTTAAACACTTATTTTAATTCTTTACGCATATTGCTTATTTCATATTTACAAATTTATTTTAATTGCTTCGTAAAAAATTAATTTAATTGGCTTTTTCATATCCTAATTTAATTGTTTATTTTTATTATTTCACAAATGTTTATATATTTATTTAAATTCTTTATGCATATTACTTATTTAACATGTAATTAATTATTTTAATAGCACTTATTTTGATTGTTTATTTTAATATTTTAATTATTTTTCTAACACTTCATTTACTTTTTATTTTTAATGAATGTTTAAAAACTTATTTTAATTATTTACGCATAATGCTTATTTCATATTTACAAATTTATTTTAATTGCTTTGCGAAAATTTAATTTGATTGATATTTTAATTTTCAAATTTAATTGCGTATTCTATTTTTTTTTTTTACAAATGTTTAAATATGTATTTAAATTCTTTATATATATTAATTATTTAATATTATATTATTTCTTTTAAATTTTTTTTTACTATTACTTAATATAAAATAATTAATTAATCTAAATTAGCAACTAATAAATATTTCGATAAATAATATAACATTTACATCTTATATTTACAATAAATAATTTTAAATACATAATATACATTCAAATTAAGCAATTCAAATAAATAATTATATATTAGAGAACACAATATAATCCATTAATAATTATTTAATTAACTTCAATAATTAAGGAAGAAAAAAAAAGCCCACGGCCCAAAATAACGGTCGGCCCAGGTGCCCAGTCAACTGGGTTGAGGTGGCCCAGTCAACTGGGTTGCCCAGTTGACTAGGTACCTTCGCCCAGACAGCCCAGTTGATTGGGCCGGTTAGGCGTGCCCAGCCGGCCCCTTCCATTTCCTGCCATGGAGATCGCCGAAAAACTTCATTTCCGGCGATCTCCACTCCTTCCCAAACAATAACAACCCAAATTCCACATTTATACAAGGATTTCTCAACACATATATATAAAATCATACTTTTTTCCAAAAATAAAAACAAAAACATGGTTTTTTTTTTTGTATAAAAATCTTACCTTCTTCAGAGAGAAATGGCCAACTAGGTCTCCTGTTTTTCCTTCTTTGTCGATGACTGGGTTAACCGTGTTACAGTACTTTTCCACTCGCCTTCTGCTTCATTTTCCTTGCAAGGGGTAAACTTGGGTTTCTCTTGATTTTTGTTGGTTTTCATTGTTTTAAGTAATTTTGCTTTTTTTTTTTAACTGGTCAAAGGCCCCTTTGAAAAATTGGCCGGGTCAACCGGCTGTTGGCCACTATTTTCTCTTACAATTTGTGCAAAAAAATGCTACTTGAGAGGTGGGTTCTATCAAATGTCCTGAAGTAAGTTATTATATTTGTAAGTGCTATGTCCTAGATCCAATCGATTTAGGTTGTAAACGCTTTTAATATGTTTAATGCATTTAATTTTGGCGAGATCTATTATTTATTTAAATTAATTTTGTAATAAATAATATTAAATAATAGAATTCGAAGATCTAAGTTTAAGTGATTTGTTAATCAGAAGGAGTTGTGATTGTGATATACAAATTACATATAATTGGAGCTTGAATAAACCGTGGTCGTAAGTAATAACGAGATACGAATATCGTTAATACAGTTAGACCATCACGTGTGACATTTCTTACTTGTGAAGTAAGTAGCTGTTCTCACGAGCTAAAGTGTGATGACACTTAAATGAACACATGGATGTTTTGTTAAAGAACAAAACATTGGAGACCCGCTAAGAGATTCCACATGAATAACTATTTGAGTGTCAGTGGTTAATCTTTAACGTTCGGTGATGAAATTGGTCCTACAACTTGAGGTCATCATAGTGCCTTATTCGACAGTCATATTTTGACGGTGTTAGATGTTGCTCTGTCAAGGGCCGCTAATACGACATCGTTCGGGTATGTCAAGAATCATATGAAAGTTGTGAATGACCAATAGAGGATTCGTCACTTTTAGATAGTAAGAGATTGTGATCTGCATTTTGTTCAATTAAGTCAATAACGAAATTCTTGGTCAAGATGTACATATAAGTCGAAAAGGAGTTTTCAACTCATATTGACTTAATATAAGAATTAAAGATATGATCGATAATCGAGATTGACACACTTCCATATCTCGTAGTTGATCGGATCATATTGACGAAGGGATTATAATTTCATGGTAAACGAACCGTTTTGATTCTGTCATACCACGTGACATTTTCCGTCACATGTGTTGCCCTGATACATTGCTAGATGTCAATCTGAGACGACAAGTGTGAATCTGTGATAAATTAAATAAATTAAAAGGGTGTTTAAGTTATCAGTTTTGATTAGATCAAAATAATATTTCACGTCGTTAGGCATCGTGACCGAAAACCTAATGGGCCGCACACAAAAGAGAATTGAAAGATTGAAAATTGTCAATTGATTAATTTAACAATCGTTAGATAAATTAATTAATTAAATTTGTTATTTATATTCTCGAATTAATTAATTCACGGACCGGGCCGAGCGCGTTCGGGTTTATATAAATACATGACTAGGGTTTGAGATCCATAAGATTTTCATTATTCTTGCTGGCACAAGAGGAAAAACCCTAACAGTTGCAGTCTATTCTCTATATGAATTTCATTGGAGGCTGGACAATTGGACAGCTGTGGGAGACAGATTCAAGCTGTTGGAAAGGAATAACGCGAAGGAATTTGCAAAATCAAGAAAAAGGTATATTTCTCATTACAGTTCTTATCTATATACAAAGCTAAATCCTGAATGGGAATTGAAATTTGTTTAATTCCACTGTGCATGTTTAAGTAAATTCACAACAATATTCTCATGGGAGGATAGAGCAACAAGTGGGGGAAGTAAGATCATGCCATGGGAGAATAGAACAAATGAAAAAATGGGTCAGCATGTTCTCTCTATGCAAATCAAGCAGAGTAAATAGAGTCAGGATATTGTTTATGACCCCTTTCACACTGTTTGACTCGATGAAGGCTAGTGACTTTAAGAATTGGCACGTACAAAGCACCTTAAAGATTACTATTTTTACTTGCTCGAGTTTGCTCAATTTTTTGGTCTGAATTTAAAGTTGTTTACTTATGTTATTTCTTTTTATGAATGGGCGAAGTTGATTCTTTTCATGTTTTGTAGTGTCAACGACATCGCCAATCCATTGCTCTATTCTCCCACAGGAGGATTTCCCACCCTTGCCTGCCTTTTGCTTTGTTCTCCCACAGTAAATATAGCTCTATTAAGGAAAGAGTGGTGCATAAATCGAGTGTCTGAGATGAAAATATCATGGATTTTCAAAAAGAAGCAGCTACCATATCCTAAAATCACAATAGGAATGCTAAAAAGGATGTAAAACCATTGTGATTGAGCAGCAGAACTGGCTGTTTATTGAACATAGTTGTGCAGAATTAACTTAGATAACTTTTAATAAGTTGTGTTAAGATTTTGTGTACTATTATGGCATGTTTTTTGCACCAAACTGGATAGGGTTAAAGAATAAAATGAGTTTAAAATTGTCTAGTATCATTTTATTGTGTTGCCAAGTACTACGTACAAAACACGCTGTTAGCAATCTTGAACTCATTTAATCGGTTAATAAATTATTGTTTTTACTTCAAAATTTTCTTGTAGTTAGTAAACCAATTTAGCTTCATTTTGCAGGCAGACCAGCGTCATGTCTGTTGATTTTCTTACCAACTCATGGCTTGCTTGTGCCTATTTGGATGGTTTCAACCAGCTACCAATCAGAGCAAGACATCCTTGTCTCGTACAAAACTGGAGATCAAGAACATTCAATCGGTTCATAAAGAGATTTGGCTGGAAAATCTACGGACGCTCTTGTGGATTGAACTTAATTTATATTTAGATATTTCTCTACTGGATTCATGTATTAAATATTTATGATAAGTGAAAATTATTGTTATCCATTTATTTATTTATTAAACAGTATTTTCTTGCAGTCTATTTTTAGAGCGAGGGATGAGCATTCTTGCTTTCGAAGACCGACTTCATTATAAACATAAAAATATTGCTCTTTAAATTTGGTCTTTCAAATGTTTCAATTATTCAATAGTATTCAATAATATTCTACAAACAAATAGTTTTCCTCCTTAGACTGAAATGATTCGAGCACATTAAAAAATAAATAAATAATAATAATAATAATAATAATAATAATAATAATAATAATAATAATAATAATGATTTCGTAAAATTATTTCTTAAAAAATCAATTAACAACTATTTAGATATAAATTGATATTAACAACAAAATAAAATATTCAATAATTTAAGCCTTATTTCGTTTGATTACTCAACCAATGTTAATCCCAATTATATTATTATAAATAATAATACTATAAATAAATTGCGGGTAATTCATGCAGCCTAATTAAATATTGGGTACCAAAATTAGACTCCTTTTTCAGCTGCGATTCGTGTCCTTTCGTCTTTAATAAAACAAGAAATAATACTAATGTCAACAAAAACTATGGAAATATGTTGACTTGGTAAATAATATTACTACAAGATTCGTGTTAGGTTCGATCGTTTCTTTAAAATAATATGTTGTAGGTTTGACTTTATGTCTCTCTATGAAAATTTTTGAACTATATTATTGCAACGGGAACGCACATGTAACCGTAAATGTCTTGTGCTTAGGTAGTAAGTACATTATTATAGTTCATTAATGTTGAAAACATTTTATTCTAATGCAATAGTAAGTTAATGCGTAGATATATACCCAAAAAAGGGAGAAAAAATCAACAACAATAATACAAGTTACCTGAATAAAACTCCTAGCTACTCACTATTCTAATTAATATTAATTCTCCAATTGGAAAATTAGAAAAGTTCATCATAATAAATAATAATGACATTTTTAATAAGGTGGATTACACAATATTAAAAAATATAAAGAAAAGTAAATAAAATATGGTGTAGCACAATGTTCTTTCATGTCTAGTACCACCACCAAACATAATCTTTTTATAAATGGTTTGCAATTGCGAAGCCTCCGGGAATGGACAACCAGCCTCGCTGCATACTGAAATTTTCGTAAAATCTACGTAAAAATTTTGATTTTTTTTTTTAGTGTATACCTAATACATGCATATTTTTCCCCTTTAACATTTTTCGACCCCACCCACCCCACCTGCACCCCGCACCCACATCTCATATTCGACAACTATTATTTCAAAACTATTTAATTTTCATACTCATTTTCAACCGCACATTTTCACAATAAAAAATTTTGCACGAAAACTTAAAACTTTTCCCTACTTTTAATCACATATTATCCAAAAAATCACTATTCAAAACTCCATTTTTTCAAAATAATGGCATAAAATTCATCAAGCAAGTGGTCTAATCTAAACGTATCTTTAGCATGCATTACTGAACAAAATTTTAAGTTTATTTTCTTTTGTCTTTTTAACATTGTAGAATGCACCTCATCAAGCAAGACCTAAAAGATTTGTAGTACTCCCAAAATAGCATATAAATGCAAATAATCTATGTGTTTTTAACTTATTTTTATGTCACTTAATTAAGACATCAACATCAAATCCTTATTATATGAACATGTTTGATTGTGCTTAAAAATGACGTCTTTTGACAATGTATAAAATCATAAATTTCCAAAACAATATATTCAAAATCTAACTCCTTCAATTAAATCCCTGTTTGGTTTGGATAAAAATAGATTTTTTTAGCAGATTTTAAATAAAAATTGATAAAATATATGGTTAAAAAGTTTATAAAAGTTGTAAATTTCATAATGTGTAGTTGAAAATAAATTTAAAAAATGGGAGCCGAATAAGGACTAAATGAAAACAAATGCTCAATTTTGTGGGACTTTTTTAAATATTCAATTGAGTTTATTGTATTTGGAGAGTTTAAATTTGTAAGAAATTATAAATTGCTATAACATCGAACTGAGATCAATAAGACGTTAAGATGTAACCAATTCAAATTTAAATTTTACCTATCTAGACTTTTAATTGTTTGAGTTCGTGAGCATTTCAAATTCTAGAAATATTAATATTGAGTAATCCGAATTTAAATTAAATCATCAATGTTACCATAAATAAAAAAAAAAATTTCAAACATTATGACAAATAATGCAAGAGTGGAATGATAAAATTGACCAAATAATTTCTTGTACCAAAATTAAAATTCAACGTTGTCTTATTTATTAATTGGCAACTTGATGGCCTTTCATCATTTATTATCTTCTTCCATCAATCACTATTTCTTAATTTCCTTGTAACTTTTAATTAAAATCCAACATGGACAAGTAAAAAATAATTCGATTATAATTCAAAGTTCAACTTGTTTATTTTACGTTAAAGCGTATATTTATACGCTCTATAAACTAGATAAATTTACACACATATAAATCGTACATGTAAAGAAAATTTATTTTGTCGACCATCCACGTATAAGTTCAAGATTTTTGTCTATCCTATTTCTATGTTAAACTATTTAGCCCTTGTTTAGTTTAACTAAAAAAAAAATAAATTTTAAGTCAAAATCGATAATTAATTTTAACCATATATTTTATGAAATCGACAATTTTATCAATTTTTAATCACACAAGTTAAACGGTTGAATACGATACAAATTTATTTATTTGTATACAGACTTTAAAGCTCCCTCGACCCTAGGGTTAGGTCTTCCAAGGATGTAAAAGGTCACATGGGGTAACAAATGCTGTAAAAGGCAATTTTGTACACTGTTATTAATTTCTTCTTAACATATACAGCAAGTCATGTAAATAGGAAAATTATATCTTGATAGACTTCACCATTACTTTTCTTTTTAATCAGAATTTGTTAGGGCACAATAATGCTTCTTGTGACCAGAAATTAAATATAACTAAGAGCAAAAATGTGAGAAGCCCTGAGTACAAGTTTTTCTAGTGATTAATTAATGTACTTTCAGTTGATTCTTTAACTATCTTGTAGTTTCTTTATTTTTAGCTCCTCTTTGGTGTCACTTTAGAAAGTTGATAAAAAATCTAAATCAAAGTCAACAAAATTAATTTTAAGCATACATTTCATCGAATTTCATTAAAATCTACTAAAATTTTGATTTGTAGTTACATCAAATAGGGGCTTAATGAGAGCCGAATGAACTATGACGGGACGAAAGTCAAGAATTCTCTGTTTACACGTAGAAATTTATATAAACACGCTATAAACCACAATTAAGTGAAATATCATACCGATTATTTAATGAATTAGACTTTTCAACAATATCTTTAGGTTTATGAGTCATTGACGATAAAATTTTCAACTATTTTTGTTAGTGAGTTGTTGACCAGACAAACGTGACAAAAACTTCTTAATCATTGATACTAAAAGAAATAAAACAGCCTTCTCACCTTAGTTATAGGAAGAATTGGCCTTACTTAAGTCTAATCTACTTAAATTAATCCATAGTTAATATAGTTTTAGAGCTACATATTTCATACATGCTTCAAAAATCACTCTAAATTTGTCACAGTACAATTATTAGAAAGCTGCCTCGAAAATAATTTATCATCATTGAGGTGTCTATGGAAACAACAAGGTGTCACATCCCACAAACTCTCAAATTATAATAACACTATTCTAATATAACGAGGAATCGACAAACAATTAAAAAAAGGCTTTTGAAGACACGTTAAAAAATAAATGGTCATACCAAACAAACTTATGAAACTAAAAAATTATAATGAAAAACGAACAAAAATCACTTTCAACAATCTTCGCGAGAAATCTTCTCGAAAGCATTCAAGGGGTAAACAAAATGTACGAGGTAGGCGGTTGCCCGTGTTACTTTATTTCTCAACAATGAAACAAAGTGATCCAAAAGTTAGTTTCTTGCGCTTTTTTATTTCAAGTTTCTTCTTCATGGATTGATTGTATTTCTTAATTTATTTCATCTTTTGCTCCGGACTATATCGAGTAATGGAGTCATCTGAGTGCCATTTCATTTAGATGTTCAATTTGATGAACAACTCCGTGTAATTTCTGTGACATCACAGATTAATTTCAAAGCCACCATCACTGACCACCGACCCTTTATTACAACTCATACAATCACAGACTCTCTAAGTCAATCCTTCCACTTGTGTTTATATTTATGAACTGCTTAATTTTCTTCGTGTATCGATAATTAACTCAACTGCATAATCTCTCTCTAAGATGGGAAATGCAATTTTCCAATGTTGCAAACGAGAATCAAGTGCATCAGTGAAGTTAATATTCCAAGGCGGCGCCACCAGAATTCTTACAGAAAAACTCGTCGCCGGCGAGGTTATGTTCGAGTTCCCGGATCATATGGTATGCCATGCAGACTCATTCTTCATAGGCCAACCAATTCCTGCACTGGCCATTGATGATGAGCTCATTAAAGCTCAAATATACTTTGTTCTTCCCATTGATTACTTCCCATCTAACGTTCTTACAGCTTCTACTCTAGCCGCCTTAGGAAATCGGCCAAAGAGCGCTGCTGTGAGTTTCAAGGGGTGCCCTTTTGAGCACTTGAAGGGATCAGACGGTAGGGTTTCGATCAGGGTTTTGCCGGAATTTTTTATCAAACTGTTTACAGAAGGTAATGAAAATGAAGGTGAAGATTCCGATAGTCCCGCCGGTGGTAGTTTTCTGTGCAGCACGCCGGAGTTGCAGAAGCATTATAATCAATTGGTGGGGTCTAAGGATCAAGTTTGGTCACCAAAACTCGAGACCATTTCGGAGTATAAAATTAAGTACTCGCCTTGCAGATTCATAGGGTTGGAATGGAAGCAAAAGGAGGCAGGTAATTGATGTTCAGTTAAATTTAGGAAGTCCATTTCAAAGAGAGTGATTACTTTATCGACCTCCGTTCAAACTTCTTGATCTTCCGGTGTGGCAACGAGCTTGCGCTTTTTGGGTATTACTAAGTGGGATTAGACAATATTAGACATGACAAAATTGGCCTTCTTTAATAACTCTTAATTTATGTCACATTCGCGGTGTGACGTGTATCTTCCCCCATTCATCCAAATTTTTGGGATCACCTACTCGAAACCAAGAAAAGAATCTCTCGAGTTGTCTAATATATTGTTACATAAAGCATGTTAATTTTGTGCATAAATTGCTCTTTTCAATTTTAATGAATATATATATCTGTAAAAAAAAAATGTCTAGATTATGTGGACTGGATGAAATAATCGTTAATCATTAGCTTAATTCAATAATTAAGGTTTTCTCAGCAGAGATTAAGGACAGCTTGTTTCATAAATATATTAACTTTTGGATTATATAGATTTTTGAATGACTCTGTTGGTGAATATATAACAGAAAACTCAATTAAGTTCTACATTACAACATACAGTTAATGATGAAATATACTGATTTATCAAGTTATTGTGTACGTATAAAGATTAATTTCCCAGTTTTCTTGTTCTAGGTTGATATTTTACAGAAGATTATTGTCTCTTTATTTCTTATTCTTAAATGAACGGTTGAGTTAGAACTTTGCCAATTTTTTTTCCTTAATAAACTCTAGACTCCAATATGTTAAATTTATGTGAATTTAATCTAGTCTAATCTTCAAATTTTATACAAAGATCTGACTATCAACTAATTAATAACTTATACATTGTGCATTTCTATATTTTCGATAATTTAAGTAAACAAATGAAGATTAATGTTGTTGTATGATTGCAGGTACATGATTTCAATTAAACAAGTAGCTATTGAGTGGATTTAAGAGTCTAGATGTTTAACCCGTGTTTGGTAGTCATTTTTTTGGGGGAAAAGACATTGTTTTTAATAGTGAATTTTTGGAGAATATGTAGTTAAAAAGTAGGAAAAAATTTTGGGTTTACGTGTAGAATATTTTATTGTGTGAATGTGTGGTTGAAAATAAATATGTTAAAAAAAAGGGAGTTTTGAAAGAAGAGTTGAGATCTGTTGCCCGAAATTTGTTGTCCACTTAATGAATTAGGTAACACTTTAATGTAAAATGATGTATCAACCATTCATTGGTGGACTGCAAATTGAATAAGAAATTTTGGACAGTAAATTTCAACTCTCGAAAGAATGAGAGACAAATAGTGGCTCAATTGTTAATGTAACCATTCCTAACTCGTATTTGAATAAAGTAGAGTCTTGATTAAAATAGTATTAACTAAAAAATTAATAGAATTTAAACTATCGAATACCATCTTACAACAACTTTCCAAACAATTCATCATCTTGTGTGATATGACCCCCACATCAAATAACTACAAAAATATTATTCGACATATTAGAACTTGAACTACATCTCTTACCAATGTTGAACTTTTAAGATAAAACCTCAACTCTTAATTCTTACGACAACTATGAATTTGTCCCATGGTTAAGAGAAGCCTTTTGAGCTTGGGAGAACTAAAATGGACACTAATTCATTGTTTATCTAGTTTAGTTTAGTATAGATCTCAGAAATTGGTCAAGGGTATAACATCATATCTTACAATTTTCAGAAACATTATGAACAAATTCAGTACACTACTTGGGAAAAAAAATGACACTACTAGAGTCACAATCTTAATTTTATGCACCATGGAATGGAGACAATATGTTATTATGAGCCTGTTTGAGCCAAATTATTCCAAAAAAATACATTTTTAAACAATGATTTGACATCATTTCAACCATATATTCTTCAATAAAATAATATTACACGCAAATCAAAATCTTTTACTTATTTTTTAACCACGCATTTTCCATCAATACACTATTCAAGAATGCATTATTACCAAAATAATGTGACTCAAACACCCCTATAGTGTAATTGCGACAAGATGCATCCCATCTTTTTACCCCCCTTCATTGTGTTTTCAATACTCAATTTCCACTTAATTGTTTTGATGGACATCATTATTGTTTAATTGGACCTATATATTCATGATTTGGTCTAAGGCCCAACTGGCCCATCCTATGGTTAAGACCAGCCTTTCGAGTTTGGAAGCACTAAATTACTCACCGCCGAATTGTAACACTCTTTCGTAAACTTTCAATTCTAATTTTGCTCTCTAATAAAATGCGATTTAAACTGTATAACATAAAAATGAATCGAAATTGGACACAGGTAGGGGTGAGCAAAAAAAGGGAAAAACCAACCAAACCGATCAAACCAAATCAAGTCGGGTCAGTTTGGGTTGATTTGAATCAAAATTTTGGTTTTATTCGATTAATTTTAACCATTAAAAGTCAAGTTGGATTGGTTTCAGTTTAAACAACCAACTCATTAATTAACCCATCCAATCCGAAAATACATTTATTTATTTATTATTTTAAAAATCATTTTTTTTAAATGTAAAAAAACAAAATAATAAAAACATAAATATAATTTTATCTCAAATAATTTGTTTACTGTTTATATTTTTTCTACCAAAACTCTAAGTATCAAAGAAAAGCAGGCTAGAAGAAGAAGTGTTTGATGTAAACTTCAAATTTAAATTATAGCCTTGCCTTCATTTCGGTGTAATTATTTGTTGGTAGCTATTGGATTTGTATATACGATGACTTTGGAAAAATTGATTCTTTTATCGTTTACATTATATATATTATTGATATGCATTACGCAAGAAAAAATATTATAAAAAAATAAATTTTTAACCTAAAATAGGTAGACAATTTTTTTTACTCACACAAATTCCAAAGTTTGATTTGGTTTGCTTCGGTTCAATTTCAACGACTAAATTGAGTCGATTTTGATTGGAATTTATCCAAATCAATCAAGTCAGTTTCGATTCGAGTTGGACTCAAAATCTATTCAACCCGAACCATGCCCAGGCATAGATGCAGAGGTGGATCTAGGGAATCAGGTTGTGCTATAGCCTGTCCCTCCCGTCCAAATGTTAATTAAAAAAATCAAGTAAAAATTTTTTTGTGCAAGATAATTTTTTTTTTTTTCCATATTAGTTCGCCCTGAATTTTTTTCTGGATCCGCTGTTGATTGGACGGGATCGTATTCCCCCTCTTGACCTCGCCATTTGAAGCAGGACAGTCTCGAGGGACGTAGTTCGAATAATTTTGCCATATGTTACCCAAAAAAATTCTTTGAAAAATGACGATCATGTTTTGATTCATGATCGACGGTGGTGGAAATTGAGGGTTCTGTATAGTGATGCTGATGCAAAGCACAGGATTAAAGCTTCATTTCGTTTATCCAATAAAAATAAAGGTGTCTGCTGCGCCATCAATTGGCTGACGCGTGGAGCGGAGGGGCAGAGGATAATTAACGCCAAAAGCAATGCACTCTTTTACTTTTACCCAAGTGTATTCCACGCGCTTTTCAATTATCGTTTTTATTTTCTTTTTCTAAAAAAATAAAAATAGTAAGCCCTGTTTGTTTTTCATTATTTGCCCATTAAAATAAAAAATATAATAATTATTCATCACATTAAATCATCATATTTGACTTTATATCTTTTGTGTGAAGCCTATAACGATAATATTTTTTATTTTTATTTTTATATTAATGTGTATCAAACTAGACTTAAACAGAAAATGTAAGAGGGCCGT
The DNA here is from genome assembly GCF_002742605.1 of Olea europaea var. sylvestris. NCBI lineage: Eukaryota > Viridiplantae > Streptophyta > Magnoliopsida > Lamiales > Oleaceae > Olea > Olea europaea. The sequence goes on from NC_036252.1 coordinate 6,185,429, forward strand.
GTGATGCAAGCAGAAGCCAGAAGCGAGTGGGAATGATGGAGATAGGAACGGGACAAAAAGTACGGAAGAGGAAATCGCGGGATGTAATAAGGCGGGTTGTCTTTGCGCTGGGCTCGAGGCACTTACGCGCCTCGTTTTGCGTGAGTTGAAATCAGAAAATCATTGACAGAAGTAGTAGTAGGTCTAAGGCTCATGCACCTACGCTGTAACACACAAAAGCGACAGATGAGAGAGAATCACAGAGACAAGAAGAAGATTGCCATTTTTTATTTTTTATTTTTCTTTCTCTTCACACTTTTTATTTTTAATTTCAGACATTTTTAGAGAAAATTTTTTATCGATTTACTACGCCCGCTTGTCCCCTTTAAAAATCTTTAATTTAATTAAAATTTTTATTTCTATTATTTTCGATCACACAATTTTTAATAAAATAATATTACACGTAAATTAAAAACTTTTCATTCTTTTACAACCATCATATTTCAAAAAAAATATTCTTCCTCTCATTATAGACCCAAATAATGGGGCCAAACGGGGGCTACATATACGCTAGAGTTATACTCTTCCTCCGTTTGGACTACATTAATTTTCATTCCATTACATTTCATTTTTTTTATTTTCAACTACACAATTTTTCATGAAATAATATTACTTGTAAATCGAAATTTTTTTCTTTTTTTTTCAACTACTCATTTTTAAAAAAAAATTATTCCACACATTCTCATTACCACAAAATGGGGGACAAATGGGGACTAATGTGCACCCACCTCACTTTAGGGGGCCCACTGATACTTGGCCAGGGATATTTGTTCAGAAGCAGCTCATGTTTGTCGTGAGCATCCTTGAGTTGACACGACTTATTCATGTGCTTAGGGTTATATATGACCTGATTTAGTCTAAATGTGTCGATTCTGAGTCGATTATGATTGAAAAAATAAAATCTTTTTAACCCTTTATCCTTTTTGAATTGATCACATCCCTTACTCAGCTCCTAGTCACTCCAAAGGAATTGAGGAGATTAATTGATATAGCTGGTTATTGAGTAGATGCGAAAATGAACGTTTCTAATGACATGTGCATGGCTCATCGCATCTCTTAATCGGGTGGAAAGTCTAGAACTTGATGATCAAACTAAATTCGAGACAAGAGATACATTGATGGCCTCAAAATAGATTATATTGGATTGAGTTGGCGCTATTCCTAACATTCAATTGTTAGCTCCTCTTCAGTAATTATTAAAATCAGATTTTAATTTAAGTCAAAATCAAATAATCAATATTAACCATATATTTCATGAATCCCACAACTTTTGAACGGCACATTTTAAGAATTTCTATCAAAATCTACTAAAAATCTAACTTTAATTCTCACCAAACAGAAGCTTAATACCCTCTGTCAGTACAGAGCCAACCTAGTAGCAACTCTTGTTTTCGCGAGTGAGTTTTACTAGGTCATAAAGAGAGGAAAATAGAGAAAATAGAGAATAAGTTAACATTTACCTCCAATTTAGAGCTGATTAAATTCTAGATTTTAATCTAAATTAATGTCAATAATTAATTTTAATCACATAGTTTATGGATCCCACAACTTTTCAATCACAAATTTCATCAACCTCTATCAAAATTTACAAAAAATCTGATTTCAATCCCATCAAATATAAATTTAAGGATAAATCCATATGTATAGAATAACTTCTTACAAAATGTTGCCAGAATAGTCTCATGACGTGAGGTCCATCATGAAAAAAATTTGTCAAAAAATACCCCACTCACCCCCTATGCGTGTATTCTGACCGCATTTGGTGAAAATTTCTTCTGTACATCAAGTATGGCGTAAATTTAATGACTTTATAATGAGGTAAAAAGGAAAACATATAAACAAATTAGAAGGAACGAAATAGTATCAATTTTCAAAACATCGATATACTGCCTTTCACTATAATGGATCTAGTTCTAGGTCTCAAGTTAACTTTCAGTACAAATAATTACTGGCATTGTTTATCGCAATGTACAAAAAGTTCAATATTTCCCTTTTTAAATGGTCGACTTAACGTGTTCAACTCAAAGATATCCCTATGCCCCTAACCAAAGCACTGCATATCCAGAAAGGAAAAAATAGAACATATCCATTTTGCTATTTTGCTAGTGTCTGCCCCCAAAAGCCAAGTAAATTTCTTGTCTCATTAAGGAGCTAATTTCTTGAATTTTAGGAAGGAAAAAAAAAAAAAAAAAAACCACATGTTCCATATAACAAACTCAATTTTAAAATAAAATAATGCTTAATACATGAAATTTCATTAAAAGAATAAAAACTAGTAACTAGTGCTCATAGAGAATTACTCATTTTGTTCTTGTTTGATTTTCATTCTTGTAAAAAAAATGTATTTTTGAATAATGTACTGATGAGAAATGTGTGATTAAAAAATAAAGAAAAATCATAAATTTGCATATAATATTATTTTTATTAAAAAATATGTGATTGGAGTGAAGTCAAATCACTATTAATGAATGTATTTTGATGGAAAAAAGGGCTCAAACAAAGGCTTTATGTGTATTATTCAACGACGACTTAACTTTTGAGCCTTTCTTTAACGTGACACTAATCTTCTCTTAAATAGAAAAGTTTTCGTTGAGTTGAATATTCAATCGTGTAGCAAGATTCACCCTAGACCACTTTAACGATCCCACCTCCTCAGAGAAAAGGCCTTACGGTGTTTCTTGCTAAGTCAAGCTCTTCGGTATTATAGGAAACCCTTGGAGAATATCCACTAACTATCTTCACCTTATCAGATTTATTTTTTGAGTGACTTGCGATATTAGTCGTGAACTCAATTTTCTATTTAAAAAATTTCAGTACATTTACTTTCGTAACGGATTCTTCCATGTCTACAAAAGAACACAAGTAGCACAAGTTTCATTCTGGTAGGGGTCGGACTATTTTCTCACACAACGTAAGTTTGTTATCCTAAATTGTATAAATAATTAACTGTTTTTGTGTTTTTTGTCAAAAAATTGGAGCGTGGGTGTCATATGAGAGATAAAGCGCGTGGAATGCAAGATATGGAGTGGGTAGGAGAGGATATTAGAGAGAGGGATATGAAAGGGAGACATGAAAGTGAGACAAAAAAAGTGGGTATGGGGTTTGTGGCTTCGTGTTAGGCAGCGCCGCTGTCTTCTTCTTTTTTTTTTTTTTTTAAAACATTACAATTATTACCATTAATTACACTTCCCTGAAATTCTCTTCTCTGTCTCCACTTTCTCCACTCCCACCTAAAATTACATTCATAAGTAATCTCAACCCCACTCTTACTCGTGTGGATCCAACTTTAATAATGTCAAACTAAAACTGTACATAATTTGCAGGTTATTGCATCAGTTTGAGAATTTACTTAGTGCGCATCGAAAGGATAGTGACTGCGAATTTTCCCGTCATCCAAAAAAAATAAAAGAAAGAAAAAAGAAACTGAAACTGCACAATTTATCACTCTGCAATGGGTCTATGAAATTTTTCACGGTGTCACTCTTGGGCCACCTTCATGTACATAACATCCTTCTTGTCCATACACGATACGGACCTCCCCCTCGTGAACAAAATCCATGTAAGTCCCGCAACATGTCACTCCTAGCACATCATTATCTTCGCCCTCGCTGTCCCTATAGGATACATAACCCCCATTTCCCCTCTACTTCAGCCTTGCATTGCATCAACCTTCCTCATCTTCTTTCTTCATTATGCCAAACTCGATTTATTGATGTATTGGATATATTTGACTGAGAAAATGACTCGTTTCCACAATTTCAACGTCAATTTATTGAGTAAATAAATATTAACTTGACCAATTCAAAATGAAGCTTTTTAAATTTTATTTATACATTGTTTAATTTATTTTTATTTTAAAGACATGGTCGGTGATTATTTATATTTGAAGCTCCCACGTGACGGACAAATCTAACTTTTTCTCCCCCTAAATTTTGATTAAATGAACCCAACCCTTTAATTTAAAGAAATTAGTGGGACAAAACTTGATATTATGATAAGAAAAGGATTAGGCTCGGTGCTCGAGAAAGGAACACACAAATTGATCAATGAATAAAGAACAAACTTGTCTTCCCAAGTTACAAATAGGTTAGATGTGTAAATTGGATTAGAATTGTCCCCTTGGGATATAGGCGGAAAAAAATATTAGCCCAAATATCAAGTTGAATCATAAACTTATGAGAAAAGCCTCACTGCCAGAATTTATTTGAGAAAGGTTTTGACACTCCCTCACAAGTATCGGGTCCCGGATGAATAAACTATTGGGATGAAGAAGTGGGACCGCCCCCATATGTGAGAGTAGGTCAGGGTTTCTGTCATCCTCTCTTCTGATAGTGTAGCTCGGTTCTAAACTTATTTACAAAAGAACTAATGTACGATGTCATCGATGTTGAAAAAAATGAGTTGAAGGACTCACTTTGGCATGAATTTTGAGGGGGGACCCATTTGTTTATTTTGAAATATCAAGATTGACTTGTGTTCTTAGAACATCAAAGTTACATATTTGCTTGTCAAAATAGATGGCTCAAAGTAATGCATTGAAAGATGTTTTGTATTGAAAATGAAACTAGTTTAAAGTTATCCCACATAGAAAAATAGATAAAGACAATGGCCACTTTAAAATGGTATAATCATATGTCGTAAAAAGGCGCACTCCATGTGCACGCGCAAGGGGTGCAAATCACGGACCCAAATAAGCTTCGAACATTAAATTTGTGTGCGGGTGCGACGAATAGACCGAAAATTGGCCCTTAAAAAGGTTCGTGTTTTGTCTTTATTCTATTATTTTTCCAAATAAAAAGCCTTCCAAATTCTCTTAACTCCAAATACTCGCGAATATGTCAGTGTTAATGCAGAGATTAACAATCGAGTAAATGGTGGTTAATGGCATAAATCCTCACCAGTTAATTATTCATTATAACCTATTTGTTCAGTCATCATCCTCCCTTATAGGCACACGAAAATTTCTCTTCTGAGCATAAAATTTGTCTTGTGTCTGTATACATAATTTTTAATTTCTGTCAAAGTCTCGGTGATATTGTTCAGATATGAAGTCAATTCGTGGAGTAGTATCTACAATGCTTAAACTGTACTGGTTTTTCATTGTATCATGGGAAACAGACATTCAAACCAAATTTCAAGTATCTACGATGAAAGAGCGAATATGTTTTAAGGAAGCTGTGTTTACACAGGCCTCAGTTTGAAAGTTCATTCGCTCTTTTATATTTTCTACAATTTTAGATTACTTACTAACGAACTTAAAACATATTCTTGAAAGTAAGAACATACAGATTCATATATTGTTGTTAAAAAATTGATATTCATTTGATTTTTCAAAAATGGCAACCAAATCAACCAACATGGATATGACTCAAAGTATAGCTATTGAAAATCAGGCTGTGGGATTTGCTGTGGCTCGAGTGCCCAATTCGACTGCAGCTAAATTGTCGAGTTATGTTGTGAATCAAATTGTGGCTCAAACAATTGACCATACCTTTATTGTTTCGATTAATCATGGACAAAAATGCTTAAATTCAATGGCTTGAATTTCAAATGGTGGCAATAGAAAATGTTATTTTATCTGACTACCTTGACTCTTGCTAAATTTTTGACTGAACTGTTCCAAAACTCAATGAGGGCGATGGAAATGTTCAAACAATCAGTGCACTTGATGCTTGAAATCATTCGGATTTTTTGTGCCAAAACTTTATCATGAATAGTCTAATAGATTCGTTGTACAACGTGTATAATACAATGAAAACTACAAAGGACTTGTAGAAGTCTTTAGACCAAAAATATAAAACTGATGATGACGGGACTAAAAAATCCATTGTCGATAGATTCTTAGATTATAAAATGAACTTAAAAACTGTAATCAGACAAGTACAAGAACTTCAAATGATTCTTCATGAGATTCATGCCGAGGGGAAGATCTTGAGTGGAACTTTTCAAGTAGCTATAATTATTGAAAAGCTACCTCCGGCATGGAAAAATTTCAACAATTACCTTAAATATAAGAGAAATGAAATGAATGTTGAAGAATTAATTGTTAGATTTCGAATTGAAGAAGATAACAAGAGTTCAGAAAATAAATGGTTCAACCCTAGTGTTGCTAAAGCCAAGTTGTAGAGCATGATCAAAGTAATAAGACTTACAAAAACAAGCCTGGACCATCAAGGAAAATGTTTCAACTGTAATAAAATGGGTCATAAATCTTTAGAGTGAACATTACCAAAGAATAAGAAAGAAGATGAGATAAATCTCGTGGCTGCCATTTCTGAAGTTATGGTGGGTTCAAACCTAAAAGAGTGGTGGATTAACTACGGAGATATAAGACATGTATGCTCTGATAAAAAGCTATTTACTGCTTTCGAAGCAATTGAAAATGGAGAGATATGGTATATGAAAAATTTAACAACTTCTGAAATCTAGGGTCAAAGAAAGGTAGTTCTAAAGATGACTTCGAGAAAATACCTGACTTTTAACTATGTGTTGTATGTCTGCAAGAACCTAGTGTCTGGACCGCTTCTGATTAAGCATGATTTTCGTATTGTATTTGAGTCGAACAAAGTTTTTTTTATTAAAAAGTAGAATGTTTGTCGAAAAATGATATGTTTCCGATGATATATTTAAGTTAGATGCAATGACTTTTAAGCTAAAAATGAATAAAGTAAATTTTTCTGCTTACGTGCTTGAATCTTCCAATTTATGACAAGATAGATTAGGACATGTTAATTATGATACTTTACGTAAATTAATTAACTTGAATTGCATACCCACGTTCCATATTGATTCCAAACATATGTGCAAAACTTGCGTTGAACCAAAATTGACGAGGTCATCACTTAAATCAATTAAATGGAATACAGAACCATTTAGTTAATTCATAGTAATATATGTGATTTAAAATTTGTACAAACAAAAGGTGATAACAAGTGCTTCATTACTTTTGTCGACAATATCACAAAATAATGTTATAACTATTCACTCAAAAGTAATGATGAAGCCATGGATAAATTTATTCTCTATAAAAATGAAGTTTAAAATAAACTTAATAAGAAAATTAAGATGTTTAGAAGTGATCGATGTGATGTGTACGAAGCAGCATTTTGCTAAATTCTGTGCACAACACGAAATCATACATGAAACCAATGTACCTTATTCACATCAATAAAATGATATTGTTAAACGAAAAAATCGTACCTTAAAAGAAATGACGAATGCAATGTTAATGTGTCTTAGGTTACCTCGGAATATGTGGGAAAAACGTGTGTTATCAGCAAATTATCTTTTAAATAAAGTGCCAGAAACAAAACGAAAAAGACCCTTTATGAGTTATGAATGTGGATGTCTTGCTAAAGTGACTATTCCAACGCCAAAAAGGGTGAAGGTAGGTCAAAAAACTGTAGATTGCATTTTCATTGGCTATGCACATAATAATATTTCTTATCAGATTCTTGTGCATAAATCTCAAACATACACAAAAACATGATAACGGAATCAAGAAATGCTTCATTCTTTATACATGTATTTTCATATAGATCCAAAAAAGGAAAGAACTCTTGTAAATGGACACATGAGACCATGATAAGAAATAGTTGAAATCAAGAACTAAAAAAGGAGGTTGAGATTGAACTAAAACGTAGCAAAAGGAAAAGGACAGATGAATTTTATGGTCCTGATTTCCTTACTTATATGCTAGAAAGTGAACTTCAAAGTTATTAAGAAACTGTGTACTTTTCAGAATGACCTTAATGGAAATATGTCACTAAAAGTGAAATAAATTTCATTTTGCAAAAATCAATATGGTAGCTAGTGGATTTTCCTCCGAAAATTAAACTACTAGGCTGTAAATGGATTTTCAGAAGGAAAATGAAAGCAAATGAAACTATCGAAAATTGTAAGGTAATATTCGTAATAAAATGTTACGAACAACGAGAATGCCTTGATTACTTTGATATACATTCTCCGGTGACGAGAATAACATTCTATTAGGATACTTGCGATAAATACTGCGAAATCTTGAAATATATCAAATGAATGTTAAAACTGTATTTTTGAATAGAGATTTAGAAGGAGAAATCTATATGAAACAACCAGAGAGATTTTCATCACATGGCAGAAAAAAGTCTGCATGGTGGTGATATCATTATATGGCTTGAAACAAGCACCCAAACAGTGGCATGAAAAAATTGATAATTTCATGATGGAGTATGAATTTAAAATCATCGAGTGTCACAAATGTGTTTACGTTAAAAACACCGAAAATGGTTATGTCATTTTATGTCTTTACGTAGGTGACATACTTATTGTTGGTAGTGACAATAAGATGATTAAATTCACTAAAAATATGTTTAAATTCGAGATTTGATATAAAAAATTGGGTTTAGCTGGTTATACTTGGAATTAAAATTTTAGGAACATCATATGCGTTCGTTCTAAGTCAGTCACATTATGTAGACAAAGTTTTAGAAAAATTCAATAATGATGATTCTGATATGGCTAGAACTTTGATAATTATAAGTCAATGTCTATTTAAAAATAAAGGTAAAAGTGTTTCTCAAATAGGATATTCGACAATTATTGAAAATCTAATGTACTAGATAAGTTATACAATACTAGACATAGTCTACACAACTAATAAGCTGAGTAGGTACATGAATAATTCAGGAGCTAATCACAGGAAATTAATAGTAAGAGTGCTGAGGTACCTAAAATATACTTGTAATTTTGGACTGTACTATACCAGATATCCAGCGGTCATTAAAGAATATAGTGGTGCAAATTGGATATATGATATAAAAGAGTCCAAGTCTCTCAATGGATTTGTGTTCACATTTGGTAGTGTAGCTATAACCTATAAATCCTCTAAACAAACAATTATAACTAGATCTGACATGAAGTTATAGTTCTAGATAAATGTGGTGAAGAGATTGAGTGGTTACGCAACCTTTTAGAGGACATTCCAAAATGGTCGAAACTTGTGCCAACAATTTGCATACATTGTAATAGTCAATCAGCAAATGGAATGGCACAGAGTAACATGTACAAATTGTAAGTCTAGACATATATATTGTAGATACAATATCATAAGACAGAGATAATAACCCTAATGGTCACTGAATTTCGCAAAAGATTTTCACGAGGTCACTAAACTTTAAAAATCATCAAAGTCATCATTAAACTTTGCAAAAGGTTTCCACGGTAACACTGCGAATCTGCTAACCAAAAGTTAAATAGAGAGTTATTTGGAAAATCATCAAAAGGAATGTGACTTAAGCCTTTGAACAAATGAGTTAATACAAAAGAATCACAATCTAGTTGATTGGAATCCCAAGATCTCGGTTCAAATGGACAACCTAATTATAAAAACTTAAATTAAATACTATGAAGATAATATCTCATGTCCATTCCTATGATATAACAGTGATGCCCGTAAGGTGAATGATAAGTAAGAGGCTTTTAAAGATTTTTATGCATCGACAATCAAACTAAGTAATGTGGGTTACTTGTAATAAGAAATCATCTATGTTAGAGAGAAGTGGGGGAGTTTCTAAGGAAAATGTGTGGGGCTCAATTCTTATGAACTCTCATAGAACTAGACGATGTTCATGACCATAATGAACATAACAATGAGAATTAAATTGTGTTAGGAAGAATCTTTTTACATAAAAGGCAGAACGGTTCAAGGATATCGTGTCTACTGGTTAACTAATAAAGTATATATATTTTCACAAGGGAATATTCAAAGGGTAATATCTACCTATTCTGTATAAGTTTCGACCGTTGAATTGTATCACCAAGTCTTTATGTCTCTCTTTTCAATGTCTCTTTCAATCTTTATTCATTTGGGAGATTGTTGGAAAAAATGAATTGAAGTGTTGACTTTGGCATAAAGTTTGAGTGGGACCCATTCGTTTATTTTGAAAGATCAAGATTGATTTGTGGTTCTCCATTTTACTTGTAAAAATGATGCTCGAGTAAATGAGAAATTGGAGCTCAAAGTGATACATTGGAAGATGTTTGTATTGGAAAGGAAACTATTTTAAAGTTATCTCATGTAGGAAAATAGATAGATAAAGGCAATGAACAATTTAAATATGATTACACTTTGGAATGGTGTAATCATGTATAGCATAGAGGGCCTCTCCATGTGCATGTGTAGGGTAGGTGCAAATCACAGATCAAAATATGTTTCGGACCTTGAACTTGTGTGCAAGCGCAACCTGCGTACATAAATGTCGAACCGAATGGACCAAAAATTGGCCTTTGGGAGGGTCCACGTTTTGCCTTTATTTTATCATTTTTCCAAATAAAAACTTTTCAAATTCTCATAATTTCTGAAACTCATGTGATTATGTTTATGTTAAAGGAGAGATTAACAACTCGGTTAACGGTGGTTACTAGCATATGATGTGATCCGGGAGGCGCAAACAACGAAGTGAAGTCCCATGTGAAGTCCGGGGAAAGATCCATTGATAGTCGATGGTGGACCGATGACGCAGTCGAGAGCAAGATGAGTGAAATAGGCGATGGGGTTGCTCATCAAGGCTACTATTGATGAAACCATGTTCAGGACGCAAAACGGTACAAATTTCCTGTTGGAGTCGAGAGTTGAAGTGAATTGAATCAACATGATTAAAGCAGACGAAGTTGTAGCCAAAAGTCACAACTATGCGGCCGCATGGTTGTCCTGGGCATGCGGTTGCATGAGTACTAGCTGGGATTTTTGAGGCAGTCGCATGAGTGTTCCTTGCAACCACATCAATTCCTTCTATGTGGTCGCATAGATCAAATTCAGGACGTGTTTTTATTTTTTTTTTGTTGCAAATTTCTTATTTCTACCAGAATTCCATATTTAGTTGATTTCTTACTATATTTAAATTATTATGCACGTTTTTTTGCTAGGTTTTAGGAGTCTAGTATAAATACTTTTGGAATTTTCATTGTTTTACAACTTTTGATATATTGAATACAATTGTAAGACATTATTGCTTTTCTCTCTCGTTCTTTATTGAACAACACGTGAACTTATCAAGATCCAATCTTGTAGTGTTCAAATTAATCAGGGGAGATTTATATAACTTTGCGTAATCAAGAGATCTGCACATCGTCGAAGATTCAGGTTGCTTGGTTCCAAACTTATTGAATTTAATCTAAAATCTTGCATTGGCTTTCTTGGGGACAATTTCAATCTTGTTGTGGGTTGGTAGCGATCTGACTACACGGGTTCACATCAACATAACTCTCTCTTCTCGGCAAAAAAAATTGTCTTCCATCCGCATACATAATTTTACTTTCTGTCAAAGTCTTGGTGATAGTGTTCAGATATTAAGTCAATTCGTTGGAGTAGTGTCTGCAGTGCTCAGACTCTATTGATTTCTTCATTGTATCTTGGAGAAAATACAGACGCTTAAACTAAACTTCAAGCACCTATGGTAAGGAGCGTGAATTTATTTTAAGGAAATTATGTTTGCACAGGCCCCGATTTGAAAGTTCATTCGCTCTTTTGTTATTTCCTGCCTTTAGATTACTTGTTTTGTTCTTATATAATTAATAAAATTATTTTAATCTGCAATATTTTAGCTAACAATTGATATATAGCATAAATTAAACATCGATACTTACATCCTTGCTTAATTAAGTTGCTATTCTCTTTGGCCTTTTCGATAAAGCATACTTCCTCTTATGGGAATAAAGCTGGCCATGAGAGTATAAAGTGATTTTGCGTCAAATTGAACTATCATATTTCAACATTGCATTATAGAAAATAACAAAGATGGAATTTTGTATATGGGAAAAATTTCTAGGAGCTTACTATCAAAAAATAATTGCATTTTGAGTTATAAAAAAAATAAATGCCTAAAAAATTTAAATAAATTATTTTGACTTGAACTTTGTTTTTGTATTCAAATCCAAAGAAATGTTATGTTCTATGAAACTTTTTATGGGACATTCGTTTCTCCTAAGAAACTCGTTAAGAATGACAAAAATGTTAGAACACGATATTGAAAAGCAATACTTGCAAATAATTATACTAATACTTTATAAGAGAATCAAATCTTTGAAGTCTGTAAATATATTCCAGATCGAATGGTATTATATTCTATGAACTTGTCGCTTTGAAATACGTCTCAATCGAAATGTTGCATCGTCCTGAACTATTCTATACTAAAGGTAGTTCAAAAGCTCCACTACCTATCACCTTTCTTGGATCAAGAATATTCTTACAAGAAAAGTTGACGAATATTATAGCAAAGTGCATGGACAATGGTGTAGAAAAATTATAGGGGTCTGGGGGCGTTTGTTTTCCATTTTTGTAAAAATGATAATGAAAAATATAGTCGTTATGGACCCCATACAAGAGATGGAAATTCAAAATTAGTGGTTTGATATGATGGATAACGGTTATATTTTACATTTTAATGGAGAAAGAATTGGAAACAAACGGGTATATATCGTAGTGTGGAGTATAAGACAATATAATGATACGTAGTAATTATTGGTATCTTGGACTTCTTAAATTTTATGAAGAAATGATGTTCCCGTCAATGATCCCCACTTCTGTAATAACTACGCATTCTCCAGTAAGCACCTATAATTATGTAACTATCCATGCGTCTTCTTTAGCAGCCGCCTGTGAGCATGATATGAGATCACTAACATTTACCTAAGTTTGCAACAATCTCATAAATTCCACCCCTATGTGTTTCGATCTTAATTAAAAATCAACCTTATTAAAATGAGTAATTCTAATTTTTACATTGGTTAATATTTCCATCTTTACTTTATGTGAAAATTTTCGCTTAACATTTTCAAGATTCTCTTTAAATATAAGATGCTCTTTTTAGACATTTAATGCTTAAAAATAAGTTCTAAAATATTCTTTATTTTGACATTTTAAAATAGATAGTAATGAATGTATTTAATAAGTTACAGAATTTCAATACTCTACTTCTTAAATTATTCAAATTATATTTGAATTTATTTGTCATTGACTTTATAAAAAATACATTAAAGTAAAATATAAGGACAACTTAATAATTTTGCCTAAAAAGGCAAATAGAGAGTCAAAATAGAGAATGTTGTTAGAGCGTGTAAGAAATTTTACTCTCTAAATTTAAAAATGTTCTTTATTCTAGATAAAATGATCTTTATAATCAGAGAGTCTCTTGAAAATATTTTAATATGCACTCGCTAGTAGACAATCTTGAAATCCATGCATTCATTCGAGTTTTATCGGATCGAATTGTTTGTTTAAATTTAATGAACTTTGACACAAGATCGAGGGTTCTATCTTAAAAATTTAAACATTGTTAAAAGAGTAGTTCAAACGCCTACATGTTAGTTAATATTTTCATCTTTAGTCAATTTGATATTTATCCTTAACAAAACTAATGTCATACTATGTTTCCCTTTTTATTCTTATTTCGTAATAAGGTTTATTTCTCAAGAAAATAATATTTTACAAATACGATAGACAAATATATAACAAATATACTTAAATACACATTTTAAGTTAACTTAATATCCTCACTTCTCGCTTAACCTAGTAGCATTTTTTTCTAATTTTAATGTTTTTATTCTGAGCATTTATACGATGCCTATGTTTGATAGCCATTATAAAGATAAATTAGGGAAAATGATATTTTGACAGGCGATTTTTTAAAAATTTGTGTGAATAAAAAGCAGGAAAAAAATTTGGGTTTACGTACAAAATATTATATTGTATAAACATGTGGTTGAAAATGAGTACGTGAAATAAATAATTTTAATTTAAAAAGAATCAAAATGGGCTATATTATATTTAGAAAATTATTGTAATACTATCATAACACTAAAATGCAATAAATCAAGTTTGAATCAGAGTTTTACAGCTTAGAATTTTTCCGTTTATTTTTGCAGTAACTATTTTGAACAAGAAATCTATTTTTACAAAAAGATGAAATTAATTTGTATAAAATAAAAAAGAAAAAATGAAAAAGTGACCCTCTTTAAAATACTTTGCGTTGATAAGGAAAATTTATGTGATGATAAAACAAGAGGGAATGTATCTATATGTGTCATAAATTTAGGAAAGTTTGTGTTATTTACTCTAACTTTATCATTGCGATAAAAGTCATTTTACTATTAAAATGGTTTAACAAAGTCTTTTACGACTAAGAATTGTACTTGTAATTTTCAAGTGAAACGACCGATGAAAAAAATTATTGATGCACCATAATTTTCGAACATGATTGGTACGATCGCATCCCCATGATAATGTTTTCAATATTTGAAGTTTTTGTAGAGCGTGTTTAGTTTTATCAGTAAAATTTATCGTTTTTATCAAGATTTGAGAATTCGACATTATGAATATATCGTATTAATTTGCACCAATTGTATAATTAAACACCCTAATCCATAAAATAATTTTTTTATTATAAGAATGATTATATATCTCGTTGCTTGAAAAGAATATGTAAGATGAGAATGTCATTATATTCAGTGCCAATAGAGTAAAGATTGTAAGAAACGACCACGTTTAGAAGTATAATTATAGTGGAGCCATGACTTAAAAATATAGCCAATGGAGTAATTTTTAAATAAGCATAAAACATAGGCCATAATCATTAATTAAATCGCATACTTACATAAGACGAATAGGAGTTTAAGTGCAACGAGTTGCTCGCTATTGGGCATGAACTAAGTAGCAAAATAATTGTGCGAGTAGCACGTTGATTCGCAAGCTGACTTATAAATTGGGAGAGAAATGAAATTTTACAAAAAAATTATAAACTGGCGAGAGAGGAAGGGCCCTCCTCACCAAGGAGCGAGCCAGTGGACAAGATGAGTTGAGTCGAGCCGAGTACAACGATGGACAAGTCAAACGGCTCGACTTGACCCACTAAAAATCTCTAGTGATAAAGAGAGAGTCGAGAGACAACATATATACGTATATATATTTGTAGAAAGGTAATGAGCTTATGGCTCTACTACGAAAACATTTTAGTCCTAGTTTAGTTTAGTTAAAAATCAAATTTTTGGTAAATTTTCGATAAAAATTGATAAAATGCATGGTTGAAAAGTTAATAAAAGTTGTATATTTCATGAAACGTGTGATTAAAAATGAATTTGAAAAAAAAATAATTTAGAAACTTGTTTGACAATCATTATTTGGAAACCTTTTTTCTAAACATTTATTTTCAACTACGCATTCATTCAATAAAATATTTTATACGTAAATCTAAATTTGTTTTCGTACTTTTTGACCATACATTCTCTTAAAAATCACTATTTTAAACATTGTTTTCTTCCAAATAATAGTTGTCAAAACCTAATATCATGGCAACAGTATACGATCTCCCACTCTAATTTACATAGAGTCACTAATCATGTTGTTCGACTTTGTTTATGTCGAAGTATTTGAAAACTGTAATATAAATACGTTATTCATTGTGTTATCTTGCATTTATCAAAACAAGATGCGAAGCACAGTTTCATCCACGATGTCCTAAAATGGCAGATATGAGTCGTGAATATTTTGTCTTGGTATTTTTTTTCTTAATACATGGTTAATTTTGAATTAATTGTTCCAATGGTCACTGAACTTAGATTTATGTTTTCGATTGTTAACTGAAATTTAAAATGTCAAATTTTGATCACTGAACTTTGAAAAATATTAAGTGTTGAACTTTAAAAAATGTCGAGTTTACAGTGAGGTACAACATTTTTCAAAGTTCAGTAGTCAAAACTCGACATTTTAACTTTTAGTGGGCAATCGAAGATATGAACCTAAGTTCAATGATAAAAATTCGACATTTTAAACTTCAGTGACAATAAAAAAATATGAATTTAAATTCAGTGACCATTGAAACAATTAACTCGTTAATTTTGGTCACCCATAATAGCATTGATAAGTTCAAAGTAAGTCCTTTTCCGGGGTCAAAATTGAAATTATGTAGACTACTAGCTTTGCAGTAAGATAAAAATATTATTAAAATTAAATGTCGTAAAAAGTAAAGCAAGTACAAATAAAAGTTAGCGATTTTTTAGGCTTTGTTGGTGAGTTTTCTTTGATTTTAGACCGTTGATCATAATTATGAGAAAATAATGATTATAACGGGACCGCGGGTTTAAATGATAACGCACGGTCCAGATTCTGTGATCTGTAAATAGTCAACTAGGCAGTAAGATCTAATGTACGATGGTGACTTGATCTTTCAGCATTCGATGGTTATTTTTAGCTCATCAAATTATACCGTACAAAGAATATGTGGTGCTTGTTGGTTATGTTTGGCGTATTCAATTAAAATTATAATAAATGCTATTTAAGCGTCCAGACTTTTGAAAAGTCAAAATAAACTTTTGAGACCCTAAAATTATTTTTAAACTCGTTTGATTAATTCCATAAAAATGATTCTTTTAATTAAAAGTGTTTTTTTTATCCAATTTGATTTTCTCTAAAAAACACTTTTGGTAGTTAGTTTTCAAATAAAAACTAAAGCAGCTTCTTTAAAAACCTAAGATCTCATTTTATAAAGAAATAAAAGTAAAAATCATATCAAACGAATCCTTAGTAGAGGTTATTATAACAAATTGATTTTATTGTTACTTTTTATTACGACGGGAGAACCCGCATCCACTCGGGTGTGCATTGAGTAAACTCTCGGATTGACGCAATAGTTTGCAAATCACGTCAACCAGATAAACAGCACTAGGTAAGCCCTGTGCGACAAGCTGGATCGACAAAGTGTCGATCGAGAAAATCAAAATCGTGATCAAAGACCTTCGCGCTTATCTATTTCATCAACTCGGCCACTCCACGAAGAGCATAATGAATTAATTTAGATAATATTATGGGGCATCAAAGTAGACGGTACAATGATTATTACTAGAGGATTAGAACGAGGTGAAAGTGAGGGGAAAACTACAAAAGGATGCATAGTGCAAGGATAGGGTCGTGGGGTTACGGGGTGGGGTCGATGAAGGAAATTGAGACAAAACTATGTTGGAGTTTTGATAAAAAGAAAGCTCGTGTTGACATCATTTTAGTAAGTAGGGCTCCCTCCTCAACAAATTTTTCAAATATTGTTTAAATATAATCAAAATTGTAAAAATGTGTATTTTTGAAATAGATATGATAATCGCGAGCTGATATCAGTCCTTTAGCATGATAAATATAGATAATTTAATTTTTAGTCGGTAAGCATTAACGCAATATTACAATAAACATGGTAAATACCACAAATTCATATTATTTAACAACTAAAACTTTGACGAGGGGGGGGGGGGGTTAGTCGATATGCATTTTTACGGGTTGGTTCAGAAGTTACATTCAACAATGCTAGAGTGCAATAAAGCTAGGAAAATTTAATTTCGATTGGATCGTAAATTGTGTAAGTCGTCAATATGAAATTAATAACATGTTCGTTACACCAAACTTTATTTAACATATATGAATAATAAAATTTGAATTTAATTAATTTTCTTTTTAATATTATCAAATTACAAAATAAAATAATATTGTCTTTTCAAGAGCCCTATAAAAAGAATAATTGTAGGTGAAGATTGAAATGATTGATAAATCACACTTGGCCGTAGCCTCTTTTTAATGGAATTTTGCACCATCTCAAGTCCCCTGCCCCCCCACGCCTACATCTGGAGTAAATTTTGTTACAATGTGTTTGGTGGGTTGCACCGACTGAGGTGACAATTTAACTTACTTACATATTTTTCATGTGTCACGAGAAACGTTCTTCTATTTACAAGGATAAATAAATATCAAGATAGGAAAAAATAAATAATTTAATAATTTATCGTAGATTACATTAACTCATTATTAGTTAATACTACAAAATTGTTACAAATGTCGACACATTTTGAATTGCCCTAACTAAAAGGGTATGAAGATCGAATAGCCTACACAAGTATATTTTATTAGACGAATATTAAATAAGCATACTGAGAAAGGTTGTTACTTAGATGATAACTATTTTTATTAATAATGTTTCAAAAGAAGCATCTCAAACTTCGTAATCTTAAATAAATACTTTCTACAAAATGAACATATATGTAAAATATGGTATATTACAAAAAATTAATGATGAGATTGAGTTCAAAGAAAGAGCAATCAACTTTAAAAGCATATTTTCAAGAGTGGTCGAGTTCAATTGCTTTATATTTTAGTTTGTCGACAAGGGATTTAAAATAAACTTATTATGTTATGTATTTAGCGAGGTTATTAATTTAGTGCTTGTCTGGCCTGATTTTAGAGGGCAAAATAATGAATTTTTCAACTGTTAGTGGGTTCCATGTGAAAGTTTTTGTGAGAAAAAAGTTCACAATGACGACAAGCAACAGTGAAATTTTTACTTAAAATTTGTAATTAATTGCTATCAAACAGCCCTCTATTATTTTTTTTCCTTAATTTTTCCTTTCTCCGATTTGCAAGGTTTTTCTTGGTGCCGTGCATTCTTTTAAAAAGCCACGATTGAAATATTGACTCTATTTTATAAAGAATTTTTGAGACTATGTTTTGTGAAAATATTTTTTCTGAAGATCGTGTAAATAAAAAGTAGAAAAAATTATTGATTGAAAATAATGAATTAAAAAGGAAATGGAGACAAAATGTAAGCTCAGTTGGGTATGACTGTAGAAGTCCTCTTTTAATTGTGACGTGAAGTCCTTTTCCTTATACATCACTACTACCCACATCCTATTTCTCTTCAACTTCTTTGAGAAAATATATCCTTCGGGTGCAATGAAAACTAAACAATGGAGAAAATAAAAGGAAAATATGAATTAAATGTAGTTTGCCAAATCCACTCTGAAAAATTAATACAATAAGGGTCCATTTGATTGTAAAGATGGAATTGAATTGAATTGAATTGAAAACAAATTCTAGGGAATTGAATTGTCTAGAAATTGTTTTCTTGAGAATTGTAAATTATTGTGTTTGATTAATATAATTTTCCACGTGGAAAATATTAAAATAAAAGTATTTTTTTGGTGTTCGTTTGACTTTGTTTTACATGAAAATTGTCAATTAAAGGGATATATTTTACTGGTATTGGGAATGAAATTTGTTTCCATTACCAACAAAAAAATAAAAATAAAAAAATCAAGAAAATTATTTATCTTTTGTTGTCCGTTTGACTTTGTTTTACATGAAAATTGTCAATTAAAATGAAATATTTTTTTACAATAATTCTTAGAATTTGATCTCATTACTTAAAAAAAAATGTAACAAAGGACTAGGGAAAACCAAGAAAATTTCAAGTTCCAAGAAAATCAAGAAACCAAATTCCATGAAATTCAAAATCTATCAAACAAACAAAATTAGAAGAAAGTCGAATTAGAATTCCATTTTTCATAAAATTTGAACCAATCAAACATAGCCTAATTTCCTTATCTCCTCGACTTATGTGTGCAAAAAATAAACAAGCAACTTATCATATACAAGAACTCGTACCCTATTTTCTAACTTTTTTCTTGCCATTGACTTTTCTCCCTCCAACAATCTATGATGCCGGCCTAACTTCGTTGCACCTCAAGTCCTTAGGTATAACTGCAAGAGAATCAATAATCCAACCCCCTTCCCCAAAAAATAAAATAAAATAATAATAATAATAGTGACACAAATGAGAATAAGGTGCAAATGTGACAAAAATAACTCGATATGGAGTTCGAAGTGGAAGTAGCTCAAGCGCCATCAATTCCGTTGAGTTTTGATCAAGCGATCATATTTTTTCATCAAAGCGTATCTTAAAATAGATTTTACACACTAATAAATCGATATGAATTGTATTAAGATAAATAAAGTTAAAGTTCATTAATATTTGAACTCATTACTATACCTTGAATGATGATTAAATTTGAAACTTTTTAATAAAAGACAGTTTAATTTGTGAATTTATTTATAAATACATTGGCCACTTAAAGTGGGAAAAAAGGGGTATAAGTTGGCTGACCTTAACTCTCTTTGGAGGGGAAGATATATCTTAATACTTATAAGCTATAATTTATTATTTTGCCGTGTAAAGATTAATAAAATTAAAGCGAGGCATGTGACTTTAGGGCTTCCAAACATTACAAAACCTACAAGAAACACACACTCTTTCTCTCAGTCTCTCTCACACACACTCTTTTTATCTCCCTGTAGTATTCTCTTTCCAATAATCACAATTCACAAACCCACCAGAGTCAACATCTCTACGCGAGAGGTTGCGAGGAACCCACCTCATTTTTTGCACTTTCTTTGAGTGAGAGATAGAGAAAGAGAGCAAAGTTCAAAGTGTTTGATGACGAGAGAGAAAGGTCGGCACCAAATACACAAGAAAAGATAGCGTTTCTCTGTTTAAGGGGTCCTTCGTTTGTGTGTTATTGCTTCTGATTTCTCTCTCTCTCTCTCTGGTGTAATTCTGCTATAACTACTTACTGGCAGGGATGGTCACAAGTCCCTCTCACAGTGAAACTTTTTTCATCAAAAAAGCCAAGGCGACAGTAGCAGTAAGTAGCAGTGATATGGAGTAGAAGCTCAATAGCCTGCCCCCTTCTTTCGATCGCTCTTTGTCTCAGAATTTAATAGAAGTAATTGCATATATAAAGTCATACCCTTTGTTCAAGATCCTTTTTTTTTTTACCTATCTCTGTGTGGGTTCTGTATGAGTCGTTGAAAATCTTCTTCTGCTGGAAGAATTACAGAGACCCCACCTTTTCTTAGATTTTTCAAGATTTAGAAAGAATCCGTCTTGTGGTTGACAGAGACATAATTTTGCATCTGTATATTTAGTTGTATGTATGGATTGTGTAATATTGTCAGTATTTTGAGTAGGACTTCAAGAATTTGCAGTTGTGGCTACTACTAGGAGGCTACAGTCAGATTCTGGGGCCATTGCGGACTGGGTGGCTTCATCGTCATCCGCGGGGGACCTTTCTTTGGGATTCAATGCCGGACCCACCGCCGGTGATAACACAAACATCACCGGGACCGGTGCCGGTTCTGGTGGAGGAATGTGGCCCTCATCTGCTACCACAAGGCATGTTAACTACGGCCTACCTCCGGAATTCTTTGTCGTTACGCCTGCTTCTTCTTTCCATCATAATACTCAGCACCACCACCACCACCAGGAGGCTGCCACTGCCACCACCATCAACTTTGATTCTCATGGCATTAATTCATCTAACGCGGCGGCCGCCATCGGCGTTGGTGTGATTCCTCTCCTCACGGCGGCCCCTTGTCTAAATATGGGTTCTACAGATGAGGACTTATTGAGTAATACACGAAATCGCAGTGGAAGTGGGATGCAACTGTGGCAAAATCAGCAGGTACAAAACACTTCATCTTATTCGAAGAAACCTATGATTCAAGATCATAGTATTCTACTTCAGACCGGTAGCGGAGGAAGTAGCTGCGGTGGCGGCAATGGAATTGGAGGTTCTTCGTCCGGAGCAATCACATGTCAAGACTGTGGAAATCAAGCCAAAAAAGATTGTAGCCGGCGAAGGTGTAGGACTTGTTGTAGAAGTAGAGGTTATGACTGTGCTACACATTTGAAAAGCACTTGGGTTCCTGCTGCACGCCGTCGTGAACGGCTGGCTATGGCTGCTACTGCCGCCACCGCAGGGTCTTCTCAGTCCACTTCTGGCGCCAAAAAACCTCGACTCGGCACTTCTTTAACAACTACAGCTTCTCATACTTCAACTTCTAACAACACCCCTCCTAGAAGCTTTGACACCAGTTCTAGCCACCAAGGTATTCTTGTTTTACAATTTTTTACATTCTGGACAAATAAATTTCACGTTCTTTAACATTAAGAATTATTAATATCCACACAGGTGCAAGCTTTAAAGAGCCACTTCCAGGCCAAGTTCGAGCCCAAGCAGTGTTCAAGTGTGTTAAAGTGACTGCAGTTGATGATGGGGACGACGAGTATGCATATCAAGCTGTAGTGAGAATTGGAGGCCATGTTTTCAAAGGATTTTTATACGATCAAGGAGTCGAACAAAAAGACGGGTTTCCCAACATATCAGACTTGCATTTAGGTGGTAGCAGTAGTGGGGCTGGAGGAGGTGCCGGCGGCGAGGGAAGAAATGTGGCTTCCTCTTCGTCCCCAGTTCTTGATACCCCTGATGCTTATGCCCAAGGCGGCGGATTACTAGGAGGATCAAATTACGGTATTCCAATAAATTGATTTAAGAAAATTTTCAATCTTTAGGGGTCTCAAAGCAGTGGATGCGAAGACTCAAAGAAGAAATTCCACTGTAATTCTAATCTTTTCATAACTGTTAGTAATAGGTTCTTGATTATTCTTCTTGTAGACTTTTAATTATTATTAACACCTTCCTTTCACTTTCAGTTTCATCTCTAGCCTCTAGCTAGGTCTGCTCTAAATATGCCTTAATAATTTTTCTAGAGTATCATCATTTGCCAAAGAAAGATAATTCCCTTAGATCTAGTTTAGATGGGCTAATATATATGTATAATCTTTATCTTGTATTTTCATATGCAATTATGCACTCAACGTTTGGCCATACGTGCATAATAATTCCTTTTCTGAGAAAATCTTGTTTAAAAAAAACTGTTGGTTCATTGTCTTTTAGCCATTCTTTGAAACTGTCTCAAGGAACTGTATTCTTCATAGTTTTGTCTAATTTCATAAGCATTTTGCCTTAAATATTTAATGTATGAACTTATGTTTCACTGTTTTACTGCAGTAGAATCATGTGTTGCTAAATAAGGATAAGCAGTAAGTGGATATATCTTTTGGATATCGTTTGTATTTTTTAATGCGATTTCTCATGGTTCTGAATTGGTGTATACAGTCTACTAAAGCGAAGCCTAAATGCTTCTGTAGAACTGATTTGATCATTGTTTTTCTCGAAAATTCCTGGTTTTGTATAGTTATTTGGAAAAGTCTGCTGAATTTTCTCCCTATATCATTTTCAAGAAAATCAGGCGGCTCTTGATTGTATGCTCTCTCAAAATTTCTTGAAATTGAGTCTTGTCAACCTTGTTTAGAAGTTGCATGCAGGTAGAATATGAGGACAACACAATGTGTGAATTATTAGTCAGTTTTTAATTCATCTGTTTTGTAAGTTTCCTCAGTCTTTTTTGTATTTCCTTGACTTTGAAGGACAGGTTAGTTCTCTAATTAATCTGCAATGTTGACTATCATGTCATTGAAAAATATTATAATTTTTTGTATTAGCATATAATTTTATTTTCTTAGCGGCGCAATTGACATTTCTGCCATTGTTAATTATCCTGTGCTGTCTGCTTTTGGAGGCCTAATAATTTGATTAACATTACTTGTTTCTATTATATTATATAAACTGCATTGTCTCCTCATATGTGAACACTCAAAGGTGCCACATACTGTTGTTTAAGTTTTTCTTGTTCGTCTTTCGGCACAAGATTCGACACTTTCTTGTGTTCACATGATTTTTACATTTTTAACTATTCGTCGAGATATTTACCTTTCGATTTATTATACATGTAGTTATTTGTGCCTATCACATTATTTATTATATGTACGGATGTGATCTATAGTTTAGGCCTAACCCAGTATTAACTGGACTCGACTTTCCTTTGGACTCTCGAGCTATTGGGGAGACGTGCAGTTGCGTTCTCACAAGGTTGGATACTCTCCTGAGTTTGCCTCGATTTATGCTACTTGTGCATAATGAAGTTATATAATGATTTATATATAGATGAGGTGTCAAAAAAAGAGAGTGGTGAAGTTTTTTCTATTCAGTTGAAGAAATTTTGAACTAATCTTTTAGACATCGTGTGTATGTAAACTGCAGCACAACCGTTTCTTTTTTACTATTTTTCGAATACATGTTGAGTAGTTTGTGCATCTTTATTTAGTGAAGTCACGATTTGTGAATTTATGTGGTGCATTTCAGTTACGGGAGTATCATGGTACTATATGTATGTTTGTATTTTGGATTTTGTTGTCTATCGAAACGATTTCATGATGCTAATACCTTTACATGTTTTACTTTGGTTTTATGTTGTGTGAACTCTAGTACGAAATTTCTCTTGTGTAAGGCCTCGCGCATGTTTAACGTGGGTTTTATTTTATGCGAACTTTGGTACAAATGCATTTATTTTGGTTCGCACATTCTTGATTTCTTTGTCCATTTCCAAATGGTTCAAATTGAACTACAATATGCTGTCACTTCAAGTTGACAAGTAGGGAAAAATGCCTGAGATGAATATACTCTACCTTCCCAGTTCTCTTACATTCTCAACTGTTGAAACATTTTACGGACAAATATTTGTCCGTATATTGTTCATGTTACTTCTTTCCACTGCTTAAATCTGGTGATTTGAGATTATTTTGAGCGAAACAACCTTAAGCAGCTTTTGGTATTTAATCTGTTCGTCTTCTTTGTGCGATTCTGATTTCGTCTGGTTTATTGTTGCTATTGGAATCAAAGATTAGGTCTTAATTATTAACGGTGTAATAGGAGAGTTTATATATACCTTGTTGTGTTTGATTTCAAGGGTTTGCATGAAATAAACTCTTTTAAGTTGCACATAGAAACTGTACATGAATTCTAACGAGGTGGTTTCCATATTTAGCCGTACTCCGCCTTGGTTACGGTGTGACTTTGTTTCGTCAGTTTTTTTAAAACTCGGCTTTAAAAACCATATATATTAAGGCTCTACTAAATGATAAATAAGTCGAGATTGTATAATTTTACGGATTATAAAGTTGAGCTTGAGCGTTGAATCATTTAAAACTTATCTCCTATGTGTTCACCGAAAATTGACAAATAGTGGGCTTGGCTAATATCGTGGGGTCCAATCAGACTCAAAAGAGGGGTTTGATTTTGACTTAGGGGGAACCATCGCAATATGCTAATATCTCATTCTTTGTGCCAAGAACAAGAACACAAATTGGTCAAATCTCAAATGGGTTCTCCAATCAGTGCTATTTCTGTCAATATGCATTGCAACATCAGTATGGTCCGATCTATATGACAACCCCACTCCAGAGGGGCCCAAAGTACCTGTCTTGGCCCACCTAGTGAGAGAATTTATTATGGGAAAAAATCATTTCTTCTAAGCATACCCCTTTTCAAAATTAAAAATAAAGGTTTAAAGTTTCAAAAATCAGATTTTTAAATTTTATTTATAAATTAATTTATTAAATATATATTTTATTAATTAAATATATTGAAGTTACAGTTATCTCATTAATTAGTCACGGATTAAATTTTAGTTACAACTTATCAATTTTTTTGGTCACAACTTATTTTTTGATCACAAATCGAAAATTTTATAGGTCACAGAAATATTTTTGGTCACGAATCTAAAAATTTTATAAGTCACGAATTATTCATCGGTCACTGAATCCAAAAATTTTTAGGTCACAGATTATTTTTATTGCAAATTATTGGATATATTGGTCATGATTAATTTTTCGGCCACAACTTCATCAATTGTGAGTTACGGACACAATTTTTTAGATTACCCATCCAATTGCGAGTCACAATCACAGCCACAAATTTCAGCACCATCTCCAAATCATTCCACAACTGTCAACCACTGCATCCGCCCAACGGCCAGCACCGCCTCCTCTACCGCCACCACAACCAACAAAACCCACCCCAAACCACTCTACAACCACCACAGATCGACACACACACACACCAGTTCGCACCGTTGCACGTATCCACCACACCCGCCGTTCCACAACCACCACACCAACCACAAATCCACAGATCTAACTGCCACCACACACACACCAGTTCGTCGAACCACCACCGCACGCACACTACAGACCACCTCCATTGAGATCTACTCACCCTCACCCTCGCCATCAGTACGTCGATGCTGCAAAGGGGACGTTCGCAGCAGCATGGTCGACAACGCTGCAACGGTGCAGCTCCTCCATTGTCTGTCGCTGGACAGTTGAGAGAGAGATGTGAGAGAGAGAATCGGGGTGGGGAAATGAAAATGGGAATAATTAGGGTTTTTTGAAGTATATATATTTAGCAAAACATCTGATTTTGGAACAATAAAACTACCCTCCTCATTTTAGAATTTTGAATTTTTAAAGTAGGGAATCCTGTAATTTCCACATTTATTATTTGTTAGGGAAAAAAAAGTCTGTTTTGACAATATTTCTTTAACGGCAGTCAATAAAGGGGACCCACGAAAACTTCACTCGAGTTTCTAGTTTTCATCCCAATTATCAATAAATCTTCTCGTGCTCGGTCATAAGAATTTGATTTCGTAAGTTGGTAACAAAAAGAAAAGAAGTAAGTCGTGATTCTTGTTCCAAAAGAGGATTAAAGCATATTCTAATCTTGGGTCGTTTATTGTAAATTAACTATGTCCTACTTGGAACAAATTATTTAATTTATTTTTAAATCTACGTTCATTCAATAAAATAATTTTACACTTTTTTACAAAAAGTAATGCTATTCATAGTCTTCACTGTCGGTAGTTGTCCTACGTGACATACACTTGATATGGTAATTTTTTATTGACTTATACATCAAATAAAAAAATATCATTTTTATGTCATATAAGACGACTGTTCATAATTTTCACTGCGAATAACATTATTCTTTTAGAAAATTACTTTGCAACGCGTTATTGCATTTGAACGGAGAATGGAAAATTGAAAGAAGATTTATTAAGTACAATATCGGAAGCGAGAGGTACATACATCATGATTAATGTTTCTTCCAATATTATCAGCGGAGTCCACGTGGCATCTGCTTCCGTGTGCTTCACCGCATTTATAACAGCCATATCGCCTCTTTCTTGGATTTCGTTCTGGAATCAGAATTATACTCCAGATTCCCTTTACCTCTTTCTCTCCTTCTCTAATGATCCAATCTGTATATATTCATTTTTTCATTTTTTAGTTTAGGTTTATCATTTCTTTAGAATACAAAAGTATAATCATGTCTGCAGCAGATGAAATCGTCGGTCGGCAACTCGTGAACGGTCTTCAGGGTTTCTCAATCCAAGGCCAGGTACGAACTATTTTGACCCAATTCTTTTATGGGAATTCCAAGAAATGATGAAAAGAAAGTCTGGAATATTTGTTCTGCTGGCTTTTATATGTTTAATTTGGTTTCGATGTAATTTTTATTTGTTTTACACGTCAATGGAAAATAAATGGTTTTTATGCGGATTTGATCTGATGGGATCCGATTTTAGTTAAAAAGATCGATTTCCTTTTTTATCTGATTCGGAAGAAAATAAATTAAGATTTGGTGTCATTACCGTCGGTGCCCAGTTGATTTTTCTAGGGTTTTTATTGACTGGTATTCTAAAGTTCTATCTCCATTTTGCTGAATATTTCCAGACATTTTTATTGGAAAAATATTACATATGGTTAATATATCGTCTGTTTTATTTATTTCAATTTTTAGATTTTTTGTTTGTAGAGTCTTTTTTATTTCGTTCTTGTTATTATTTTTTTCCCTTTTTAATTTTCATTTGTTTGGAGGTTTTTAGTTCAACTGGAAACCTGGAAACCTTGGAGTTTCCATTTCTCCGTTAGGCATTGAGATTTGGGATTGGTTCTATAGATTGACTCAGTTAAATTTCTGAATTTCAGTGTGAAATGAAGGGAACTTGTACAGCTGTACCGGAAGAGATTAACCATGTTGTGACCGAGACTAACAATACTAACAACACTAATCATCATGGTTTTTGTGCAATATGTTTGAATAAGATAGTTCTTGAAGAAACTGCCCTCATTAAAGGTTGCGAGCATGCCTACTGGTTTGTACAATCTCTTTAGCTAGATAATTAATTATATTTTGTATGTATTGTTTGCATGATTATTATGAAATTTAGTGTCATGTACGCTTGCATGATTATTATGAAATTCAGTGTTATATAAGTTATAACACTGAATCAAATTGTATTTACCCTTGCGGCTGGGTGGATCATATTGTTGACGGATGTAGCCAATGACACAAAGAGTTTGTTGTGCATGTGGCTCATATAGAATGGAACACAGGCCCTATAGATCAAATGGGTCGATGCGGGCGCGGAGCGCATCGAACGGAACGGAGCGGAGCGACTGCATTGGCCTTGCGCGGGTTTAATTCACTGTTTGGTTGTTAGGGACGCTGAATGGGTTGGGGGTGCGGGGGCAACGCTCTCGCGGTACGGTACAGAAGTATTTTCTGTACGGGCCTTAAAGTTTTATATGGGCCCAGGCTAGGGTTAGTATAAATAATATGTTGTAACCCTATTTTTCACAACTGAATAAAGAAATTTCCGCTTCGCTCTCGTGAACGTAGGCACATCGCCGAACCACGTAAAATTCTTGTGTTGATTTTCGTTTTTCATCTTTTTAATATTGCGCATGAAATTCAACAGAGTTGGCCTATGAGATTTTGTCGGCTTAAAACTATTTCTACTAAAGAAGTTACCCACACTGCATGCATTTATATTAGTACATCTTGAAGAATATCTCGAGCTTATATTTGAGATAATTACTTCAATGATATTAAACTCAATGGTTTGTTGTGCATAATTTAATAAAATATAACTTTCTAGTGATGTATTTGTAGAATAAAAACATTTATGAAATGCCAGGGTTGACATCTTGATGCATATCTTATCTAAAAGTGTTTTTAGGTATTGCTTTAGGCATTGTAATATAAGTAAAATGGGAGAGAAGTTATTCTGAATCAAGAATTAGTTTTTGATTCGTCTAGAAGAAGGTAAAAGAAATAGCACCAGGAATTGGGTTCAATATCTCAACACGCCTTTATATTTGAAGCAATTGTATATTGTGAAATATATTAGCCTTGGCAACTAGATCACGCCCTTAATTATGAACCTGTACACATGCTTCTAGCGCCATTTATTTTGCTATGGCACCTGATACATTAACATGGCTCATGCTTTTTCCATATTTATTTCAAGTGGGTAATCATGACCTTGCAACCATATTCTGCACGAGAAGGTGCAAAACTTTATAATTTTGGCATCACTTTTGGATTGCTGCAGAAGGTTATATCTTTATGAATAGTGCCCTTGAATAACACTTCATTTATCTTATCATTCCATTTCTTCCCTTTACTGCTCTCCTCTCACCAAAAAACACATCTAAACAAAGGTATCCCTTTTGTTGACATATATAAATATATAGACTTCTGCTTCTATGTAAGAAGACAGAAGGGATGCATATTTTTTGCCCATTCTGTTCTCACATTTAATTGTTACATTATCAAAATATAATTACTTAAGGTTCACTAGTCTTTTGTATTATATATTTTGCATGATTACAGGTGTTTCAAGTCCCACTTTATATATTAAAAAGTTTAATTCTTAAATGTGTTGCCATAATTTTGATTACCATTTTCTAATTGATATAACAATAGCGTTGCTTCTTTCCCTAAAATCTTGGCAAATGCGAGGTATGATGATCTGTATTTATTGAGGTATGTGATATTCTGCTCGGTTGTTACTATATGTATATCTCTTAATGGCATCGAACATTTTATTGATTTCAACGCGAATGTTTTATGGTTTTTAAGTGTGAATATATTTTTGTTACCTAATTATAAATAGATATGTCATTTTTGTAACAATTGATGTTCTTGTTCTTTTTTTGATCAGTGTCACATGCATACTGCGATGGGCCTCTTACAAAAAGGAACCTACATGTCCTCAGTGTAAAAATTCATTCAAGTTTCTGAATATCCACCGCTCACTAGATGGAAGGTATTTTAGCATTTCTTACTTTTCAGCTCTTTTTCCCGGTTGGAAGATGTATAAAACAATGGTTTCCTTTGAATAATTATTAGTAATTCTTAATTTTATTACTAGCATGAATCTCATAAAGGCTTTTGACATGATTTATTTTGTGGAGTCATGTACTTTGAGAAAGACACGCACCCTTTTTGTCTTTTGTTTGTTGTTTTGGGGGAACGTGCATAATTAGATATTTTCCACGCAACTTATGTTTATGACAAATAATTGCACATGAATGATTACAAAAACATCAATTATGATATGGGACTAGATTTCGTGAATTGAACTTCCTACCTGTATAGATTCTTTCTCAATCATCTTTTAGACTGGTTGAATGCTGCCACTCATATTTTCTCTGTCTTTATCTTACACAAAATGTGTGTATTTTGACAGCATTCATGATTACATGTTCGAGGAGAGTGTGTGCCTCCTCCTAAGAGCCTCATGGTTCAAGCCTTTGATTGTGGTGGAACTGGAAGAGGCTTATGAAGAAATCGAAGATTATTATCGCGAGGATGAGGAAGAGGATGATGATATTTACTTAGCTAGTTCCTCAAGTCTCCGCATTGGTAATCGAAGATGGGGAGACAACGGGTATGTTAGGGCAGGAAGGAAAGAAGCTCGACCAATTGCTCGACCAAACTTTCAGGATTCTGGTGCTGGCCCTTCTCGTCAGCGGAAGAAGAAAGAAGCTGCTGATTCTGAGGCTGCTACTGCTGTTGCTAAAGAAACTGTTGGCCGACGTGCAAAACGGGCACTGAAGCGTGAAGCTGCTGACAAGGCAGCTGCTGCAAAGCACCAGCAACATTTGGTTCGTTTAGGTCGCACTTGAGGGCGAAAAGCCCTCGGTTTCTGTTATGTATAGTGTTTCCTTGCATTTGTTTGTGGAAAATAAGGATATTAGGCTGGCTTTATAAGGATGGGCTTTATTAGTATGTTGCCCATTCTTGTACTAATCTAGATTTAGTTGCTGTTGCCTATGTACTGTACATTTGCTAGTTCTAGTTTAATTCCTGATTTAGATTGTGTTTTAAACTTCTGGTTTAATTGTTGGAGTTTCTTGAACTAAAAACGTCAGTGTTTAACCGAATAAATCAGAGTTGGCATGAACTGCACGGTTTCTTTCTATTTATATGCATACTATTTAACACTGATACAGTGATACTATTGAAATTATCTAATCTAATAGTTCTCATTTTGGGAATCAGTGTAGGACGACTGATTTGAAAGCAAAACTCTCATTTATTAGACTGAAAGATCATCAAGATTTTGTGATTTGCTGTCGAGCTTGTTCAGAATTAGGGATGCTCGTCTTTCCCACTGATTGGACTATGGTTTGTGAAAAATAAAAAATAAAAACTAAACAAAAGCAGAGGAGAAAGATTCAAGTTCAACGAAGAAATAGTCTTTGTTTATAGAACTAATTAGTCGGGTTGCTTAACATAAAACCTATATTTAAAATTCTGATCCCACTTTTTGTAACTTTAACAACGGACGTCGCAAGTCTGTCTCTAGATTCATTCTGTTCTGTCCTGATATTTTTTGTTTAAAACAAGAATATATTTTATGTTCCATTTGCATCGAGCACTGAATATTTGTGTCAAAGATGCTATCTTTTGCTGAAATTCTTAATAGATTGAGCATTTGGGTAGTGTTGAAGAGTTTGATCGATTGTTTAGTATAGGAATGATTTGATTGCAAGAAAAAAAAAAAAAAAAATGGGGCATGCATCGCCTTCCCTCCATGTTGGTGTTTCTTTGCGACGAATAATTTCACAACTTGGGTAACGCATTTCAAGCCTAGTCGACGAGGCTTAAAGGAATGGTCTGATTCTGACATTAAGATGCATGACGAGTCGAGAAGTGGAAAGGGTAGTGCCAAATTCCATGTTCGTGAAGTTCATATAAACACGGTGTGTACTGATAAACTGTGTTTGTAGGGCTACCGGCTACATCATCTGTTCAGTGGTTGGAGAAAGCAACGATTGAGGAAGAGTGTCATCTCTAAAAATCTATATGTCGCCTATATACACACGTCCAAATGATTCCAATTTTTGCGGAAAACTATTATCATATGAATAATGCTGGTAGATTTTAATGGTCAAACCTGACCATACAATCGTCAATCCTTTTGTCAAATTTAGCACCTCGAAAACAGCCGGCCGCATTCCCATTTTTCTACATAAAAGTGGCTGAGAACGAAAGGGTTCTAGAAATGTACCGAGGGTTCATGATTTTTCGTAACGATGCACAATGTGGTTGACTGGTTGTTAACAACGAAATAAGAACTTAAAAACAAAAAAGTGAAGACAAATTCTGTTTGCATTTGCATTGATTATGCATTTTGTACATGTTAGACTGGTGAAGATGGTGAAAGAGGCAACCGTAAATATTCCTGAATGGGACACAGTGAATATCTTTCTCTGTTTTCAGTGTTCTGAATAATCTTCTTGGAATTCCGACGTCAGATGAAGTCTAAGGAGACTTTTGCTCAAGTCCATTTTCCTTTTTTGGCAGCCTTCTGGAGAAATATGTTGTTTCCTGTCAGATACTGATCCTATTTCGATCATACTGCATTAACAGCATTAAATTTCATATTTTGCTTAGTCGAATGTTTTGAATTTTGTATCCTCAATCATTAGTAGCTGGGGTTATTACAAACGAAGTGCACAACAGTTCATCGGAAGTAGAAGACATGGAACTGAGCTTTTCATTCAGAACATCGTGGTAAATACATTTACATTCCTTATCCTTTTACATAGAGGAGATTTTGACCGGGGAAATTTATATTCTACATATTTTGTTATTACTTGTATAGATTACTGAACACGAATCCCTGTTATTCTTATGGGATTCGAGTTTGAGGTTTCGATGATCTTGTAGAAAGAGAGGGTCTCATTTTTATGATCTGCTCTTCATCAACACCCATAAGTTTAGCAACAGAACCTGATTCGAAGAAGCGCTTCACTGCATCTTCCATGTATTCTTTCCCTTCCCGGACTGTCATTTCTTTACCAATCTTTACCGGGAAAGATGTTAAGATATCGTCCCCTTTCATTACTGCTGCAAGTTGTATTAGTTCTTGTTGAAATTCGCTTACTTTGGCATCTTCATTCGCATCTCCTTGCCTAATCTTAACCGGATTCGGCAGTTGTTCTGTGTAACAAGTGCAGCAAAACACGCAATGTTACTTGTATATTCTGCCAAATAAAGATCAGATAAACAATTGGATACCAAATTTACCAGGGCAGTCGGTTCTGGGCTCGCTGCGCTTCTGGAGAATGGCTTCAAAAGTTCCTGCCCATGCCTCCCTTTTTGTAAGAGAAGGTGAAGACAAGTTAAAAATCTTCCTAACCGTTGCTGGAATGGAGGAATGCTCATATTCTGATGTTGGAGTTGGTGAGCCATTAGGTCCATGAACAACTGCATCATTATCCAAATATTGTCTCAAATAAGGTTAAAATTTTAAAAAACTTAACAATCCATTCTTGTGATTTCTTGTATATGTGAAGGCATGACGAGATTGTCACTCGTGTCCTGCTTTTAGTACTGCCTAATCCTATACAATTCTCTCGTACCAAACAAACTAATTCTTAATGATGGTGTGGAGGACCACGTTCCATGATTAAGACAACATAAGTCTCAACATATAATTTGTCTTCTTTTTTCAAACTTCAACTTACTTATTTAAATCATCACGTGTTATAACAGATGGAAAAATATAGTAATGGGAGCTTTATGTCAATGATCCCAATCCCCAAAAGCATTGAATGATGCATTTACTTTACATGTGCAGGCATTTAAGAAGTCTCAAAATTTTCGGGTATCTAGTAAATGGAACCGTCGGGTCCAAATATAATTATGGAACCATTCGGGTTCAAAATTAAAATTAAAATAATTTGATTTATTCAATATAAAAAAAAAATAGAAAAATTTGGTTCTTATTCGATTTTTCAACCGAGTACCGAACCGTATCCGTCGGTTCTCAATTCAAATACCCGTTCGGGTATTTAATTTGATGAAAACCGTCATGTTCGGTTCAGTTCGGGTTCAGTTCAGTCAGTTCGATTCGGGAGATTTGCCCAGCCCTACTTGGTCCCAACAAATTCGGGTCAGCTACTTAGTTTATTTTCTTCACTCCGTCTGATTTATTGCCATATGTTTTTAAGTTTTTGTAATCTCGGAAGGTCGTCTTACCAGGTAAAGCGTAAGTAGTTTGGGTGCTATATAAGCAACACGTTTCGCAAGCATTACTGGAAAAGACTCGACAATAATTTGAACAAGATCATGATGTCTTTTTCTGACCGAATAATACTAACAGCAAAATGTTGACTTACCAGTACCCTTCTGAATCCAGGGAGAAACCATAATGGTAGGAACCCTAACTCCCAATCTGTCAAATTTGAACAAAAATGGCTCAGGACCGACAATTCCATCAGGGCTAGGAACCCCATTAACTGGTGTTGCCACATGATCATAAAATCCACCATGCTCATCATAAGTGACCAAGAACAGGGTTTCATTCCACTGTGGACTTGCCCTCAATGTCTCGTACACCTCCTTCACAAACATTTGGCCTTGATACACATCGTGTGATGGATGATCGTCATTTGCGGGCTCCACCTTAGAGTCCATGTACCTCTGCTCCACCACAACATAGCCTGGCAACTTTCCATTTTTAGCATCATTCTTGAATGAAAGGTCGTACGGATGGAACTTTCCTAGGAATTTGAGCTTCCTTAGGTTTCTGTAAAAGAGTGTGGCAGGAATATTTTGGTAATAAATGCCAAATGATATCCCCGCATCGTCAAGGTCCTCGAAAATCGTGCGCTGTGGGTAGCCCTTGGCGAGCAGCGCTGCCACATTGGAGGTGGCCCCATGGGAGGTTCCGGAGTGGACATAGAGCCGATTTGGTTGAGTTGAAGATGGCACCGACGCGAACCACCGATCACAGACTGCAAATTCAGATACCAAGGTCTTATAAACTGCAACCTGAAAATTATACAACAACAAACATTCTAAGCCCAACAAAATTGTGGTAGGTACATGAATTTTTTCCCATTCGATTCAATGATAGATTCACCGAAAGAGCTACAAATTTATGACAATTAAATAAATCCTTTCCTTGCACGATCATTGCTTGATTTACTAAAAGATTCAAAACAACTAAGTATAGCACTCCTGCTGGTTATGTATACTTAAAGTTCTTTGAATATCTCCTCTTTCAATTAAGAATAAAGCCAAATGATCTGCCAGAATAACTGCACTGATGATCGCGCACTCACATGGATGTGTGGGTCCTGCATAAATAAAATAATGCTCGACCCCTCCCCGATGTCGAACCCGATGTTCGTGTAGCACAATTATTCAATTAATTACAGGATTAAATTTGTAGATTAGTTTAACTAATAGTTGATTTTAATAATTTATTATGATGTATAGATATTTTTTCTTAAAAGAAGAAGAAATAGACAAAATGGATACATCCTCTGTCCTCATCAAGTTCTCGATTTGCGTGCACTCTTTTTACCAGAGAAAATGCTATGGCCTATGGTTGACATAACTAATAAAAAATTGCAGCCTTTACACAGTTGTAACAAATTAAAAGCATATCAAATA
Organism: Olea europaea var. sylvestris; assembly: GCF_002742605.1. Lineage (NCBI taxonomy): Eukaryota > Viridiplantae > Streptophyta > Magnoliopsida > Lamiales > Oleaceae > Olea > Olea europaea. Next base: position 6,220,814 of record NC_036252.1, read on the forward strand.
GACTCTTTAAAAATAAAAAAGTATATTCATCTATAAATTTAGAGAGTTTCGCCCCCAACAACATTTTTATATTTAAGACTTAATTTTAATATTTCTAAAATATTTATTATTTTTCTATCTTTTATTTTAACTAACTTTACTCTAAATTATTTTATTATTTTTCCATGTAAATTTTTTTTACTTCAAATTTAATTCTAGAGTCGATTTTAAGAGTTATTGACACCATCTCACATGTTTAAATAGTTTCTTGAAATAATCTTCTTTGAATAGAACATCAAATCTAAACAAATTGTCACAGACTCAAACAATCAATTAAATTTTAATAAAGTCCATTTTACAGGACCTGTTAAGACTAAAATAACCAGGAAAAACTTTACCTTGTCAGGTTGAAAGCCATTCATAACACTTTGTGGCATGTTGGGATCCATGGAATTAGCTTGCTGGGCAAAGCCGTTCATTGATGGTGGCTTCGTAGAGGTTTCATTTGATCCAAAAATCTGTTCTCTGATGGCCTGAAATGAGTGGCCAGGATCAGGATCCACAAAATGGGATTGATTTCCAAAGAAAACACGAGGAGATTTAGCATCTGTTGTGTTTAAGAGATTGGATTCGGAGCCATCAACTCCATTAATTTCTGGGTTCAGTTTCTTCATCCACCCCAGCATGTGGTCGAACGAGCGGTTCTCCATTACCAGCACCACCACTGTTTTTATGGGACTAGCGGCCGTGGAATAACATGGATGGTGGCTTAACAAGAGGAGGAGGAGGAGCACGGTGACCATGGCGGTGGTTTTGGCCATAATCGTGCAGAGATTTTTTTTGTAGGCAGTGGAGGTTTGAAGAAGAAGTGAAGAAGTGAATGGATTTTTACTTTTTTATAGTGTAGTTTGATTCTGATGTAAGCAATTCAAGCGACTAATGAGATATTTTGTCTGTACCTATTCGTGTAATAATTTCGTCTCAGATATCAGAATTCAGATTCAGAATTTTATGTTAGTATATTAGGCGACTTATATTGTGTTGTGTATATACACGCGTATACATGTAGAACCATCTTGAAAATCTAAAAATAATAATAATAATAATAAATAAATAAATAATTATTTAAAGTAAATTTTAAACTTACTCTTAATTTCCAATCTTTTTATAAAAAAATTGTGAAGTCTAATGATTTCGTTAAGCGGAGTTTGTACGCAGATTGATCTTCGCGATAAAGTCATCGTGAGGTTGGAAGGTTGCACGAAGTGGGTATGTGAATTTTCTCTTGTAAACTTCTTTTCATCATAATTGATCAGTAAAACTAGACGATAATATAATCTCACACGAAAACAAACCTCCATAAATCTTGCATATCTTTTTTGTACATTTATTTCCTTACAACAATTTTATCACACTTAATCATATAGCATTAGAATTTCTAATTCTCAACAATATCCATAACATGTTCTTCCTATTAGACTGAAACTTGTAATGAATATCAGAATTCGAGCGAGGCAATGATTAAATAGGAACAACATATCTCGAACTCATCCATGTATGCAATAAATGATTGATTTCGATTAACTTTTTTGCAAAAATCAAGGATGATATGCAACATGTTCGGATTAAAATCTAATATTAATCTAAAGTAAAGTCAAATAATCAATATTAACTGATTCTTTCATAGATCCTATAACTTTTCAACCACACATTTTAAATATTTTTATCACAATCTACTAAAAATTTTAATTTTAATCCCCCACCAAACGCTCTTGATCTTGAGATCATCTTTTACTCTAAAATTATAGTAAATTATAAAAAATTAAAAACTATCAGCCTTTATTTTGTGAATGGAATGATACTTCACAGTGAAAAGGAATAATTCTTAGTGGGGACAGGCCGTATGCATATTAATTATTGTAACATCAAATGAAAGTCCACTTCGTTCAAGGCACGATCACTTGCCCAAGACAACTAGATTAAGACATCAAAATTTCTTCACATTCACATCTATATCAATTATTCTTTTAAGGGAAAAAGTAGAGGGACCGACAACTTTATGTTCTAACCCCAGCAATCAGCCTAAGATCGATATAACAGAATGCAAAAATACAAATATTATGTTTTAAACAAACAAAAATCGTTGGTTTACAACATTGCATACAAATAAAAAATTGTTTTAATACTTACCATTCGGATCCCAAGCCATAGATAACTAATTTACATTCTCAGGTATTCTCCGAAAACAGCACAAATAAATGTAGATAATTCCAAGTAAATAGATAAAACACGAAATACAAGTAAATATACTACAGCACAAAGAATATACAAATGATCGTATCAGCTGTTCTTGACACACTAAGAGAAGGCTGTGGTCAGTTCCAGGGAGGAGATGATGGTTTAGACACAAAATCTTGAGTTTTAGTTGAATAGTTTTGATCCAGGCTATGGAGTTGTTCCATCAGCTGAGATCTCCTTTCCTTGAAGAAATCGAGGCGTGTTGTCAATTCGACCAAGGTCGAGGATGCTGCTGAGGGATGTCTCGGATAATCCATCACCTGCGACCATTATAGGATCAAAAAGCGCATGAAACTTGTGTTTATGGTGGTCAATTAACTCGTGTGTCATAAATGTCGTTAAAATGGGAAACTTGCAGCATAGGTCCCCAACCTATATGTCTAAGCGACAAGTTGGACCTCAACCTTATAGTTCCACAGTCAACCTCAAAAAAAAACAAAAAAAAAAGAATGTTATGGAAACATGCCTCACTCACTTCAAGTTGGGCAAAAATTCTAGCTTCGTAAAGTTGGATATGAGAGAACCATGTGACAATTTAACAGAGATTTGATGGTTTGTTATTAGGACTATTGTGCAACTATAATAAAATGCTGGGTACCAAGTATGCTAGCCTTTAATTTAGGAGTAGGCTAAAGGCCTGAAAAGTATTTCAAGTCTTACCTCTGCTGCCCTAGAAGTAGAAGGTATGGATGCAGAATCAACGGCACAAAGGCCATCCATAGATAAACTTGTCGATGCCTCATTACTTTTGGAATCGCTCAAACTTGTTGGATCTATGAACGGCTTCCGGGCAGACAGCCTACTACTGCTGCCAGATGTTAATACATGCCCCGTCATATTCCTCAAATCGGCCCCTAACAACTCCTGCAACAACTAAGATTAGAGTATGTTATCTATAAATCGTAATTAACAAAGTCAAAGATACATGACATAATTGTAAATTTTTAGTATCCCATCCAAGTATTCAAGGGAAATGCTTGTCGTACATCATCATTTAACAGATTCTATTTACAAATTGATGAGGTGGCAAAAAAATGTGGAGTGAAACTTTGACTCGATCATATTTCGTTACATCATCTATTAGTAAACAAATCTGTAAGTTGTGATTCACATATAGCACAACGAATATTCAAATGGATATAGGAAATTACATTTTGTTAAATTCCATTACAGTCAGCTCAAACGACCTTTGGAGCCCCAAATGTTGGGTCCATGGACTTTAAAGCCAAATTCTGGGTAGTGTAGGATAGGCTGAGGATGTAGGTACTAGGAAAAATGATAAGACAGTCATTATTGTCTAATTTAATCCGAGTCAATCAATTCATGATTTGAAGCTGTAAGGAGTAAGGACTGCAGATTCCGAGCTGTTGTCTTTCGACTGTCCTTGTAAATGTGCCAATCTATCAACATTTACCAATATAATAATGCTATACGAACAAAAAAATAACTCCCAATTGGTACATTATTGTACACACCGCATTTTTCAATGTCCCTTTCTCATCCTACTTGTGAGAAATAGAAGTTCACGCAAAAAATAAAAAGATGTTCAATGACAATTTAAATTAACAACAACAATACGAAGGTAGAGTCAATCCTGTGGTCATTTCATAATTTTACACATAAAAAGTCCAATCAATCTTATTCTACATTCATTTTCATTTCGACAGAAGAAAGAAGGCAGAAATTTGGGTGTGTGACAGCCATTATAGTAAATGAATAAACAAATAAACATGTGCATTCACCTCAGTTCTTTGTTTTCTTTCATGGTTAACAAAAGCAAGGGTCGTGTCAAAATCTTGCTGAAAATATTTCCTGCATGGGAAGATGACCTTATTCAATACCAGATACGGACATGCTAAATATTCTGGTGGCATAAGAAATGTGTCAAGTCCATAAGAAACTAAAAGCTCGTAAAGATGAAATCATTGGATTTCAACTCACCTTTGAGAACTATGATTGGCAGCATGCTGATAATGATCACGTTCATCAGAGAGAGAGCCAAACTGATGCTGACGTTGCTGATTTAGCTGATGGTGAAGTTCGGCAACCTTGTGTTTCAATCTGGCCACATCTGCTTCAGCAAGAGCTATCTCCTCAAGCTCGGCCCTTGTCTTCATAGTAAATAAAACATATAAGAAATTCTACAAAATTGTTGGATCATTGGAAGCTATGGAGATTGACAAATATACCTTAGAATCCATTCCACGAGAACCAGAAAACTGTCCAGATGACATGCTTAAGCCAACTTCCAGGGCAGCTCGTAAATCTCTCTCAGCTTGCAACTGTTCTTGCAGTCTTGCAACCTACGATAGAAGCCAAAAAGTCAAGTCTTAGACTAATATCAGCAGTGGTAGGCAAAAATAAGGTTGCGTATGCAAGCAAAGAACGTCTACGACACTGCAAACTTTCTCCGGGAAAAGTGTCAAAGGAGAACTGAAATTAAACATTAATGCTTAAGAAGTCATATGACAATGAAACAATTGCATCAAAATTAGGATTAAATGGAGGAACAAAAACAGATGTTATGTAATCAAGGTGGGAAAACATGTTAAGACATGATTGTATTTTCAAAGTTATGACAAACGAAACAAGATGATAATCACTCTGACATGACAAACAAAGCACTAAACAAGTTGCCCACACCCAAAATGAAAGGAAAAAAAAAAAAGCAGGAATTTTCGTTCAAGGATTACCAAAGAAGAATTAGCTTATAAACATTATGTAGACTTGTTTAATATTGCATCCTCCTGATACGAAGAACATTTACAAAACAACAAGAATTTTATGTAGTCAAGGTGAGAAATATGTCAGCCATGATTGTACAACTCAGTGTCCAATGAGAAGCCTTATTTCGAAGTTATGAGACGATGACGGAGATGATAATCACTCCAATACTACAAAATGAGCTCTAACTATAGGTGTAAAACTGAGTCAGGGCGCCCAGGCCCATGAACTGTGCAGACCCTTCTTAAGGGATAATAGATCAACAGAACTGACATGTATAAAACAGCAACACAGCATTTTAGAGAAAATGACGTGAGGAAAAAAATGCAAACAAGATCAACATTTCCCTTGTGAGCTCATTCAAGTCAAATTACATACATTTTTAATAAGAAAAAAATATTCATATTTGAGCTAAAGGCAAAGAATGATGTATAACTCTAAGCTAGCTATAATAAAATTTAATTGGATAAAAATTGAATACAGACAAACAAGGCTTGATCGATTGAACCAAAATTACTGACAAAGCCTTATCAAGAATATGAAAAATAGAATAGATTACTTCAATTTTTGTACATTTAATTCATTTCCTCAAAAAGAAGTATGTAAATTGGATTCATAGCTTTAAACTTTAGATCGTAATTGTAATATCAGTATCAAAATCACTTGATCCTTTCAAGCAACCTTACAGAACTAGCTGCCTACTGAACACGAGATAGCGTTCAAGAGAGAGGGGGTAATAAGAAATAAACTGACCTAAAGACACTCCTGCAAAGGGTGAAATTGTCCTTTTACATTGAGTAGTTCCTTAAAAGAAATTATTCAATATTACAGCGATCTAGTAAAAGTATTTATTGACGTCTTTAATTAAGAGTTGGTTAATGACCCCCAATACTTTGACCAAACCTTGAGCAAGTGGTAGTAAATTACCCTAGATCATAACTAGAAAGGGCTGACAAGAAGCAACAAAGTTTAAATTATTGAAAAATGCTTGGAAAAGAACAGTTATATTTGAATTAGTAGAACCAACACATACATCTTGTTCAAGGGCCAAACGACGTTCATGCAAAGCTTGCTTCCTTCTCTCCAAGCTAGCTTGCAGAATTGCATTCCCTCTTGCCTAAAATTGATGAGCAATCATACCGTATTAGTAAACATTACACTGGTGGTACTCCCAAAAAAAAACTTGCTAAAAGCTGGAATTACCTCTTTCGCAATCCTGTGACGTAAATCATTCTTAGCATGCTCTAATCTCTGGATGGCAAGTCTGCAAGCAAATCATCAAATTTAATGTGAAAAGGCAAACCAAAAGACAACAAAATTTTTTGATGAAGGAGTCCTCCAGGGCTTGCCAAAAAGAGAGTACGGAGACAACTGGTATGCTAACGAATTGTTGTAAGCAAACAATCAAAGAAAAAAGTAGTAAAATGAATAGTTCAACACAAGGATCTTCCTAGACAAATACAGAAGTAGAAGTAGGAATTTAGATTTGAATGTTAAGAAGGAAGGACGATCAGAAGAGGATGCAATACAAATAAGGGATTTGACAAAATGGAGATCTGCTACGGAATTTCATGAGATTGAAAGATACCTAAAAGGTAAAAAACGGTAGTTATCCGAATAGGTATAAGACCAGCTAAATTTTATGGTATTTGTGTGATCACAATCATCGGAGTATAGAATTTTGTTCAGATAAACGTAACAAAATGAGGATGTTTAAGATGGATGTGCGAGGCTTGCACGAAAGGATAAAAATTGATGGATGTACAATATAAGGGGAGATCGAAACCACTTAGGAGATGATTAGGGCATGACTTGGATAGACATAAAGATCGTGTTTATGAGTGAAGGGGTAGACCAGAAATAATATGGCCTGATGTGGTAGCAAATGACTTGATTTCGTTGAGTCTTTCGGTCAAAGTAGCAATGGATCAAATGGAGCTGCGAAAAAGGATTCACGTTTCCAACCTCAACGTCACTAGAAATAAGGCTTAGTTCGTTACTGGGAATAAGACTTAATTCATTACATTGTTGTTTCAATCTACTTGATATTCATCCATAAGTAGCAACTAGCAAGTTTAAGTCTTGCCAATAGCATTATGACATAATGTGTTCCCTCCAATTTCCCATCCTTACCACAACTAATAAAGCAGGCAAAGAAGGTGAATATGGTGAAATTCCAAATCCAAAGGCATGACAACAGCATGACAACAGCATAGCCTCTGTAGCACAGATACTATAACTAGGATAGCGTGTCCATGTCTGACACTCTTCGAACACTGTACAGTAGTCATTTTTCTTTCTTACTATAACTATAATATATTTTTAATTCAATTATTAATAAATAACAAATAAGTACTCATATTTAAAAGATTTCAACAAGAAAAATCAATAATAAGTATAAAACTAAATTTAAACTATATAAATAAAGAATTTAATGAAAGTGTCGACGACGTGTCATATCGGTACATTTTTGAAAAATCATGAGTCGGCGCATCCGACACGATACGTGCCTGTATCGGTGCATCATAGAGCAAAGCTATGAATACTAGAAAAATGAGTATAGTGCAACAGAAAACCAAGCATATTACTAATCTAAAGAACCTTGTAGAATCATAATGCATCCGAAGTTCACAAATTTCATGCAATACATTTAGATCTTTGACTATCTAAACCAAGACTATTGAAACAATAAACAAACATTCTTCTGCTTTTTGAATCAGGAGAGGAAGGATGGAGACAATCTACTACTTCTTATCCTAGAAATCAAACCAGTTTTTAAAAAGCAACAAGAATATTCTCAATTAAAGCAAATTTCCAGTGTGCTCAAGTAAAATTTGTAACATTTATATTGCGTGGTCTTAGTGTGCTCGAGTAAAATTTGTAACAATTATATCACATGGTCTTAATGGCAGACAGAAACTTGGCACATTTGCCGCAGCCAACTTAAAAATAAAAGATAAGAATATCTTACTCTTCCTCCCCAGAAGAATCAATGGATTCCACTGAAGGTGTTTTCCGGGCCTGCAAAGAAGAAAAGTATTAGATCAGATAAATAGAAAAGGAAAAAGGATAGTTACCAATGTTTAAAATATAATTAGTCTTCATCTAGCATTAGTAAATTATCTTGTTTTCCTGTAATCAATTGTGTAAATATATATAATATTCACGATCCATCATTTTGGTGAACCTACAAACCAAATAGCATTAATGCAATGCCATTTCTATAAAATTTCGCTCATCAAGACACAAACAAATTATTATTCAAAGGACTCTGGCACACTCTGCAAACTCAAATAAGCTATGATAACCCGAGTGTGCTTAAAGCATATAGTGTTTGGTTTCTAATCTCTTAAGAAAGGACTTTGCCAAAGCAGCCAATAAATTAAAATAGAAATTTAAACCATCTCATACTGGCTCTATAGAAAATAAGCAACGAAGGTGCAGATTGTGGCTCAAAATGGGGGGAAAGGGGAAGGATTACAGTCACGAACAATGTGTCTGCATGTGTTTGCATGTGTTATAAGAAAATGTGTCTGCAGTTGTTTCTGCACTTGCACATAATGGGAAAAGATCAATTACAATAGGGAAAATGTTTGATTTAGGGAAAACAAAACCTGAAGGTAAAAAGAATCAATGCGTGTGGCCTCCATCTTGGGCAATATGTATGAAATAATCAGAAATGGTTTAAGAAATAAACAAGTTTAAAGAAAAGCTGATCAATTAATCGAAATTCCGAGCGATTTGATTAGCATGCACCAACAACTCACTCTCCATTATGGTTACTTCATTGGGGTTAATGCAAAATCTTCCTTCGTAGGTAAGTAATATCTGAAAACCAATCCACCCCCTGGGGAGCTTTTCCTGTTGTTTTAATTCGGAGAAATTTTTTATGCCGAAAAATAATCACACCAAGACAAATAAAATCAACAGGAAACTCACATTTTTTCGTCCCCAAAATGTTGATCTCTTGCCATTGGGATTGGAATTTGTGTATTTGGTTGCTGGCTTCTCAACCAATGACTCAGGTCCAGGAACAGATAGATGTAGTTCTTGATCCATAGATGACAAAATTTCTCCTACGGATCGTTGGGACTCATTACCAGGTAATTCCGTAGAAGAATCTATCATGTTTTCACAAGCCTCCTTCAGATCGTCCAGTTGCTCATTATCTGAGAAGTTAGAATTTCTAAGAGGTTTTGGGTCTCCCATTAGATTTGATTTTGTTCTCAATGTATGATTATCTGTGCAATGTCCAATTTCTGAATCACCATTTCCATTGACCTAACATTAAAAAAACGTTTAAATCAAATTGCTACTTTGGTAAATAATTTTAAGAGAGTGTTCAAACCTTCGAAGTAACAATAATCAGTCTACAATATAATGAAATACTTATATCCATGATTTTGAAGCGTTTCATTCCAAACCATCACGGAACAAGAAAAATGCAAAATCAATTGCCATTAATATATTGGTTGAAAAGGGCATATGACTACAGTTGGTTTGGTGCAACATGTGCAGCTGACACATTTGAGCAAAAACCAGTGATTTTTTTTATTTACCAATTAAATAAATTAATCCTCAAGATCCGAAAAGGCACATTCCATAATTTAAAGTTCACCTCGAAACTTGTTTCAATTGCTATGAAAATGCCTACTGTCTTTAAGAAGTGAAAAGGAAAATAGGGAAAGGATTACTAGATAAGTTCTTATATTATACTTGATATAAAAACAAGTGGACATATATTAATATCTTATTCTAAAGTAGATACGCTCATGCAGGATATCTTTGGAGTGATGCTTCCACAAAGGCACGCATACAAAGAAAATGAGGAAAAGAGAGACAACCTTATGGTCACACAGATCGTCAGCTATAGATCCACTACTTTCACTTAACTTTCCACTGAGTCTACGATCACAATCATCATCTGTTTCAGGGTCGACTTCATTTTCAGCATCATGATAACCATTATCTTTTATATCGAGATTTTCATCATCAGTGGTAACTTCACTCCCGCTATTTTCAGCTTGAGAATCGACAGATATAGAGCATCTATGCAGACTATCATTCTGAAAAGGAAGCATAATAAATAGTGAAGCACCTTAGAAAACGATGGTAACATAACGAACCTTTCAGTCTGCAAACAAAAATGCATAGAGATGAAAAACTATCAACAATTACATACATAATACACTCAAGATAGAATTCAAAAACCCGATTCAGATAACAACCAAATCAATACGAGGCTTAAATAAATCCTGTTGCTGTGATTCAGTTAAAATTCAACAGATCAAAATATTTCCAAGAACAGCATTAGCTAGCCACCCAAAATAGAGATGTACATTTTCCAAAGTTTGCATGTCTGACTGGCATTCAGTTTATGCATCAGTTGTAATTTGCGCGGGGACTAGAAAAGTAGAAGATTAAAGGATACAACGGCTAAAATGGAAGAAGAGGTCTAAGCCAAAAAGAGAAGTGTCACAGAAATGGCAATAACTGAGACTTAAAAACACATGAACAGAAATCAATCACCCGATAAGCCTACACACTTCCAGAATCAACAACCAAGGATAACCTACATCAAAAATATTGTCATACTCCTCCAAGAGTGTTGTAATAATTGCTTGGGCATTATTAGCAGCATTTGCAGCAGCAAGAAGCTGAGCAGAATTATCACCATTGATATCAAAATCATCCTCTAATTCACATTCACCAGCTACAAGAGGCCGCAGGAGCAATGGAGCCATACAAGCAGCAACAGCAGATGGAGTCATCCGATTCTCAGAAACGTGTGAGGAAATAGTATGCATCATCTTAAGAATTCTACAAACAAGATACAAAAAAATATTTATGTGGACATCAAAATGAAAGCCTGCACGACAAAGATTGATAGTCGTGCTCACACCAGATTTCAGATGCAACCACTCTACATTCAAGAAGATCATTGATCTTGCACGCATATAAGCATTAACAGTTAAATATTGCCATTAACACGATATAGTGATCTTGCTGTTTCATTTTGAAATATACGTAAACAAACAATTAAATAAGACAATTTTGACAAAGTTTAAGTAAGAAAGACCCATTTGATTTACACTAGAGATTCTGACAGTGACATTTTAAGTCAACTGAAGTTCCATTTCTGAAAAGTCAAACTACATCAACACAAAACCAAAACATTAATCAAAATGTTAGCAAACAAGTTCCACTATCGGCCAAACACTGACATGAGATCGACATAAAGTTCCCTTCTCACTTACGAATGCAATTTAAATTTAAGCTCTGCCTCTACAGTAAAAAATTGTCCTTTTTTCCGGATATGTTGGGATATCCACGTTAATGTTTTTATATGGTTGTTCAGAAGTCACCTAGGACAAGAATACTCAAGTCATGGGAATATATTTCTGAATAGAAGGTTACATTAACTTGTGAGGGGTCAAAGGGTAATGATTTTAAAGGTTTGCTTCAACCAAGAGCATTGGAGAAATTTGTTGAAGGCCTCCCACATCAAAGACTATTCTGATTCTTAGTATTCTGCGGTTATTATTCTCTCTATGCCTTCTAGCCTAATTTCTTCAACTAAACATGTAGCTGACAATCAACTCACAGAATAATGCATATTATTTGTTTCTAATAAATGTTTGGCCAGAGGTAATGCCACCTAAATCAACTTGTCCTATAAAGACCAGAACCTTGTATTGAAAATTTTCTACACGAAAGCATGCCTGATAATGTCTTCTGTGTCTCTACTCATAACATCACGACTGCAGAGCATTTATTAACTTCTTGTACATTTAAGCATTGAAATTCTTTTCCATTGCATGGTAAATACTCTACTGCAACTTTTCTTCTTACATTAGACCGGAGGATGCATTTACCCCTTTGACAGAATGAACATGTGACATAAATTTAAAATTGAACATTAACATTACATGGTTTTAACATTTATTTTTGCAATCGAGAAAGAATATATTGCAAGAAGCCCTAGAATATTATTTGGCTAAATCTTAAATAAGCATTTGAAAAAGTTTAAGCATCACAAAATTGTGCCCAGAGGACATACTGCTAGTTAAGAGTTGGAAGCACTTCTAACATCGATTATCAAAATTCCACTGGCAACTAACCAAAGCAAATGATTATGAAATGAAACAGAAAGATCGTGTAGTGACATAGCATTTTGCAAATAGAGGAGACAAATGTACCAAATAATCAACTAGACGTGTTTCCAAATAATCAACTAGACATGTGTACAGTGTCGCTCACATGATGATGCACGAGAACATGGAAACAGTAAGGTAGTGGACCAGGAGTACCTCTGTAAAAGACGCCTGTTGGGCTCAGGAAATGTCTCCTGTATTACAGAGCGCATTGCATTCACTCGTGCTTCCTTCCGATCAATTCCTTTTCATGCCAGGGAAATGAACAAATCACATTTATGTAAAAAATGAAGAATCTAAGCCAACGATTTACAAGATAAGCAAGCAGATAGGATTCAGATTTGGTACTTATAGAGTATGAAGTGATGTAAACGTACTATAGGATTCCAACAATGCAGTGCAACAGGATGCAGGAACTGGAGATGAAGGCAGCTCCCGAAGAACGTGCTGAAAGAACAGGTAACTCTGTTGAATTATTAATTCAAATAAAAGCCAAAGCAGCATGACTGAGTAAGAAAGATGGTAATCAAACCTTAACACAGTCTCCAATAACATGAGCATCCTCATCCGGATCAAATTCAGTCTTGCCTACAATTAAGAGCCTTCATATTAGAATAGACACCATCATGTTGATTACCTTGTTTGAGAAGATAAATGGACAAAGAGAACTCCACAGAGAAATCATACAAATATCTATAAGACTTTCTTGTCCCATATTATGCAAATCAATCCTCCAAAGGGAACCCAAATCCAGACCAACAAATGTGATAAACTCAATCCCAAACAAAATGTTTTTCAACTTGATGTGTGATATAAAGTGAACTCAAAGGTATGTTTCCTAGCTTTTTTGGAACAAAACCATAGGGGCAAACCCCAGGCATTGAAATCCCCAAATTACAAAAAGACCAGAAAAGCCCAAGAATCTTCAAAGTACAAAATACAGAACATCTATTTATGCACCTGATGCAATATTAAAGAGATTATGATATTTAGTTTCCAATTTTGATATTTATTCTAGGACTAGTTGCTATCGTGTGCATTGCACGAATTTTATGAATTTTAGTTTTTCTGAAAAATTTTTGAAGCAATATCTAAAAATATTTCCATGATATAAGAAAATAATTGTAAATTATTTTTACAATTGCATAGCAGTATGTTATTTAGAAAAAAATATGCTTGTATATTTCATGCTTGAATAAGAAATATACAAACAATTTTGTTTGTATTCTTTGATAGTGTTGATATAATTGAAATGAATGTGAAAATTATATTTCTAAATTTTGTGTAATTCAATATTGTAAAATTAAAAAAAAACTCTCCGCACAATGCGGAAAGAATTGAACCAAGTGCGGAGTATAAATAAAAAATAAAAAAATGCGCGGAGAGAGTTGAATCATGTGCGGAGAGTTGGCAAACTCTTTGCACAGTGCAAAGTTAAAAAAAAAATCTCCGCACAGTGCCGAGAAATGACAAACCAACTCTCCGCACAATACGGAAAGCAAAAAAAAACTCTTCGCACTGTGAGGAGAGAGTTAATCTCTTCGCACAATGCGGAGAGTTGCTCCGCACGGTGCGTAGAGAGTTGAACCATGTGCGGAGTAAAAAAAAGTGCAAAGAGAAAAAAAAACCTCTCCGCATAGTGCGGAGAGAGTTGAACCATGTGCAGAAAGTTGGCAAACTCTTCGCACAGTGAGTAAAAAAAAAAAAACTCTCCGCACAGTGCAGATAGTTGTTTTCAAATTCCTTAATTACAAGTCAAATTTCAAGATTGTAAATTTTTCGTATATAAAACGAAACAGAGTCAAAAAAACATGGTTCAAAATCAATTATGTCTTCTTTAAATTCTAATCACAGCTCAATTTCTGAGCATACAAATCATATTTACGGTATTGGAAAGGAGCTTCCTCGTGATTCATACAATGAAACAATATGTGAGTTGTGCAAAGAAGGGGATATTGATAGTACCATGGCATTGCTTTCACAAATGGAGGCTTTAGGGTACCACCCAAATTCAATATTTTACACTTGCTTGATAACAGCTCTTCAACATTAGAAGCGGATACAATTTTCAATGAAATTATACTTTCGGGTTATAAGCCAGGAATTAAGGTGTTCAATTCAAAAGTTGTTTGAGAAAAAGCTTCTTGGAACTTGCAGATAAAGTCCCGAGAGTTTGTCTTTCTCTTCACACTGTGCGGAGAGACAGTTTGCCATCTCTCCACACTTTGCGGAGTTTTTTTTTTTTGGCTTATGTGCGGAGATTTTTTTGTCTCATGAAATTTATATATACTAAAATTATTATTCTTTTTTTAATGTTGTTGGCATGATGCGTGTGTAGAAGAATATTTGTCAATCACCATAAACAAAAATTTTCACAAAATGCAAAAAATAAAAATGCATAATAAATCTTCTTATTATGCTAATAAAATTACAATAATTTTTTTTTACAAATAACATAAAAAAAATCATTTTTATCTTCAACAAAAAAACATTTAAAAATTAGCAATTTCATAACTACTTTTTTTTTAATTCTCAAAAATACAATTATAAAAAATTAAACAATATTGAATTACAATATTTAATACTTAAGAAATTCAATATTAAATAAATTTTATACATTTATAACAAATTATAAATTCATATTTGCAGCTTACCGTAGATACAGTTTACCGTATATATTGCATACCATATTTGCAACTTACCGTATATGCTGCCTACCGTATTTGCAGCCTACTGTATTCGCAAACAACTTACCGTATTTTCACCTTACCATATTTGCAGCTTACCGTATATGCTGCCTACCATATATGCTACCTACCGTATTTGCAACTTACTGTATTTTTATATACCGATTTATGCATTACAAATACTGAGAATGCAGAAAATCGTACATTCACTTACCAAACCAAATTTCAAAAAAAAATTCCAGATTTTTATTTTTTCAACATAAGCATAAAATAAATATTAAATATATATGAAGCACAAAATATAAATGCATATGAATATGGTGCTCTTCAATTTTTCAATATTGAATTACATAAAATTTAGAAATATAATCTTCACATTCAACTCAATTATATCAACACTATCAAAGAATATAAGCAAAATAATTTATATAATCTCGTATGAAATATACAAGTATATTTTTTTCTAGATGACACAATACTGTTATGCAATTGTAAAAATAATTTATAATTATTCTCTTATATCATGAAAATATTTCTAAATATTGCTTCAAAAATATTCCAAAAAACTAAAATTGATACACTAATAAAAATACGATAAATGCAAAATTCGTGCAATACACGTAACAGTTACTGTGCGTAGAGGTTCTTTTTTTTTTAACTTCGCACTGTACGGAGAATTTGCCAACTCTCCGCATCGTGCAAAGTTTTTTTTTTTTTTTTTTTTTTTTTTTTTTTTTTTTTTTCGTACTATACGAAGAGTCCGCACTTTGTGAGGACAGTGTTCGCACAGATTGTACAAACTGTCCGCACAGAATGCCATCTCTCCGCACTGTGCAGAGAATTTTGCCGTGGTGTTTACCATCTCCCTGCACTGTGCGGAGAGTTTTTTTTTTTTACTTCACACTGTACGGAGAGTTTACCAACTCTCCACACATGGTTTGTCATCTCTCCGCACTATGCGAAGAGTTTTTTTTTCCTTTTTTACTCCGCACATGGTTTGCCATCTTTCTGCATTGTGCGGAGAGTTTATTTTTATTTTTTTTAAAGCTCATGTGCGAAGATTTTTTTTTTTTGCTCGTGGCAGTTTATATTTACTAAAATTATTATTATTTTTTAATGCTAGTGGCATGATGTGTGAAAGAACATTTGTTTGACATAAACAAAATGAAAAATAAAAAATGACATTATGCATAGTAAAATTTATTAAGTTACTATTGCATCAACAGTAGACCCTCCTTCCCTTTTTATTAGAAGTTAGAAACATAATAAGTGTTTTGATTTCGTTGATTTTATAATAATTTCCTACTTAAATTAGCACTAGTTTAAACCCTATATAAAGGGGTATTTTGCTTTGTAATAAATCAACTTTTGATTATGAAATAAATTGATTTCTCTCCCTAACTTCTATCTTCTCCTCTTCCCCTCCTCTCTTTTCCCCTCCTTTCTCTTTTTCTCCCTCCTTTCCCTTTCTCCTACAATTCTCCTATTACATCCGGCGTCAACACCTCATTTGGGCAGGTACGGTCAATCAACAAGCAGACCATAGAAAAAAATCACAACATACAGACAAGAAACATATACTTCAATTCAGGAATTCCATAGGCAATTTCCACAATCTACAAAGTCCTCTATTACTCAATGGTAAAAGCACAGATCTGGCTGACAAAATTCCACTTCTTGGAACTCATATTCCGCTGTCAAATATGTAAGTTTCAGTAAGAAAAAATTGAAGATGATTTTACTTTATAACATGGACTTTTGTCATTCAATTAGAAAAGGAGTAAAAAACAAGCATGCAAGAACATGTAGGGTAAACAACAGATATCTGATACATGTTGCCAAATTAAAGGCTACCATTTATAACTTCTCTCCATCTAGAATCACAGCACAAGACAATCACTAGACGCTGACATCTGAAAACAGGCCAATGATCTCTATGCATGCTCCTAATTACTGAATACACATCGTCCTACCTCAGATAGCCTCTCAGTTACCATTGTCTAAAAAGTAACCCTTCCAATCGTAGTTTATAATTTACCATATAGGCCTCTTTTCTTAAAAACATTATATATCCCACTTCACTAGGCTAGCATCAGATTTCTCCATAACATTCTTAAAGAAAATCTCAAAATTATAGACGAAGAATAAACCGCAGCAAAATCATCATTCGCCAAATACGGTAAACACCTAATGTATTTTTACTGGCATATAAAATTAGTCTAGGAGTATATAACTCAACCAATGCAATCAGTCAAGTTGATTTGAATAAAGTAAAAATCAGCATGACTAATTGAATTTTCTGAATAAAGCAAAAAAATAATCAACATATCCAGAAAAAAGAAACTAAGAAGAAACCTTGATCATATTCTTCAACCTTTTATACTGATATACAAAAGAAGTCTTCAAGTATTCAACGTAATAATTGCAATCAGCCATATTGATTTGAATAAAGTAATAATCAACAAGAATAATTGTATTATCTGAATAAATAAATTAAAAAAAAAAACTACATATCCAAAAATAAATAAATAAATAAACCTTGTTCATATTCTTGAACTCTCCGATCTACTTCCTCAATGTCTGCAGACTGCCGTAGAATTCCTTCAAATTTAACTCCTGCAAAAAGTAATCCACAATCAGAATATACACACTGAAGGAAGCCAAAAAGAACTTTCACGTGTGTAGTTTTTTGAGATAATAATTGGAAAATTGTAACTCTGGATTGAACTTATCATGGCTCACAACAATAATGACTAAATGCCTCACTTGAAGTTCTGTCAGCCATCACAATTCACAAAGCTGTATGGTGATCAAGAATATAGGTAGTGGAAAAAAAAGGGAATAAAAACAATTTTAACATTTTGCCAGGTTCTCCTAGACCTGAAAGCCACCTAAATTTTCAAACAATATCCCACAATCACCAGAACCCTTTGCCAATCAATTGCCGTACCGTATATGACAAATTAAATACACCTATTACAAAACACTTAGAAAAACATGCTAGACCCAAGACTTCCAAAATTATCCAACTCTTAGACTGAGCATAATTTTCTTTAAGGGAATTTAAATATTACACTCTGTAAGTGAGGTGCATTTACACTTGAGAGCTGGCATACCATATTTTCAAAATTTACTATTTCCACACTACTATTACATTAGTGTTTACAAATAATATATTTCATTTAAGTCTCCCCCCCCCAAAAAAATGCAATTATATTATAGCAGCATGTAAATACTGAATTGAAATTTTTAGAAGTATGATCAGCGAAGTATACACCCTATATAAATGGTGCGTGTAGTAAATATTCCTAATTTATTGATAAAGACTTGACGGAATTTGTTATTCGTTAATATTGATGAAAATAGCACTAAGTACACTAATTTCGAAAAATATAATTAGCAAAGGTGTAATTATACCTATATACAAAGTGAGATTTGTAAATTTCCCTCTTATGGGAAAGGGAAACACAAACAGCAAAGTGGATGATCACTTGCGCACACACAAAGTAATTTCGCAAAGTAACAATTTCTTGAATTTTCTTTTCTCCGTATTTGAAATGTGATGTGCTCAGGGTAGTTACACACTATACACAACGTGTGATTTGTAAATTTTTTTCATTTTCCAGTAAGGGGAAACACAAACAACCAGATGTATGAATGGAATCAAGTTAGGAAACAAGAGAATTCTATGAGAATGCCTCGAAGGATGTTTTACAATTTTTCCTTGTCCTTAACCATTGACTTTTGTAGTCAATTTAACTCAATTCAAGATTTATATTTCATAATAATTTGTTTAATTTCAAAATCATTAATTCCTTAGATTGAAGTACATTCCATCATTTCCATGCATCTTTGTTCATATTTTAGCCAAATTTTTTTTATCAGGTAAACATAGATATTACTCTCAAGTAATAAGTTTTGGTTTAATCCAAAAGTGATGATGCAAACACAGGCAAACACTTCAAGAAATGGTTGGGTGCAGAGGAAACATATCCTCCCACAAGAAATTTGTGCATGAGATATAAAAATGGATTCAGACCTTGTTAAAACCCATTTTGAAGTTATGCTCCAAACCAGAATACAAGTTTCAATACAACGACTCACCATACTTCTCGAGAAACCGAAGTGCTTTTTCAAGAAAGGATGGGCCTCCATCTATATCTTCTAATGCAAGCAAAATTGGTCGTCCAACAACCAACGACTTAACCACACGTTTATCCCTCCCTGTATCAAAATGAAATCCCATGATAAGCAAGTAGGCTCCGCATGGAGTTAGAGAAGGGAGGAAATCTGTATCAAAACAATGTACGAACATTGGGGGAAAGACCCTTCAATTGTTTCATTAGTGTCACTCCTAAATATCCCATTATGTCCCATCACAAGAGCAGCACTTGGTGCTTGTGCAAGAGCATGTTCAAGGCTTGTCTTCCACTCATACAAATCCTCTGATGTCTCTGCCTGAAGTTTAAAGACCAAAAGAGCTGTTAATTACCAAATAACTAAATACAGGAGAACATAAAAGAGAAAGGGAGATCAGAATCCAAGCCAGCATGCACCTTAAGAGTAAATGCTCGCCCATCACGTCCATCAGGAAACAAAACAGTTATAAGCTTCTTATCTTCTCGAACAACAACACTGCACACAAGAAGATGCAAGAAAATTGCAGGAGATGCAGAGAAAAACAAGAGGCACACAAAAGGGAGAACATAGAAACACAGACACTAGCCCACGAACAGTTAATACGTAAGTCCTGTTGTATCATACCTCCCTGAGTTATTTAAATCAATGCCCCCTAGAGTCAGATTTACTTCACCACCTCGGTGCTGAAGTGAATTCTAAACAAAAAGCAAAACTGTAATATTCAATAAAAACTACCAGAAGTGAAGACTGAACAAAGAGCATCAATAGCTAAATATCATGAAATCAGGCAGTGATGATACAAAATCACTGTATCCATATATCAAAGAATATGAAGCTCAAGGCAAACTTGTAGACTAACCGGGTCATTCTTGAAGAAAACCAAGGAAGTACGTGTAAGGATAAACCATCGCTTCTTCCAAGTATTCCAACCTAACCCTGCAAGAAATTGAGGTACAAGAACACACAACAAGACCAGTATTGAAACAATAAGAGTAAGATAACATTTTTTATATATCAACATAACGGGAGAAGGAAATGGTCCACTCTTTGAGGGACTCAAAACAATCAGACAACAGCACTATAAAGTTTAAATAATTAGGGCCCCTTTGTGTGTTCTCTTGCTTTCATTTTTCCTATTTCACATTATTAATTGCTTGGATAGTACGATTATTTGTTCGATCCATATCAAGCATTACCTAAATTCCAAGTAGCAAAACAAAAACGTACTGTTAATCCCCTTACGTCCTAAATAAGCGACTTTTCACGAGGTAAGTAAAGAGATGATTTTGCATGCTCTATAATCAAGATATAAGATGTTTGTTAAAGCATAAGTCTCTCCATGAACTATTTAGAATTCCTCAACTTAACCTGAATTCTATATCTTGCAACTTACTTACTGATCATTACCTGAATTCAGATAGCAAATAAAAATCTTAATTGTCTATTCTCAAAGTCTGAAATCATAAACGATGTTGAGACCCTCAAATATGATTTTCTTAATAAAGCATTTGTGTGATTCTTATTTAGGCCTAGACAAAATAAGATTGCAAAAATTAGGTTACATGAGCACTAAATGCCATGGAAAACACTAGTTTGTCAGACCCAACGTCTCATTAAGCGATCAAGATAAATCACCCCACCCTGTGAAGATCAACAAATGGTAATCGTTTAACCCTAGATATCCAGGCACCTGTTGCGCCTCAACACTTTTTGTGGAGAACACACTAACTCTAGGTTCAAGTGGCATTTCACCTCTAACCACAACTCATCTCCTAATTCCTCTAGCTCATTCTTTCCACAGAAACAAACCCTATACATGGCCCTTATCTGTCTCTCTTCTCTTCTTTAGCCATTCATCAGTCTTCCTCACACCTATAAGGGACTAAAAGATCTACTACTTGAATTTTTATTCCTGAAATTGGTAATTTTGTAACCATCTCTACAAAGACAGGTGCAAACATATACTAATCTCTATCATGTGCCACCATGACTTGTGTAAATTACAAATTGCTTTTATTCAACATCATTGTACATTAAATTAGGTATGTGCAAGGCATACTAAATCTGGAGCCAGTTGAACTTAAATCCCACCAACTCCCATGAATTAGTCATCAAATACCAATGTGGGACACAGTTACACGCCCCTGTTTAATAATTTACAAATTCGAAGTTATACACTATTCACTCTTAACCTCTACAACATCTTATCTGCAGGGCCAGAAGCACTAACCTTTGGAAGATATGAGAAGATGCCCGCTCTTGAAAATCTGTAATTTCTCACAAATTTAAATCGAGATTAATTACAGCGCAGAAGAATAATTACACAACAATTTGATCCCGCTAATTATATTATCAATTTTACGAAGCAAAATCCCAAAAAAAAAAAAATAATAATAATAAATAAATAAATAAATGCTGAGACAAATTACATCTTTGTTTGACAATCATACGACTATACTTGACTTAGACCCAACTTTTTCTTTTTCTTTATCATTTCCCAGTTGAAAAAAAAAAAAGAAAGGAAACAGAAAAAAATCACTAAATACGAGATTTTCCTAAACAGGAAGAACAAAAAGCTTACAGTGTTTGAATTTCCAACACGAGGGCGTTCGAATGTGGCAAGAGAAGCCGACATTTTTTCTTCCTTATCACAGTTGAATTAACATCTCAGCTTGAGCTAGAAGACTGAGTCGACACGGATCAGAAAGGCAAAAACAATAGATAGAGATCTGTATAATGAGATTGATTAACTCCAAAAACTGGGCTTTTTTCCTTTTTGCTTTATTTTTACTTCTACGTGAGAAAAAGGGATAAACGAAGCTGAGGAACCAGCCAGAGCGGCTTTTTCTTGTTTTTTCTGTATGAATTAAAATTTTTATGACAGTATGTTAGTGGGGTATAGGCGGGTGGTCTTAGTTGGGTGGGTATTGTAATGGTGGTTGTGGGGAGTCATTATGTCTGTTTTAGTATAGTCTACTTTGTTGCCTACTTTTGCCCGTGATTGAAGTTTACTTTTAAGTTTTATCTTACATTTTTTAAACATCCTATAATATTTTTTTTTGTAAATGTAAATTCTATTTCTCTAAATTCATGTACAAGTATGCCCTGCGTATCCATGCAAATCAAAGATCTAAGGATATACAGACAACAAAGATCTATCGATCCAATATTAGAGACTCAATAAGAACCAAAATATTAGGATACAAAGAGAGCTTGACTTTCTATACATATGTTTTAATCCGTCTCAATATGCTATCCATACATGGTTTAAGATCCTTAACAATCAATCTGTACCATCCAAATTTGGTAGACCGTGCAAACAGGGGCAATTTTCTTGGCTTTAGTTTACCAGGATGTGCCTCGGGTTCTTCATCCACTTCAAAACACTAACTATTGCTGTCATTAATCTCCTCGTTCCCAACCCACCTTTGATCCGTCCCCAGATGATTGAAGTCGAAACACACAGAAAAAGTAAGTGCTGACATGTTTCAAGGTATGAACCACAAAAGACATGTTCTGTTGATGTTTAGATACATCAATTTATTCTTCATAAGAAGCTTACACTGCGCAGCAACCACGCCATGGAGGAGTAATGTATAGCCTCCAAATCTCCCTCGTCCATGTCCTTTTTTCCTCGTTCGGCCTAAAAAACTGGTATGTACTGTCTATGCAAATTAGATAGAAGCTGTCCAGTTGGATAGCCTATCAACAGCAACTTGGCCAGTGGAATCCAACCCTTTAAGTTGGTTTTGAATTTCCAAAAGCTTCTTGATCAAAGGAAAGTAATCTTTTCTTGCCACACACTCCAAAATACTAGCCCCGCGAAGGTAAAATTGATTAACCTATTTAATTCGGAGTACATCTTTCTCGCTACAGATATTCCACAAAGAGATTTTGAAAGTAATACTGAATTCCAACATTTCACGTCTCTAAATTCAAGCCCAACCTCGTGTCTCTACAAGCAAACATTACTCCAAGCAACCAATGATTTATTAGTACCCAAAAGGATGTTGCGCCATAGATAAGTGATCTTTGAAACAACCGTAAAATGTCATATAGAATTACAATTAGTGTGTTCGAAACCATCCGAATCGAGTAAAAAACCCTACGTCTAGTGATATAATCAGTTTTTAATTCGGTTCTAAAATTATTATGTTAAGGCCCTGTTTGGTGTCCATTTTTTTCAAAATGTATTTTTCTCTTTCTTCTTTTCAACCACACATTTTTTATGAAAATAATATTACACGTAAATAAAAAAATTTCCTTATTTTTCAACTACACATTTTCTATCAATCTACTATTAAAAATACATTTTTACATAAAAATGTCTCACAAACACCTCCTAAGAAACTCTTTTATTGCATCATTGTTGGAGGCGCCTTTTGATTCCAAAAGCATGGGGGGAAGTGAAGTTAATGAATCGTGTGATGGTTAACTATTTTTTGTAGTACAGATTGAATCCAGCTGCTAGATAGTATCACTTTGCTTTTGGGATGGACATTTTCCTAGATGCTTCGCACTTCAATTGGTTAGAGAAATGCCCTTTCAATTTAGTAGTGAACTTGACAGAGAATTAAATCAATCATGAATGTATTTTTTCTTTTAGTAGAAATGGAGAAAATAGATTGCATTTACTAAAACATGTCGTGTTGACCCCAAAAAGTGTTTTCAACAGATGCCGGACCCACCCGCACACACGTGAGCGAAGGTCCTACACGCTAAGACGCATGAACGGTCTAGAAAGAAAGAATCAGAGGCGTGGGAATAGCTCAACGACGCGGGACGAGAACGTTCGGAATCTGATGGGATGTTCGTAATCTGATTGTACAATAATTATCAATCGGTGCTCATGAATGTGAATGTAAATATGTATGAACTCGTATTGTGTTGTAAGATAATATGAAAGAGAGAGTAAAGTGTGGTTTCTTGTATTAATTCTTGCATTAGTCCTTCAATGTTATAAAATGAAAGTATTTATAGTATTACATGTGAAATGGCAGCCCTTAGATGAAGTGTTACGTGGCCTCATCTCTTTAATTCAAACATCCAATCCTAGGCATCATCCTTGACTTGCTAGCTTGCTGCGCATTTATTGCTTATGCAGAACCCCCATGCTAATGACAAGACTTGACATGTATACTTATGATAAACGTTCCATCAATCATTCTAGCAAGATCTTTACGTAGAAGATATCTTGGGAGAAGTGATCATGGAAGACGTTCCTTCATGGTTCGGGGGCTTCTGCTTCAGCTTCAGATTCGGGGCTTCTGCCACTCATGTAATATTTCCACCTTAGGGCTTCGGCTATCTTCACAGGCCTCAGCATTTGGGCCTCGACATGAAGGGCCTCAGATATACAAACCACCTCGACTAGAGCGCCACGTGGTTCAAATTGAGTGGCCATAGGCCCACGTAGGTTAGCCAAGTATGACAACACGTAACAATAATCCCCCAAGTCCAAGTATAGTCATTTATGTAATGCGTGGACTTCAATGAAGTAAAGCCATCTAGCCACGTGGTTCAAATTGAGTGGGCCATAGGCCCACATAGGTTGGCCAAATATGACAACACGTAACAATAGTCCCCCCAAGTTCAAGTATAGTCATTTATATAATGTCTGGACTTCAATGAAGTAAAGCCAGTGGGTTGGGTAAAAATTGAAAGAATTTTTTAACCATAAATAATAGTCCCCCAAGTCCAAGTATAGATATTTATATCATGGTTGGAGTTTGAAATGTGTTGTTGCGGGTATGATGTAGTAGCCGAGGTGGTGGCACGAACTGAATGTGCGAGGCTCGAGAGATCTGGTAGATGGAGATGAGCTGAGGTGGTTGGGAAACCGAACCTGAGAGGCTTAATTGCTGAATGTTGAAGATGAAGTCGAGGTGGTTGGGAAACCGAACCTGTGAGGCTCGATGGCTGATCGTTGAAGATGAAGTCGAGGTGGTTGGGAAATCGAACCTGCGAGGCTTGATGGCTGAACGTTGAAGACGAAGTCGAGGTGGTTGGGAAACCGAGCCTGCGAGGCTTGCTGAACGTTGAAGATGAAGCCGAGGTAGTTGGAAAATCGAGCCTACGAGGCTTCATGGCTGAACGTTGAAGATGAAACCGAGGTGGTTAAGAAATCGAGCCTGTGGCTGAACGTTGAAGATGAAGCCGAGGTGGTTGGGAAACCGAGCCTGCGAGGCTTGATGGCTAAATTTTGAAGATGAAGCCGAGGTGGTTGGAAAACCGAACTTGCGAGGCTTGATGGCTGAATGTTGAAGATGAAGCCGAGGTGGTTGGGAAACCGAACCTGAGAGGCTTGATGGCTGAATGTTGAAGATGAACCGAGGTTCATTGATAATAATTGTTCCTTGTTAGTTGTGACAATGATTTGATATTTTGCGCATGTTTTCGAGGAAAGGTGGCTGAACCGTTGCAACTTCCAAGGCGCCTGCTGCTGTCGAATTAAAATCGTAATTATTAGAACAGCTGGAGCTTCTAGAAACAGACGCGTTGGCTGAGGTGCGTGGGAGACACGCTTAATTCTGAGGCGTAGGTTTGAAAAATCGTTTGAATTCTACACCTCGGATTTGATTTAAAATGAAGGGTTCAGATTGAATGAGCTTCGATCTGACGGTGGGAGTTCGTCCTGACCCTTTATAAAAGGCAAGAAAACTTCATTTTTCAGAATTTTCCGGCATTTGCAATCTGATTTCTCCTCTTAGAGCTTAGACATTCCGGCGTTGAGGTAATTCCATTTACTGCTTTTCCAGCAAACTCAGTTCGCGTAGTTTTTCAGTAGGTATTTTTCACAGAAAATCCTCTTATTGTGTTCTTAGTTGCTTTCTGAGATGGAGTCGACTTCAAGTAGGGAGTCGGTTACTGTCGCGTTGTTTGGTCGGGGGTCTAGTTATAGGGGGACTCCGAGGTTGAGCATATTACTATGATCGAGGAGGAAGTAGATTATAATGTAGAGTGGGGGGCGTCTAGAGTCCCTTCGAATATGACGTCGAAGAGGTTGGGGAAGATAAGGGAGAGGTACTGTATACCTCATTATGTGGAGATGTTAGTACCAGAGGCCCATAAGCAAGCTTGTTATTCGAGGCCGGGGTGCGTGGCTGTGAGAGAATATTTATTTAGGGCAGGTATGCATCTTCCTCTGCACCCCTTCTTCAGGGCTATGTTGAGAAATTTCATATTGTTGTCGACCCAGGTTCTAGCAAATGGGTAGAGTCAGTTGGTCGGCTCGTACTTCCTGTGGAAGAAAGTGTCTCTTGGGGAAGACATGCCTCTCCACGTTTTCATGACCCCATTTCAGCCTAGGATAATAGGCAAGGAGTCCAAAGGATGGTATTACTTGACTCCTTGGGAGACCCATGCACCTTTTATAGTGGGGTTGCCTTCTTTCATAAAGGGGTGAAAGGAGTCGTGGTTCTGGGTGAGGGGCAGGTGGCAGGCGGTGGAGGGAGACAAAGCCCTGTCTTGTACAGTACCAACCCAGTACTACAAAGCTCGTGAGTCTCCCACCCTAGTAGTTTGCATTTCGTTTTTAACTTTAATTTTTTGTCTAACTGTTGATGCCTCGTTTGTAGATTGTAGTACGAGGTTAGAGCTGAGCAGGGAGGAGTTTGAAGTGATAAATGATATTTACAAGAGACCTTTGAAGCTTCGCCACTTCGATCACCTCATTGACAGAAGTCGCTATTTCCTGGACTTCGAACTGATGGCCTCCAAGGGTATGAAGCTCCCACACTTGTATATTTTTTGTGTTTTCGTTTTGGTATTGACGCGCTGCGTTCTGCAGATAAGTTTAAGAGGAAGGAGTACCCAGCTCCTGACATGGTGTCCATACCGAGGGCAACTTCCACTGTAAAGGCGAGGCCCCTGAAGTCGGGGTCAAGTGGTGTGAAGGAGGTCCGAGGTAGAGTTGAACGTCTCTCCAAGGACAGCACCTCGCGGGCTTCCGAAGAGGAGACCCCCAGAGGCAGGAAAAGGCCAAAGAACCTCGGGGGAAGGAGAAAGTCTCTGAGGAGCCAAAGAAAAGGAAGCTGGTGCACATCTCCAGCTCATCTAGCAAATTTGGGAGTTCTGTGTCCCAAGACAAAGAAGCCGGACTGCCGAAGCTACTGGAAGCCGCTTCGAAAGCGGTTAAGATTGAAATGGTCAGGCGTGCAGAGGTTGATGAGGCGAGAAAGGAGGCTACAAGGAGGCAAGCTGAGGTGGCTGCTAAGGAGAAACCTGTTCAAGTACAAGGAAAGTCTCCGAGTTTCCTTGCTAGCAGGGAGGAGCCTCTGGCTCCAGCTTTGGTGGAGACCCTGCCACCTAAAATTCAAAGTGCTGCTGAAAGTTTTTATAAATTCTGGATGGATCGGTGGCAGTTGCACGCCTCCGCCTGTGATGCCATTGACTTGACGAGGGCTCTTGTGAGCTAAAGCGTTAGGACCTTTGGCCTCGCACTGGAGTGTAGGGCCCTCTTACTGATTTTCAGACGAGGACCCAGTCCTCTGAGAAGAAGGCTGCCTCCCTTGCAGAGGAGCTGAAGCCATCTAGGGCCGAAGCTGAAGAAGCCAAGGCCCAAAAACTTGAAGAATCGGCCAAGCTGGAATCTGCCTTGGCTCAGATAGAGGCATTGAAGAGGGAGGTACATGAGTCCCAATGCGAGGTTGCCTCCTTGACTAAGAAGGTAGAGGTTTTCAATGACGACCAGAAAGTGACAGTCGAAGCCTTGGAGAAGGCTAACCTGGAGCTGGCAGGGGCCCAGGACGCATACAAGTTCATCGAGGGCCGAATTAAGTGGTACATCGATGATGCAACCCATGCTAGGGAGGAAGCCCAAAGTGCAAGGGAGGAGGCAGTGAGAGACTACATTGCCAACTTCCACAATACCGAGGAGTACAAGAGCTTTAGCACTTACTAGAGGAACTTTGCTTATGCCGAAGTGATGGAGCGGGCTGAGAAGTTGTATCCCAATCAGGATCTGTCGCAACTCAGGTCAGAGTTTGTGGAGGAAGTGCCTCAAACCCCAGCTGATGAAGTGGTGGGAGATGAAGTAGCGGAGGCAGAAGAAGCACATTCTAATGCTCAAGCTGTTGAAGTTCCAGCTGCTGAGGCACCTCCACCATCTTCCCAGGCTTAGGATAGTTTTCTTTTCAGTTATGCATGATGTACTGGCCTCAGGCCCTCCTTTTGTAATCTCAATTGAAAATCAATATAATATCTCCTTTTTATTCAATGCTGTTTCTTTCTCTCAAGTGTGTTGGCCTCGTTAAATAATTGAACCAAATAACTTTAACTGGGTATCCTAACTTCAATTACTTGAATGAATAAATTGTATGTAAGCCTCACGAGTTATGACCAATATGGGACTTAAGCAAATGAATTGTACTTGAGCTTAATAATTGTAACCTGAAAGGATCCTAAGAATGGACCGTGTTGCAGTTGAATTGGGAGTTTTACTCTAATATAAGTACATGCGCCTCGGAGCTCAAACGAGGTGGCACAGAAATGGGACCCTAGCCTTTCCTCCGAGGTGACGAAGCTTCCCAACATGGTGGATGGTGCAGCCATGTTAAGACTTCTCTCCTTGGCGTTCAGTCTCGCCAAAGGGAGACATGTGCATGCGCTTCAGAGTTCAAATGAGGTGACCCAAAGATGGGATCCCAGCCTCTCCTCCGAGGTGACGACGCTTCCCAACATGGTGGATAGTGCAGCCATGTTGAGGCTTCTCTCCTTGGCTTTCAGTCTCGCCAAAGGGAGACATGTGCATACGCTTCGGAGTTCAAATGAGGTGACCCAAAGATGGGACCCCGGCCTCTCCTCCAAGGTGACGACGCTTCCCAACATGGTAGATGGTGCAGCCATATTGAGGCTTCTCCCCTTGGCGTTCAGCCTCACCAAAGGGAGGCATGTGCATGCGCCTCGGAGTTCAAACGAATTGGCCCAGAGATGGGACCCCGGCCTCTCCTCCGAGGTGACGACGCTTCCCAACATGGTGGATGATACAACCATGTTGAGGCTTCTCCTCTTGGCGTTCAGTCTCGCCAAAGGGAGGCATGTGCATGCGACTCAGAGTTCAAACGAGGTGGCCTAGAGATGGGACCCCGGCCTCTCCTCCAAGGTGACGACGCTTCCCGATATGGTGGATGGTGTAGCCATGTTGAGACTTCTTCTCTTGGCGTTCAGTCTCGCCAAAGGGAGGCATGTGCATGCGCCTCGGAGTTCAAACGAGGTGGCCCAGAGATGGGACGCCTGCCTCTCCTCCGAGGTGAGGAAATAATGCGATCTGTTAATTTAATCATAGAATTTTATTGAACCTTAGAAATGTTACAAGAGCTAGGAAAGATCGTCCAGCGAGGTAGTACATTCATTGGTAATAGATTCTAAGGTGCTCGATGTTCCATGGGCGTGGTTGGGCCTTGCCGTCTATGTCTTCAATCCAGTAAGTCTCAAGTCGAATTTTTTCTCTGATTTTATATGGCCTTTCCCAGTTCGGACCTAGGAAACTAGAACCAGGTTCCTTTAAGGAGAGAAAGACTATCCTAAGGACCAAATCGTTGACTCGGAATGATCTCTTCTTTACCTTTGACTTGAAGTACTTCGTCATCTTTCTTTGGTATGTGGCGAGCTTTAACTAGAATCATCTCTTCTCTCTTTGATGAAGTCGAGGTCGCACCTCCAAAGCTCATCGTTCGTTATTTCAGTAAA
This sequence comes from Olea europaea var. sylvestris, assembly GCF_002742605.1. Lineage (NCBI taxonomy): Eukaryota > Viridiplantae > Streptophyta > Magnoliopsida > Lamiales > Oleaceae > Olea > Olea europaea. Next base: position 6,250,485 of record NC_036252.1, read on the forward strand.
ATACAGACGTCTTGGAGACGGAAGTCCGAGCTCAACGGGGCTCATTGCCTCAGTACCATATGCCATGAGGAAAGGTGTTTCCCCAGTTGGCGTCCTCGTGGTGGTTCGAATTGCCTAAAGAACTTGTAGTAGCTCGTCCACCCAGGCCCCTTTTGACACATCGAGCTTCATTTTCAGGACGTGTTTAATTGTTTTGTTGACAGCCTCCACTTGGCCATTTGCTTGTGGGTGGTGAGACGTGGAGAAATGCTTCTTGATAGGGGTGGGCGTGGGTTGGTTCGGTTCGGTTCTCTTTAGAACCGAACCGAACCAAAATTTTCAGGTATTTAGTAAATAGAACCGTCGGGTCCAAATATAATTATGGAACCGTTCGGGTTCGATTCGATTCAGTTCCATTCGGTTCTGTACTATAATTAAATTTTTTAACATTTATAATAACATTATATAAATACAACTAATGAAACATTCAATGGTTTTGGAATGCCATAGACTAGTAGACTACCTTGTTCAAATGATCGTTACGGTTAAAGCTTCGGTCGGCGCAGGTCACAACTTCGATCGGAGGTCACAGCATCGACCGACGATTTTATAGGTTTTGAAATTTTAGCGAAGCTACGAGAGTGAGTGCGAGAGTCGAGACAACGTTATGCACTTTAGTGTAGGTGTTTAGAGATATTTGGTGGATTGGATCTTGTTGGGCTAAGAAATGAAACAATAAAATGGGTAATTGGGCCAAAAATTTGGATTTAGAAATTGTTAATTTGTTAATTTGTTTAGAAAAAATTAAAATTAAAATAATTTGATTTACTCAATATAAAAAAAATTAGAAATATTCGGTTCTTGGTCTAGAACCAAGAATCGAACCGTACCCGTCGGTTCTCAATTCAAATACCCGTTCGGGTATTTAATTTGACAAGAACTGTCGGGTTCGATTCGAGTTCGGGAGATTTGCCCAGCCCTACTTCTTGATGCCGAGTTCTTCGCATAGTGTTCTGACCTTCTTGTTGTCAAATTGTCTACCATTGTCTGAGACAATTGAGTAGGGAATCCTAAACCGACATATAATATTCTTCCACAAGAACTTGGAAGTGTTGGCTTCTGTGATTTTTGTCAATGGCCCAGCCTTAACCCATTTCGTAAAATAATGAATGGCCACAATTGCAAAACTTGCACCTCCTCTACCTTTAGGTAGAGGGCCTACGAGGTCCACACCCCATTTCGAGAAAGGCCAAGGGCTAGAGACCGCGGTCAAATCCTGCTACGGTTGCCTTTGTACCGAAGAGAATTGTTGACATTTGTCACACTTTCGTAGAAACTCGAGGGTGTCCCTTTTCAGGGTAGGCTAGTAGTACCATTGCCTCAATATCTTTTATGCCAAAGATAGACCTCCGGAGTGATTGCCGCACACGCCCTCATGGACTTCTCTTAATATATAAGTAGCATCTTCTCCCCTAACACATCGTAAGAGTGGGGAGAAGAAGCTCCTCTTATAGAGAACATCATCAACGAAGAGGAAGTGGGTTGATCTTCTCCTTAGCTTGTAGGCCTCATGCTTGTCAGTGGGAAGTACCTAGTCTTTGAGATATGCTACAATTGGCTGCATCCAGGTAGGAGTTCCAGCGACCCACATTACATTGGGGGCCTCGGTGGATGGCAGGAGGAGGTGCTCTATAGATACTATTGTGAGTGGTTCTGAATCCTTACTACTAGCGAGCTTGGAGAGTACATCCGCATGAGAATTTTCCATGCGAGGGATCTGGGTTAGTTCAAACTTTTCAAAGGATGGGATGAGGTTCATCACCATTTTCAAGTAGGAGGCCATCGTTTTGTCATTGGCTGAGAAGTTACCATTTACTTGGCTAACAACCAGCTGGGAATCACTGTTGATGAGGAGCCTCTTCACTTGCATTTCCTTGGCCAGCCTGAGGCCTGCAAGTAGTGCCTCGTATTCTGCTACATTGTTGGTGGCCTTGAACCCGAACTTCACCGCCGAGTTTAGCTTGTGACCTTTAGAGCTGATGAGGACAATTCCAGCACCTAAGCCAGCGTCCCCAGTCGACCCATCAATGAATAAGTTCCACGTAGGGGGCTCGACGGGTTCCATGATTTCATCTACCTCGAGTAAGTTGGTGAATTCTGCCACAAAGTCAGCCAATGCCTGACCCTTGATGGCTATCTTAGCCTTGAACGCGAGGTCAAATTCACTTAGCTCCACTGCCCACTTCAATAATCTTCCTAAGGCATCAGGCTTTTGGAGCACTTGCCTTAGGGGAAAGTTTGTTAGCACGTAGATGGTGTGAGCTTGGAAGTAGGGTCTTAATTTCCTGGAGGCCATGATCAAGGCCAAAGCGAGCTTCTCCATATCGGGGTAACGGGTTTCTGGCGATAAGAGTGCTTTACTTGTATAGTAGACTAGAAGTTGGGTGGTTCCATTTTCTCGAGTCAGAACCGAACTGATGGCCTCATTTGAGACGGCCAGATATAGTTGTAGGATCTCTCCGGGCTTCAGTTCGAAGAGGAGGGGGGCCTGTCTAGGGTGCCTTTTCAGGCCTTGGAAGGCCTCTTCACATTCCTCGTTCCATTGGAACTTCTTCCCAACTTTTAGCACCTTAAAAAATGGGAGGCATTTGTCTATAGCTTTGGAGACGAAGCGGCTAAGTGCGGCCACTCGCCCGATCAAACTTTGTACCTCCTTTGGCTTTTGGGGGACCTCATCTTGTGTAGGGTCTCAATCTTCTCAGGGTTGGCTTCAATTCCACGTTGATTGACCATATATCCTAGGAATTTGCCGGAGGCCACTCCAAAGGCACACTTGAGGGGGTTGAGCCTCATCCTATATCTTCTCAAGATTTGGAAGGTGTTGTTGAGGTGCGTTATGTGATCCTTAGCCTCCAAACTTTTCACCAACATGTCGTCCACGTATACCTCCATTGTCTTGCCGATGAGGTCCGTAAATATTTTGTTGACGAGCCTTTGGTAAGTCGCTCCGGCATTTTTCAACCCGAAGGGCATCATCCTATAATCATAAAGGCCTCGGTCTGTAATGAAAGAGGTGTGTTCCTCATCGGCCGAGAGCATGGGTATTTGGTTGTAGCCGGAGTATCATCCATAAAGCTCAACAACTCGTGCCTAGCCGTAGAGTTTACTAGTTGATCAATCCTTGGGAGAGGAAAGCTGTCTTTCGAGCAAGCTCTGTTGAGGTTGGTGAAGTCGATGCACACTCTCCACTTGCCATTGTGTTTCTTTACTAAAATCGGGTTGAAAACCCACCTCGAATAGGTAGTCTCCCTGATAAAGCCATTTTGGATGAGCTTCTGGACCTCTTCCTTCAGAGCCTCGTATCTTTTAGGATTGACGGCTTTCCATTTTTTGTCTGTGTGGGGCCTTTGGATCGACCTTCAGGTGGTGGCAACTGACTTTGGAGTCTATGCCTACCATGTCCTCATGCTTCCAAGCAAAGACATCAAGGTTTTTACTTAGGAAATCTTTAATCTTTTCCTTCAGGATTTTGGACAAGCCCTTGCCTACTCTCAGCATCTTAGATGGGTCTCGGGGATCTACCGAGAAGCTCTCAAGTTCCCCAACTGGGGATGCTTGAGGTTTGTGTTCAATTATGCGGGGATCGATCTCATCAATGACCAAGACTTCCAGATTGGGTAGTGCATCAATCATATCGATATCTTCTGGTTCAACGGGAGCATCACCTGGGACGTCAGCCATGACTATATCGGCTCTGATTACATGGACGTCCCAGAACTCTACCTTTTTGATGGAGCTTAGATAACACTCTCTCGATTCTCTTTGGTCACCTCTCACTGTTGCCACCCCATTTTCCGTCGAGAATTTCATGCATAGGTGATGGATGGAGGTGACTGCTTCCAATTCCTTTAGTGCTGGCCTACCTAATACTCCATGGTAAGCCAATCGACTGTCGATAATGAAAAACTCCATGAAGTTCATCGTAATTTGGAGAGACTCTCCCATCTCCACTGCAAGTGTTATCTTTCCCCTTGGAGTGATGCTATCTCCGGTGAATCCGTACAAAGGAGTTATGGTGGGTGTCAACTGATGATCTAATATCATCTTGTCAAAGGCGGATCTGAATAGAATGTTGACAGAGCTACTGTTGTCAACTAACATTCGCTTGAGCCCATTTCGGGCTATGACAGCTCTTACAACAAGAGCATCGCAGTGGGGGTAGTGAACTCCTTCGACGTCTTCCTGGGTGAAGACAATGGATGGAACTTGGTTCCTCCGAGAGCTGCCGTCCACAATGTAGCTTGCCAAAGGGGGTGTTTAGCTTCCCGGGCATAATTCCTTTTGGCGTTTCGTGTCTCACCGTCAACATATGGGCCTCCAAATATGGTGTCTATCTCGTAAATAGGGGCCTCATCCTGGGCTTGTCGGTTTCTTCGGTGCCTGCGTCCTTCCCTTAGGCCTCTCCATTTCACGCTCCCTCTGTCGTTGGGAAACATCCCTTTGACGGGGAACAGCCTCCTCATGCCCACGTCGGTTGTCGTGCTTGGGCGGGTGCCTATTCGCCTGGGACGATTTATTTCTGTCCCTAGGGGATTCTAGCCAGGAGCGATGCGCATAGTCTCGGTAATCCACTGTGTCGTGTCCATAGGACCGGTGGTGTACACAGTATCCCGGTGGGTTCTGATTTGACCTATTTCTAGGTCCCGAACCCCGGCCTCGGCCTCTCCCCCTACGGGATCCTTGTGGGGTTTTCGTCTGCTGGGTATCAGTAACTGGGTTGATATCCTCATACGTCAAGGTAGGAACCGCGTTCAAAGTGGTGGTGGCAAGTGCTTGGCCAGAACTCTCATTTCCAGCCTGGTTCATTTGGTAGTCCATCAGGTGGGAGGTCGGCCCTCTAGCACGCTGCCGTTAAGGAGGTGGGAGGCCTCTACTTGCCCTGTTCCTATGCTCAATCAGTTCTTCATTGATGATTTCCCGCCTCATCATCTCGAGTAGGGCATCATAGGTGGTGGGATCTTGATTTTGCACGTCCCTCCATAATAGGGTATTCATGTTCAAACCTACTCTTAATGCGGATAGTGCCTCACGGTCTGTGACTTGCACACAATACGTTATCTCATCGGTGAAGCGTGATAGGATGCTCTTTAGGGACTCCCCATGTGCTTGTCTCATGTCTTGGAGATGTTGGATGTGGGCCTCTCCTTCTTTGCTTACCGCGAACCTCTTCAAGAATGTTGTCTTAAACTCGAGCCAGCTTCTCATGCTCTCAAGTGGTAACCTGCTATACCAAATTTCAGCCGCTCATCTCGGTGTCAAATGGAAAGCTCTGCACTTCACAGCTCGGGTGGCGTCCCTTAGGCTCATGTGAGTTTTATAAGCATTTAGGTGCTTCTCTGGGTCGCCTCTCCCGTCATACTTAGGTATCTTTGGCATTACATAGTGGTTTGGAACCTGGGCACTCCTTAGTTCCCTCGAGAATGGCAAATTCTCATCGTCGTCGTCCAAGTCACAGGACCTCTGCTGTTCATCTGAATCATATTCCTCGGCCTCTTGCCGTGGTTGTTGGTAAGAGGTTCCGGCATAGTTCCTAGCCTCTTCCTCCCTCCTCTGACACCTATTTCTAGGTGGTGCAACATGGGGGGTAATTTCATGCTTTTCTTCCAGTTGCTGGGGCATTGGAGGTGGAAGAGGTGGCCTTGTCCAAGGCTGGTGAGTCTGCTATTGTCTAAACCTTGGTTCAACGGGGCTGATTCTGTCAAATACACTGCCTGCCCTCGTATGTCTTGACTCCTGCTCATACGGAGGTGGGAAGTTATCATGGTTCAATGGGACCTCGATGGGTTGGCCAGAAGCGTAGTTGGAGAAACATCAACTTCAACTTCCCTTTCAAATGGGCTTCCACCTCGGCTATAGTCCGACGAGGCGGCTCTATGACTTTAAATTTCATCTTCTTGCTGGTAGTGCTCTTGAGGGGCATATGGAGGAATAGGAAAGCCTCCTTGACCCTGCATTTGGGCCATGAGTCCCTCATAGCCAAGTTTTGGCTGGCAATATCCCTCATGTTAGCCGTCATGGCAGCCATTTCTCTTGACAGTCGTGCCGTCGTTCGCATTCCACCTCTTCTCTGGTGGTGGTGAAGTCTTTGCCGAGCTGCTGGGGCAGCGGGTGGAAGAGGCACATTTGCATTTTCTCTTACCCTTCCGGGGGGTGTGTCTTCGTTTGAACTCATTTTCTTTTGTCTAACTCTTCAAATTTTGCTAAATTGTGGGGCTTCATCTTGTTCTTTTTCAAGAATAAATCCTTTTTCAAGGGGGATGCCTAAATCCTCTTCAATAAGCTTTCATCACAAGGTTGTTCGTAGTTATGGTATGGTTTCCCACAGACGGCGCCAATCTGTTGACGCCAAAAAGTGTTGCCAACAGATGCCGGACCCACCCGCGCACACATGAGCGAAGGTCATACACGCTAAGACATGTGGACAGTCTAGAACGAAAGAATCAGGGGCGTGAAAGTAGCTCAACGACGCGGGATGAGAACGTTCAGAATCCGACGGGGATGTTCGTAATCCGATTGTACAATAATTACCAATCGGTGCTCATGAATGTGAATGTAAATATGTATGAACTCGTATTGTGTTGTAAGATAATATGAAAGAGAGAGTAAAGTGTGGTTTCTTGTATTGATTCTTGCATTAGTCCTTCAATGTTATACAAGGGAAGTATTTATAGTGTTACATGTGAAATGACAGCCCTTAGATGATGTGGCACGTGGCCTCATCTCTTTAATTCAAATATCCAATACTAGGCATCATCTTTGACTTGCTCGCTTGCTGCGCATTTATTGTTTATGCAGAACCCCCATGCTAATGACAAGACTTGACATGTATACTTATGACAAACGTTCCATCAATCATTCTAGCAAGATCTTTACGGAGAAGATCTCTCGGGAGAAGTGATCATGGAAGACATTCCTTCATGGTTCGGAGGCTTTTGCTTCAGCTTAGGATTCGGGGCTTATGCAGAACCCCCATACTAATGACAAGACTTGACGTGTATACTTATGACAAACATTTCATCAATCATTCTAGCAAGATCTTTACAGAGAAGATCTCTCGGGAGAAGTGATCATGAAAGACGTTCCTTCATGGTTCGGGGGCTTTTGCTTCAGCTTAGGATTCGGGGCTTCTGCCACTCATGTAGTACTTCCGTTTTTGGGCTTCGACTATCTTCACAGGCCTCGGCATATGGGCCTCGGATATACAAACCACCTCGACTAGAGCGCTATGTGATTTAGATTGAGTGGGTCATAGGCCCGTGTAGGTTGGCTAAATATGACAACACATAACAATAGTCACCCAAGTCCAAGTATAGTCATTTATGTAATGCATGGATTTCAATGAAGTAAAGTCATCTAGCCACGTGGTTCAGATTGAGTGGGCCATAGGCCCACGTAGATTGGCCAAGTATGACAACACGTAACATGTCGCTTTAATTTTCAATGATGAAAATGGTACCAAACCGTCTTCACTGTGCATTTGTTTGTTCTCTTGTTATTTTATATTTGTTGTAGTTGCTCGCTGAATTTTTAGAAGGATGATGTCGCGAATGTATTTTTTTTTTTTTTTTTTAAGTAGAAGTGGAGAAAATAGATTGCATCTTACTAAAACAAGTCGCTTTGATTTTCAATGATGAAAATGGTACCAAATCGTCTTTACCGTGCATTTGTTTGTTGGCTTGTTATGTTATATTTGTCGTAGGTACTCGTTAAATGTATCATTGAGCAATGTACACATGTAATAGGAATATTAAAATTGTTGGATCTTTAATTTTTATATATGTATTTTTTGGGGCAAATCCAATCCCTCAATCAAATGGGAATGTACAATAATTGAAGCACGGTTTCGGAATTTAGCTCCCGTTTGATTCTCATTCATTGGCCACAAAAATGAAAAATATGATTATTATCCATATATCAAGTCCCCATATTTGACTTTCTATCTTTTGTGTGGATCCCATAACGACTATATTTTTTTATTTTTATTCTTACAAAAATGAATATCAAAGGGGGTTAATAGTGTGTAAATATTCTCAAGTACAAAAGCCAATTGTCAAAATGAATGTACAACAAGTGAAGCGTGGTTCCTATATCTTACATGCCAAGCCGCTCATGTTACGAATACGAGTTGTACAATGGGAAAACTGGGAAAGTCATAATTCGCAGACAAGGGTTTGAAAAACTGTATAGTGTGATTTAGCAGGACGTGAGTGGTCCAACCTTTGATTAGGACAAGTCCAGCTCAACATTCAAAATTTCCAATTGTGCTCATTATTTTCCTGGTTGGTTTGAATTAAAATTTTAAGTCAAGTTGATTTTAATAACACATTTTCATGGAATCATGATTTTTAATCACATATTTCATCAAATTTAATCAAAATTTACTTAAACTTTTGATCTTAACACTAGTCTTTGTTTTGTGTGTTGCACAATTATTATATTTATTATGTTATTATTAATGTGAAATGTGTATAATTTATATTATCTAAAAATTGTCAATACTTGTGCGACTCTTTACCCATGTGATAATAATCATCGGAGTGTATGATGTTGAAACTCGGAAGTCAGAACAATAATTTGATTTTAGCACCAACACCACTGTGAATGTTCATGTTAATTTATAAATGTTTTCACGGTACATCTATATGATAATATTATTCCTTACGAATTTCCAAAGGTTTACCACCTTACCAATAGTATCAATGTTGTGACATAATTTTCTACTCATCTTAAATGAAATGTGCAATAAAATTCTTCGGCGAAAACCATTTGGAGAAGTTAATTAATGTTAATATAAGGATAATCACAAGTTTTTCCTGTTGCGCGTGGTTTGGATCCTTAATTCTTTGCCCCTGTTGCGCGTGGTTTGTATCCTTAATTCTTATTCCCAAAGTTCCATATGATCTTAAATGAATTTGAGGAAATTGTGAAACCCAACATCGCTCGCTTTTACAGGGACTTCTAAGTTACATGAATAGTGACATAAAAAAAAAGGTCGGATGTGATGATTTAAAGCTACTAATAATTTTTTTTTAAATGTCAATACGAGAGAAAGACCCAATCAAATAAAAATTCAAATATTCAATCAACGTTATTTTGGTTAAGATCGAAAATTAACAATTGAAATTGAAAAAACAAAAAATAAATAAATTCGTGTTTTATCTAGCTTTTGAGAGTTTTAATCCATGTGCTATTTGATTAAAATCTATGTTAGTTATATTCGTAAGATAGAAATTGCAATATATGTTATTCGAATTTTTTGGCATGGGTTGTACGACTATGAATCATTTGAGATATCTACCGACTTTGAGTAGTTTTTTGGTATTTTACATTATATTGTATGATATTTGATTTTATTTTATATAACTATTTGTTAAAATTAATGGCGAAGAGAGATGAAGGTTGATGGGGTCAGTGAGGGATTTAATATATTCATTTTTGTAAAAGAGATTCCGTGCATGGTCACCTTCACTGTAGTATTTATCCATTCTCACAAACTACTTCATTTCATTCAATCGAACTGATAAAGAAAATAAATTGAATGATTTAACAAATTAAACAACAATAAAATTACGTGCAAAAATAAAAGAAACAAAAAAATTATTATACACTTTTTAAATTAAATTGAAATAATTAAAAGTAAAAATAAATATTATTTAACTAAAATTAAAAAAAATTGTAAAATAAAAAGAATTAAAAAAATTTTAAATCAAAAAAAAGTATTTATAATATGAAGAAAAAAGAAATTTTTAAAAAATTTATATATATATATATATATATATATATATAATAAAAACAAAATAATTAAAGTTATAAAAAAAAATATAAATATTGTTTAGTTAAAATTTAAAAAATTAAGTTTTATTATTTTTTTTCAATCCAAAAAAATTATCCATCCTACTATGTGTGGAGGTGGACACATTATGGACGAAGAGAAATCTCTCCACAAATGGAGGGATTTCTCTACGTGCACGAAGGAGCTTCTCTTTGTGCATCGAGGGAATTTTTATTTCCCCTTTTTTTCTTTTTTTTTCTTTTCATTTTGTTTACATTATAAATATTTTTTTTTCAACTTAAATTTGTTTTAATTCATTTCTCCATGATAAAACTTAATTTTCCAATTTTAACAAAATAATTTTTATATATTATTTATTTAATTTTAGTAACTTTATTTTATTTTGTTTTTATTATAATTTTTTGATTTTTTTTAAAATTTCTATTTTCTGCATATTATAAATAAATTTTCCTGATTTATAATTCTTTTTAATTCCTTTCGTTTCACGATAAAACGCAATTTTTTTAATTTTCATTAAATAATATTTATTATTAATTTTAATTATTTCAATTTAATTTAAAACTTTATAATAACTTTTTTTATTTATTTTTATTTTTGCTTGTAATTTTTTCTATTTTTGTTTGCAATTCTTTTTTTGTTCTCTAATTTCTTAAGTTATTTAGTTTGTAACTATTATGTTACATCAACACAAATAAAAAAATTAAATAATTTAACAAATTAAGAAAAAAAATTTGCGGGCAAAAAAAAAAAAAAGGTATTGTAAAGTTTTTTAATTAAATTGAAATAATCCAAATTAAAAACAAATATCAATTATTAAAAATAAAAAAATGACATTTTATCATACAACGAAATGAATTAAAAAGAATTTTAAATCGAAAAAATAATTATAATATGAAGAAAGAAATTTTAAAATGGTTTTCAAAAAAATATAATAAAAACAAAATTAAATAAAGTTATGAAAATTAAATAAAGAATATATAAATATTATTTAGTTAAAAATGAAAAATTAAGTTTTATCATGACATGAAAGGAATTAAAAAGAATTTTAAATTAAAAAAATTATTTATAATGTAAACAATTTTTGGTTGACGAGATTGACATTGATAATTAAAAAGTATTTCTATAAAAGAGAAAAATTGGGAAAGTTGCAATAAAATATTTGTATAAAATGGAGTAAAGGAGTTGGTTTCTACATTTAAGTGATTAAAGAGGTCCCGATAAGAATTTCATAATCATATACGAAATTCAATGAAATACATTCAAAAATAAAACGTAGGAGTTTTGCCCCTTGCTATTTGTCTTTTTTTTTTTTTATCCTCATCTCGACCTTATAGAAAAGAAAAATCATAAAGCCTTGCAAAAATACGAAAACTCCTTGAAAAGATTCTCCAACCGAAGAACCCATGAAAATTACAGTCCATCTAAATACCAAGTTAACAATCCACAGTGTATCAAAAATGTAAAATTCTCCATCAATTGGAGAATTAAAAAAAAAAAAAAAAACTATTGAATTGAAAATCCGACCAAACAATGTTGGTGTTTAGGCTAACAAGACCAAAAATAAAACCAATACGACCAGGAAAATAAAAACAATGCATGGGTGTTGTCTTCTGTTAATATAATTGATTAGAAATTCAATGTTGCATGGGTACTGTCTTTTGATAATTGATCCCTGTGATGTTAAATTTAATAGTTCACGCGTGCACTCTTCATGCACGGAGAGTGCAGTCCGTGCACTTTGTTCGATTTTTTTTCCTTTTTTTTTCTCTTTTCTTTAAGCTAATAACAATTCCAATTTTCGATTTTTAGAGGAATTTTAAGATTGTTCATTTTTTACGAAATTTTAGCCAAATTTATTGGAAACATGCCAATGAACAAAAATTAGCAGCAAAATGATAATACAAGAAAAATATACATATCGAAAAAAATTAAATTCTCACACTCTCTATTATAACACAATATGCTCTTCCATTATTATTTGAAAATGAGAATCTTGTTGGATTCCGTAAATTCTAGATGATTATTATGCTTTTAACTATCAGTTTAATTTTACATCGAATAATTCTTTTTTGTTGCATCAATTCTTGTCAAGAAATTTAAAAATTGGAAAATGTAATTTATATTCGAATGTTGTTTAGACTTTTCTTCGTAAATTCTTGATAGGAACTACATAGAGAGAAGAGAAGAAGAAATAAGGCGTGGTTTTCGCACTTAAAAAATTCTACAGTGAGACAAAATGGAACAAAACACTGTAGATTTAAAAGAATTAAAACGAATTTTCAATAAATAAAATATTTATAATACAAAGAAAAAAATTTAAAAAATACGATAAAAACAAAATAAAAGAAAGTTACAAGAATTGAATAAAGACTATATAAATATTATTTCGTTAAAAATGAAAAATTAAGTTTTATTTGAAAGAGAAAAAAATTAAAAAGAAATTTAAATTGATAAAAAAATAATTATTTATAAAGTTAAAATATATATATATATATATATATATATATATATATATATATATATATATATATATATATATATATATATATATATATATATATATATATATATATATATATATATATATATATATATATATATATATATATATATATATATATATATATATATATATATATATATATATATATATATATATATATATATATATATATATATATATATATATATATATATATATATATATATATATATATATATATATATATATATATATATATATATATATATATATATATATATATATATATATATATATATATATATATATATATATATAGGAAACAAATTTTTGTCTCCATGCACGGAGAATGTGTCACCGCCTTCGTGCATGGAGATTAATGTCTCCGTGCAAGCCTCCTTGCACGGAGAAATTTAATTTTTTTATTTTATTTGCATTGTTTAGTTTACATTATATATAATTTTTTCAATTTAAAATTATTTTTAATTCTTTTCTCTTAAATTTTTTTAATTTACAAGCAACTTTTTCGTTAAAACTGAAAAATTAAGGTTTATTTGGAAGAGAAAAAAATTAAAAAAAAATTTAAATTGATAAAAAAAAAACATTGGAAACAAATGCACGGAGGCAAAAAAGCCTCTGTGCACGAAGAAATTTATTTATTTATTTATTATTATTATTTATATTTGCATTGTTTAGTTTATATTATATATAATTTGTTTTCAATTTAAAATTCTTTTTAATTCTTTTCTCTTCTATTTTTTTAATTTAAAAGTAACTTTTTTACATTTTAGAAATTTTTTCTGTCTTATTATTAGTATATTTTTATTTTTTAATAATTCCAAAAGATATTTAATTTTATAGTTATATTTTTATTAATATTTAATTTTAAATTTTAAATATATCTAAATATTGCTTTAAATTTTAAGCTAATGATGAGAGGTATGGAAAATTGTGTGTTACAATAAATTTACACTGTCTCTTTTTTTTTTACCATCTAATAAGGCAAGCGACGTCGTTTTTGCCCCCCACTTAAAAAAAATAAAAATACTACAGTGAGATAAAATGATATAAATCACTGTTAATTTCTATAGTAACTTCACGTTCTCAATTTTATATAGTAGGAAAATAGGGGCTATGTTTGCTTCGTTTAGCTAACGATTAATTTTAAACACACATTTTCATCAAATTTACAACTTTTATCAAAATCTATTCAAAATTTAACACCAAAAACTATACAACTCTCTCTAGCATAGTTGTCAAGATTGATTCAATTATTGACACAACCAAAATTTAACCTTCATTTGGCCCTCATTTTCTAGAAATGAAAATTGGTGGAATAATATTTTTTTTTTAAAAATGAGTGGTTGAAAAAGGAAAAAAAGTTTTCGTTTTACTTGTAATATTATTTTATGAAAAATTATGTGATTAAATATAGAAGAGAAAAAAATAGAATGTAATGTAATGAAATTTATTGGCGGCCAAACGGGGGCTAACACTAAATTATTGGATTGACTAGAGTTATTATTGTATAACTCGAATTAAAATTCTCAATATATAAAATTAAAACCAAACTATTAGGTGAATAATATACTTACAAAACCAGTTGGACCTTTTTCCTTTATAACTAGGAAAGATAAGTGCATGATTTCGCGAATTACTTCTGAAGCTCCCAACAGATGGCCAGTGGCCAAAAGAAATGAAAGAATCGGTAACATTTTTCATAGGATCTTCTCTTATAGATAGACTCAAAAATCGATCAGAGTTCTTTTTATACCACTTCTCGTCTGTCAATCGGAAGAAAGTAGGGGCGGATCTAGGATACCTTTTTTTTTTTTTTTTAAAATAAATATAGCCAGACTTTTTTAAACGATTCTTGTTAACCGTTATAAAATTGGATTACAAGCTTCAATCTGCCCAAATTACTTGACTAATTTTGATTTCGAGTTTTAACTAATCTGTCTTGAAAAAAACATTCAAAAAATTTGTTACTCTATTTTTCAAATTTTAAAGTCAGATAATTAATTTAAAAGAGTGTTTAATCAGGGTCAGTCCTAAAAAATTTAAGGTCCTAGATGATAATTATTATGAGACCCTTAAATATATTTTTCTAAAAGCGTACAAGCATCAAGCATGGTGGAATCAAATTGTTTCTAGTGATGAGGAATATTATGTCGATGATAAACTATCGAAAAAGGGCCTTATTTTGATATGTGAGTAAGTATGCAAGACCGTTCCCCTAGTTCAACTCACCAGTTGATTCGTCCAAAAATCAATTTTCGTGTTCAAGAAATAGACTATAAAGGGTTTCTGAAAATCAATGATATACGGTGTTGACTACCATATATTGCTTAAAATATTTTATATTTAAAAATAAAAATAGTAAAAAACAGCAATAAGAACAAAAATGAAGATACATTATTGGTTAGGGGGACAACCTTCTGGTTCATTTGCACTAATACATTTTCAAGAAATTATCTAATTTAAGAAAATTCCAAAAATATAATTACTATTTTTGGGCTTTTGCTTTTTTGTGGGCCCTTCCTATTTTGAGGCCCAAGGTACCTTGGGCCAAGACCGGGTCTGTGTTTAGGAGTTGGTCCCCTTTACAACCCAAATGTTGAGGGATTTATGATTTTTATTTTATATTGGAAACGAGGGGAAATCGGATTGATATAAATATTTGAGGACTAAATTGAATAAAATTAGAAAGTAATGAATTTTATTGGGATTTATTGAACTTGAAAGAAAAAAGTCAGGATGTATATAACTAGAAAGGAAGAAGTTCCAGCTTGCATAATGCTGAAGATTTTAGCCCGACTTGTTATGGTTAAGTATTAGATTCTTAATAGATTTTAATAAAAGTTGATAAAATGCGTGGTTAAATTTTTTATAAGAGTTGTCGATTCCATGAAATATGTTATGTAAATTAATTGTTGATTTTGATTTATTCTATTCAATTATTTAAGTTACACAAAATACAAGCTTAATTGAAATTGATAAGTTTGCTCTTAGCATTATCTATGTGAACTATCTACACTAGGTGCAATACATGTCTCATCGATTCTACCTAGTGATGAAGCTTCGCTTCAAATGGTTAGCAAAAAAGAGGCAAACACATAAAAAAAATAAGATTTGGATGGTGGAAAATCATTCTAAACAAAAGTCACTCATACCGCCTTGGTCCAAATCAACAATTTGCTATCGGTTTCTATATATACAATAATATTTTGCACTTGCAAAGAACGGATAGGAAGGATCGCTCTTAAACCAAATTGAAAAGCAATTTATTTCTTTATACACGAGATTGTTGTACATTATTTGTGCATCAAGATTTATATGAGAAAAAAGGACTGGAGCGTGGTAGAGTTTCCACTCGTAGAGAATGTTAGGAAGCCTTAACATTTGCAAATACTAGGGAGGATAGTGTCTTCAGTAAGAGTCTTGGGAGCAAGAAGGAGAAGTGAGCCTTCGACTTCCTCCACACCCTCAATGAAAATCTGAAGGGGTCTATGAGAAACTTAAATCCCGAAACTATAATAATTGCAAGCACCATATCGGCCGTCAACCTAATTTTTTTATCTTTAAAAAAAAAAAAAAAACTTTTTTAGTGGCAATGACAAAATTATACCTTGAAAAATAAAAACAAAAGAAGGGAAATTGCATTGCGTGCCCAAAATTCATGGCATTTTGGATGGATTATGTCTAAAAGGATCATTTGCACCATATTTGGAAGATTTGCATGACAATGCCAATTGAGCGAAGGTTTGGGACAAGTTGCACCAAATTCCTTTCTGGATGCTATTCGTCGAAGGAAATTTGTAAAGTATGATTGCAATTATGTGAATTTATGGATGAATTCTATGTGAACCAATTATTAAACTTGCTTTTCTGTACAAATGCCCAAGAAAAAAACAAATTGAAGTTGGTTATTCTTAATTTTCTTCATCACACTTAAATATAATGCAGGCTTGAGAACCTAACAAATCAAGTATACTTGAATATAAAGATTTAAGTAAAGTACATGAGAAAAATACAAATGAAATAAAAAGAAGAAGTACTTATTCAAAAGTTGGCTACTTCTTCAAAGGGTTAGCAAAAAAGAGGCAAACACACGAGAAGTTAAGGATTGGAGGTAGAAAATTATTCTGAACGATAAAAGTCTCTACCTCGTCAATCAGACCCTTGATCTAAATCAACGGTTTTCTGTAGATTTCTATATATACGAAACTATTTGCACTTGCAAAGAGCGGATAGGAAAGATTGCTCCTAAACCAAATTGAAAGCAATCTATTTCTTTATATACGAGACCATTGTACTTTATGCATATCAAGATTGATCCGAGGGAAGGGACGAGAGAGTGGCAGAGCTTCCACAAGTAGAGGAGGCAAGAAAGCCGCGGAGAGAATAGTATCTTTGGTAGGAGTCTCGTAAGCAATAAGGGAAAGGGAGAAAAGTATTTTGGCTATTTTCGAGAAAATCTTGGAATAGGTGAGCAAATGACTAATTTCGTAGAGTTGCAATAATTCATGAAACTAATCATTCTTATTAGATTTGGAACCAAAATAAAATGTTTTCAATGCCGATTTTAAATTCTTCTAAGATCAAATTAATTAAATCAATACTCATTTAATTTTATCCTAATGTGCCACTTGCTTACCCATATTTAAAAAAAGTTATCCTTCCATGACTCGTACCAATTTCATTCGTCCAGGTGGATTTCTTTTTTTGTCCATGTGGATGAATGAAATTGATATGAGTGGGTGCGTAACATTTTATAAATATTGGTGAGCAGTGAGTAACTTTTTAAATTTGAATGAACAGATAATTTAAGATAAAATTCGATGAGAATTAATTAATTAACTCTTTTAATTGTTGCCCCTGCTTCTACCTTTCAAAAATCTCCGGCAAGATGGAGACGAATAGAGTCGTTCCAAAGCGTGTTTCAAACTACAAAAACCTTCCATACCAAATTAATAGTAACAATAGTTGAGCAAATATGCTAAAAAGTTCTACTAACCACCGTAGCCAGTATGTAATGGTGGAACCACACAAGGTTGGGATTGGCGCCCTTGTAATATTTTAAAGAATTAAACTACTTTGTCTGAATTTTTTTAACATAATAGTTGATATCCCCTCATATGCAGATGAGTCTCGTGTGAATAAAAATGTCCAAAAAAGAAGTGGACCCCCTCTTATTGTGAGTGTGGGTCAACCATTATGTCAAAAAAATTCGATCATCATAGCATTGTTTTATTTTAAATATTTTCTCAATTTATATATAAATTAATGCTTTATATCATTAGTGTTTAACATCAGTTTAAATAGCAACACTAATGTCGTTTAATTACATATTTAGTTAAATATAAGAAATTATGATCCATTTAATAGAATTTATGATATGTTGACATCTAAACGATTGTTCAACATCGCTCTTATATATAGTTCTCATTTGGTAAGAATTAAAATTTAGATTTTAATTTAAGTCAAAGTTAACAATTAAGTTTAACCATATACTTTATATTCACAATTTTTCAATTACACATTTCATTCACTTTTATCAAAATTTACAAAAAGTCTAATTTTAATTTCATTAAAGAAAACAAACAGCTTGTTTGGGAGTGATTTTTTGGTCCAAAAAATTGATTTTTTGACCGTTATTTTATTATTCCAACCGTCATATTTGACTGCTTCTCTCACATGTGGATCCCACTTTTCTTCTAACGATCAAAAAATCAATTCTCAAAATCACCCCAAATAGACTCGTAATAACATGCTTATCAAGCATAATTATGGACCAATTTTTAACTATTTTGTTTTCATCATCATAATTACAAATGGGCATTAAACATGTAATTAAAGTTGTAAAATGGAAGGTGGGCCCTCCAATTCAATTATGATTCAGCCCATGTTCCATTCTATTTTTGTTGAAAAATAAGTTTTGTAATAATGATTTTTTGGAGGATGATCTGTTAAAAACTTTGAAAAGTGTAAAATTATTTTATTCAAAAAATATGTTGTTGAAATTGAATTTAGGAAAAAATAATTTTTTGGAAAATGAATATTAAACATGGGCTCAATCTTCGTTATAAAAACCAGTGGCTATATTCATCAATAAAAGATTCACATTAGTTGATGATTACAGAGAAAAATCAATGTGCGAAAAATCAATGTGCCAAAAAGAGAGAAAAATCCAATTTGTTACTTACGACGTTGACATTAACAAATTAACTCCAATCAAATTTGGCTTTTTTCTCTTGGACATACACATAAATCGGTTCATTTCTCCGTTCTCTTCCTGTCTTCAAAAAATTTACACGCATTAGTTGTGTGTTTAATCAGAGAAATTTTGCTTCCAATTTTGATTTTATACACATATAGTACATATACAATATGTCCACGTGTTATCGCCGGGTGACAGCCGCCGCGACGACGGTGGCGAGTCATCACATTCCGCCTCGGCTCTCAGTAATTCTGCAAATGGACAACCGATCGCGAAGCGGCGGAGTAGGAAGGCTAGGCGTTTTACGGTCAAGGCGATGTGTGATTGAGGCGGTGGAGTCCATCGGAGGAAGAGGAATAAGATCGACAGGCGAGGAGGAGGTGAAGAGGAAAGTCCAGCCGCCAAAGTGTTGCGCGTGCAACCATCAACATCAGGAGGTTATGGTGGAGGAGAAGAGTAAAGGCCGTGATCGGAGGGTGGAGGTGATGATTGCGGCGACAGCGACGGTGGTGCTGGGAGTAGGAAATCGGGTGCTTTACAAGCTTGCATTAGTCCCACTCAAGCATTATCCATTCTTTCTCGCTCAATTCGCCACTTTCGGGTACTCATTCTCAATTCACTCCCACGCACTTCCATGTCTCATCTGGTTCCCAGTTCACACACGTACAAATTGAAGAAATTGTAAAAATAAAAATAAAAATTATTTCGATATGCGGAACCACATTAGTAGTCATATAATACTTGATGGCGGAAAATTTTTGACTTGAAAATTTTTGTCTATTTCGACACTCATGATTACCGTCGGTGCTTTAATAATTTATGCGAGTTTTTTTTAGAACATTTATCTTAATAAATTTTTAAGATTTGGCTGATTTTTATTATTATTATTATTATTTTTATTTTTATTTTTTTCAGTTGTGATAGATAAAAGATAGGATTGATTTTGTCGAGTAAACAATGTGTGACAACTTGAAGGCCGAAAATTCGACCACGTGCACGGACATAATGGTCTTTTCACATAAAGGTGACAGGAAATTTTGTTTGACATCGAAAATAGAAATGTTCAACTTTGGGAGGATAGATGGGGACAGAATATACTAAAATAAAAGAAGAGTAGTTTGAAATAATCACGTTTCTTTTTTCTTTTTCTTTTTCTTTTTAATTTAAAATCTTAAAATATTGTTTATATAATTATTTCAATATTTCATATTATTCCTGTAATTTTTATATAATATATAATATAAATAATTCTGCAAATGGGTAGTTCAGAACCGGTAGCTGGCACAATTGTCTTCTTTTCAGTTGAGAACGATATTAAATGGAAGGCGACGATATCGAGTGCCATGTTTTTATGTGTCGTCGATAGGGGCGTTTAAATGACATTGACTTGTTTTGAACCATTATAATCGCACGTGATCTTCTATTTTGCTTAGGATGCGTTTGATTGCAAGTATGAAATTTGAATGAAAAGAAAAAAAATTCTAGATAATTCAATTGCCTAGAACTTATTTGCATGTAAATTATTAATTGAATATATTTGATGGATTTAATTTTCAACTTAGAAAATATTATACTTGTTTGTTTTTTATTGATAGGTAGATGAGAGAGAGGATAGATGAAAGAGAAAGAGGGGGTGAATTCCCCGGAAAATAAAAATCTACTTCACCTAAAGAAAATATTTTTCTTGATTTTGAGAAAATATGATCACGTGGCCAAAAGTAGGAAAATGTTTTCAAAGGAAAAAAATGACAATCAAACAGCACAAAATTAGGAATTTGATTGGAAAAAACACATTTTCCTTAATTTCCTTTTATCCGTTCTTTTATGTATAATATATGTTTAGTATGTTCGACTGAATACGTTAATGACAAAGCTATAAAGGTTGTTTTCTATTGACATTATTCTCTTTCCATATGGATTGTTTTTGTGTTTTTCAAGGAAAAAGATGCTCCACGGTGGTTATCATTTAAATGAGGACCGATGGTTGTGAGTTGGATCTCAAGTGGTGGATCCCACCAACCAACAGCCACACAGAGACTCATAGAGTCAGATTTTCCTTCATGTGTATCAGAGAGAGGCAGTAACCATAACAAGGGCATCCTCTTTTCACGTGGTCCAAGAAATAAAATTGGATCTTCCTATTTGACTAGGAATTCTTGTGCCCAGACAGATAAAAAGTTACAACCATTCTACACGTACATCAATTTTTACATATTTTTTCACAGCACACACACATGCAAGTGGGTGGGGTCCACGATTAAAATAATCGTGGACCCCACCTTTGTGAGTGGGTGTGAAAAATGCTGTCAAAAAACATGCTGTACAAACAGCATTTTTCAAAAAGATAATATATATTGATGCATTTGTCTTTTTTCTTTGGCCTTTAGAGAAGAGATGGATCTCTGTCTTGCGTGTGGTGTAAGTCATAGTCCTTGATTTTCGACTTTCACTCATGGTGTCTGTCACTGTGAGATTAATTCAAATGATTATAGCATAGTGTCACGGACCTAGTTTCGTTACACCTGAAAAAATAGAACCGTGCGGCCTTAACGCTTGACAATTCCCTCACCTCACGAGAAAACGTTAAGTCAGCATTTCCACGCTCACAAATAATTTAACCAAGGAGGCTAAATTATGCCTACGTTGAGAAGAAAATTTTGAAATAAGTAATATATAGAAAACAAGTAAGGTGGAAAAACTTTACAAACTCTCTAATGAATAAACTCTCTTCACTCTACATTCTCTGCACTTTCTAGCCTCTACTACATACCATTTACAAATGAGACTACATCTCTATTTATAGGAAAACTTAAACTTCCTTAACATTCCACTTTACAACTCGTGCTTAATTGTCGCCAACTCATGCTTAGTTGTCGTCAAGTGGATGGTCTTACAACTTGCCTTGCAAGTTGTCGCCAACTCGTGCTTAGCGTGCATACAACTCGCGCTTAGCTTACATCGTTGATATTTATCCTTGCCAACTCGCGCTTAGCTTGCAAGTGGCGCAAGTGGACAAGTTATGCAAGTTGCCCACTTGCATCCTCAAAATATCCCGCTACAGGTCCATGAATTTTTCCTCCCAAAATGGTTGGGTCAGAACTTAGAAAAACCTCATTAACGCCCTGGAAAACTGCACGATCTAGGCAGCCTGCATTCTGCCCCAAAACAAACTACTTGCATCCCCAGCCCGAATCTGCCTGCATCCTTTGTCTAATCTGCTTGCGTCCCCTATCGCAAGCTGTTCCGTCCGTCAGAAACGCGTTACCCGCGCTATCTTGCAATCGCTACTGGGACGGATCGGTCACGACCGTGTGGCGTAAGTCACTCCCCCACTGAATTTGGCGACGCCCTCATCGCCGTATACCGCTGAAGTTTAGACCTTATTTGCCATAAGTCTATCTCATTTTCCCACATTGTGCCATGACATTCCCGTGTCATGCCAAGCTTTAAGTCATGACCTTGCGATCCGTGACATTCTCCCCCACTCAATCCACTAACGTCCTCGTAGCGAAACGTGTTTGGTGCATCCTCATGCAACCTTGCATTGTTTTTCACGTCAATGGGCATCAAAGTTATCCCAACTTGCGGCACCATCTCCTCGATGACCGGGTTTCCACAGTGCTCCTTGCACCTCTTCCCGTTGCAACCTCTTGCATGCCACCTTTGACACCAACCTTCACCCTCAGCACCTCTGCCTTGGTTCTTCGGATGGACAACTCCTCCGGTTGTAGTGTCCCCACACTTGTCGAAGCTTTGAACCTTCGTGCACCCAATTTCGGACTTCTTTGACAATGCTTCCTCAATTTTGTTCTTTCTTGATAGTTCACTCGGCAACTCCGCGGGCATGTCCTTATCATCTTCAAGGACTTTCGCTAACTACATCCGTGACAGTTGTTGTGTTTCCATCCCCACAGAAACTGTTTCGGCACTCATAGCATTAAACAACTGGAATGAATTCATTCGAACTTCATCCTTCATCCTCATCTTGGCTATCCATAGTCTCCGGTTTGCTCTCCGAAATGGAAATAGATGCCAATGATCCCAACTCAGGACAGTCCCTTATGAGATGTGATCCTTTGCAAATAAAGCAACCTCGAGGTGTAAAATTACTCCTCTTCTTCTCATCATACTACTTACACCAAGTAGTTGGTTTGTTGCCACCGGATTTGTAATCAACTTTGGGATTTGGCCTCCAATCCGGCTTACTCCATTGCATAGCCCTCCCTATATCTTCCTTGTTATCCCCAAAAGTTCCTTTGGCGGGTTTGATTGTTTGAGCTTCGGTCTCAAAACTTTCTTCAAACTCCATCAAGGATTCGACTACTGCAATGGCCTCGTCTACGGTTTTGACATTACGACGTTGCAACTCTTGTCGTATCCATGTTGCACAACCGTCTAGAAAATAGAATAGCAAATCATCCTTCGGCATGCTTGGGATTTGAAGCATAAGAGTCGTGAACTCTTTGACATAGTCACGAATTGTTCCCGTATGTTTCAATTCCCTCAATTTCTTGCGTGCCTCATAGAAGACATTCTCCGGGTAGAATTGCCTCTTTATTTCCCTTTTGAACTCATCCCAAGTATCAACCGTACAAGCCTCCCTTGCAATTTCGCCATGCTTACGACGCCACCACAACGCCGCAATATCCGAGAGATACATAGAAGCGGTCCGGACTTTCATGACTTCATCAACAAGATTTACCCCTTCAAAATAGACTTCCATTTGCCATAGGAAGTTTTCAACATCTTTTGCATCCCGTCGCCCATCATAATGTTTAGGCTTCGGGTATTCAATCCTCGGGGCAACAATAGTTGAAGCGGCACCTCCGCTTGTACCGGCAGTCGAGTGCTTGTATTGATCAAGCTCTTTACTCATTCTCTCCATCATCACGGCCAACTGGTTAACTTGGCCATGCATAGCGGTAACGACATCCAAGACTTTGGTTTGAAGACGACCAAAATCATCAATAACCGCGGCTTGTCCGGCTACCACAGTTCGAACATCATCGTTCATCGTTTGGACATCATTTTCCAACGATGCTTGTGTGTCCATCACCTCTTGGACATTGATTTGTAGAGTTTCTAGCTTTCCAATGGTGTGTCCCTCCAACGCCTTAAAGGTGCTTTCAAGAGATTCGACCCGATCACCCATATTTGAGATGATTTGGTCAAGTTTACCTTCCATGTTGGTAGCTTCCCTCACCTTACTTTTGCCTCTAGTTTTCCTTACTTCAGTTTGGGCAGCACCTCTACCCCTCTCCTCAATCTCAATATCAACAGTTTCTTGAGATTCCGCCATTTGAGCACCTCACCCAAATCTAGCTTCCAAGAATCTCCGACGAATCTGGCTACCACAGTCGCACTTGGTTACCACAACCAAACCTTCACCTTGATACTGCCTCCGTAGTCCATACCACGTGAACCTTACATGGATATCACCTCACCTTTGAGATGAAAAATTGGTTCAACCCCATGTGAACCTGGCTCTGATACCACTTGTCACGGACCTAGTTTCGTTACACCCGAAAAACTAGAACCGTGCGGCCTTAACGCTTGACAATTCCCTCACCTCACGAGAAAACGTTAAGTTAGCCTTTCCATGCTCACAAATAATTTAACCAAGGAGGTTAAATTATGTCCACGTTGAGAACAGAATTTTAAAGTAAGTAATATATGGAAAACAAGTAAGGATGGGGAAACTTTCTTTGTATAAATGAAAGGTAAAACTTTACAATCTCTCTAATGAATAAACTCTCTTCACTCTACATTCTCTGCACTTTCTAACCTCTACTACATACCATTTACAAATGAGACTACATCTCTATTTATAGGAAAACTTAAACCTCCTTAACATTCCACTTTACAACTCGTGCTTAGTTGTCGCCAACTCATGCTTAGTTGTCGTCAAGTGGATGGTCTTACAACTTGCCTTGCAAGTTGTCGCCAACTCGTGCTTAGCGTGCATACAACTCGCGCTTAGCTTACATCGTTGATATTTATCCTTGCCAACTCGCGCTTAGCTTGCATACAACTCGCGCTTAGCTTGCAAGTGGCACAAGTGGACGAGTTGTGCAAGTTGCCCACTTGCATCCTCAAAATATCCCGCTACAAGTCCATGTATTTTTCCTCCCAAAATGGTTGGGTCGAGACTTAGAAAAACCTCATTAACGCCCTGGAAAACTGCACGATCTAGGCAGCTTGCATTCTGCCCCAAAACAAACTACTTGCATCCCCAGCCCGAATCTACCTGCATCCTTTGTCTAATCTGCTTGCGTCCTCTATCGCAAGCTGTTCCGTCCTTCAGAAACGCGTTACCCACGCTATCTTGCGATCGCTACTGGGACGGATCGGTCATGACCGTGTGGCGTAAGTCACTCCCCCACTGAATTTGGCGACGCCCTCATCGTCGTATACCGCTGAAGCTTAGACCTTATTTGCCATAAGTCTATCTCATTTTTCCACCTTATGCCATGACATTTCCGTGTCATGCCAAGCCTTAAGTTATGACCTTGCGATCCGTGACAATAGGCAATGCATGTCCATCGAAATAGATGCTAATGTTGGAATTTCTATAAAAGTTGTAACAACGTTGATTGGACTTTTGGTTTATTGAACTCGGTGGGACTATAACTTAACAATGCTTGGAGCCTATTCGGTTTTATTTTGATCATCATTGGATGATTGGACTTGTTCCAGTTTAGGCCATTTGATGTGATGAAGAAGTTTACACTTCGATAAATTGTGGAAGCGATAAAAGTCAATTATAAGGTCAGGTTTCCCTCGTCTACAATAAAATCCTTAAGTGAATTGGTTTGCCTCATCAAAAGCCTTTTTCCGCATTTAACAAGAAGTAAAAGGAAGATCTAGTTTTGGCTTGTGTGCATTTGCATGCCAATTGGATTTGATTCAAGATTGT
Organism: Olea europaea var. sylvestris; assembly: GCF_002742605.1. Classification (NCBI taxonomy): domain Eukaryota; kingdom Viridiplantae; phylum Streptophyta; class Magnoliopsida; order Lamiales; family Oleaceae; genus Olea; species Olea europaea. Next base: position 6,275,935 of record NC_036252.1, read on the forward strand.
TTGAAGCCCTGACTTCAAGAAGCACATATAATTTCAATCTCTGCAATTTGGTGTTATGTATGAACGTGTGAATTAGGTTTAGATCTATATAAAATGTTGAAGACAATGTTTAAATGATATACATTTGACCCTATCTAATAGCTAAAGCTTTTAGATTAAGTGGTTGAATACAAAGTATTCGAGTAAGTCATTACATGAAGAAGAACAGAACTTGGGGCATGACTTATTGTCCTTTCTGACAAGAAATGTGATTATGTAATGCTCGTCAGCTCTTACAATGTGTTTTGACTTAATTCAGATAAATTGGAAGACGTGATGGCTATATTATTCTTGGACACAATGTTGCAAGCTGATAACACATATAAATGTTTTATAGCTATGCTTATAGAACTTGGAGCTCTTTCTTGGAACAAGTACATACAACAGTGTAATCCAAGGGCAAGTTTATGCTTAGAGCTTACAGAATTCTAGACTCGGCGATGAAAAAGCATACTTATTTGATAAAGTCTATAGCATTTATTTAGATTTATTTTAGATTTTAAGTGCAAAATTGACAGATAACATATTCTGTTCTGTCTACTCATGGTTTTAGTTTTTTCCTATTCTTACCAATAGTTACTTTTACTGATACTGTATGACTTTGTACCTCATAACTTTTACTGATTCTGTTGTCCTTTCACACTCTTTCCAGGTATGTAATTGTATATTTCTCCATCTTGTATCTCCGCTATCAGGCAGGTAAAGTAACTGATGAAATGCTCTCTTTGCCGAAGTCTCCATTAATTGCCGTTGGTCTCTTCGAGGCTCTTGCTGCAGCATCTGGAATGGCAGCAGGAGGTAATTCATTCTTGAAATTTTGTGGCATATTTCTGTCCTTTTCTTCTTCTTCTGGACGGGATGATGAGATAATCATCATGTTATGTTATTTTTTATTTCTTTGGATTTTTTACCCAAGTTAATATATATATTTTTATTATCTAAACTAGGCACGTAAGTTCTTTGTTTTTCGAGTGTTGAACTTCACAAGTGTTAGATTTTATTTATTGACTTCTGGCTTGTTCTAGCTCATATCCCTACAAATGATAAGATGAGAAAAAAGGAATGTTTTTGCAAACCCAACATCAATCTTATCATTTCAGAGTGATTACAACTCAAATGCAGCAGAGCAAACAAGAAATAACAAAGAAGGCTTTCCTAATTGATTGAAGTAAATACCAAATCTAAGAATGCAGAATCTAATAGAGAATGGCAATTTTGTTTGCTGATTTTGTCACAGGGTTTTGATTACCAAGCATTCATTGTCAATGATTGCATGAGAAAAAGGTTTTTGTATGTATTAATGACAAAAGCCGGTCAAGTTTTGAAAAGGTCTCTTTATAGTTGTTTGTTTTGGAAATTTGGTTCATGCATGTGAAACGCATTAAATTGGTTTGGTCTAAATATGTTGTTTGCATGAAGTTCTGACTCCAGGTTTATTCTGTTGTTAAGTTCATGATTCTGATCATTATATTTTAAATTTCTTGTCTTGTCGAATATTCATTAATCACGTAAGAGATTTTGTTTTGAGCTGTGACATTGTTAAGAACTACTTGAATTTCTTCATTTTAGTGCTAGGATGATTTTTAGACTGAGATATTGTTACTTCTTCAACAGGTTCACTTCATCACATTTACAGTTATTTAATAAGAGATTCAGTTCTGACTTAAATCCTTATACTTCTTTTCCATACTGAAACAGCTATTCTTTCTGGCGCAGCAATTCCTATTCTATCTCAGGTATTTACAGTCTATAATATATTTTTTCTTCTTTTATGGTCATAGTTGATGTAATTCTTGAACTAAAAGGTGTTGCATTATCACTGATTGATGTTTTTCTCATAGTGAGTGTCTTTTCTCCTAACTAATTTGGTCATCCGATACTCTTTGCAGAGCTTTCTTGTCTGGCAACTTATCCTATCTTCTATCTTTCTTGGGAAGAGATATAGTTTTAACCAGTTGTTGGGATGTTGTCTTGTGGCAGTTGGTGTTATCATAACCGTGGCAAGGTAATTTGCTTTTTGTCCACTCACATATATGTAATTTTAAGAAGTCAGCAAGTTATGTCTCTGAAGAACATTGATAGATTGAAAAATACAGGTTATAGATGGGAAAAAAGGCCCATGTAAGCTTAGTTGCATGATAAACTTGGAGACTCCAAAATTCACTCAATTAAATTTCCATATGTATGTTGAAATTAACGTGTGGATCATCTTATAAAATTTTCAGCTCTTATTTTGGTGCTGGCTTATTTCTTGTCAAGTTTTGTTTTGGTAAGTATGAAACTTGCAAGTGGATGCTGGTACTTCAGATATACAAATATTTTGGGAAGAATGTTAACTTGAATGGAAACCAAAACAAATATTAGAAATATTTATGGAAAAGAATTTGACGACTGTTTGATAAACCTTTAAGAAGGTTGATGCAGCACTTCTAATGATTCTGTACTTCTATTTGTCATCATAAGTTTAAAAATTTTTGATTCATAGTTTTTCCGTTATTAAAGAACTTCATCGTATATCCAACTCTTAGATGCTAGAATAACAAGACGTATCTCATTTTAACAGTCCTTTAATGGCACTGTAAAAGTAATCTAAGTAGACTAATACATGACATTGTGCATGTTTTGCTAAGCCCTAAAATATACTTTTAAGTAAATAAGTAAGTTTTAAAATAATATTTTTTGTTGGTCAAAATTGGAAATAAGTAAGTTATTTCACAAGTAACTTTTACTGTACTGTCAAAGTAACCGTTTTCAAATTATAAGAAAGAAGTAACTTACAGTTTGGAAACAAAATTGTACTTAAGTTCAAACATGCTCAATTTGTTGTTTCTGCGTCCCTTAAAATTGTTAAATATACTGCTCATTTCTTGTGTGCTCAGTGGATCTGGAGCTGATTCTCTGATGGGATCTGGTATCTTTTGGAGTGTGTTGATGATTGTTTCTTTCTTGTTACAAGCTGCCGATACAGTCTTGAAGGTATGTATCTTTCTCTGTGGCATGGTCTTCTTGTCTCCATTTCATTCTCTTACCATGAGATTTATTGTTTGTAGGAGATAATATTTTTGGATGCTGCTCAAAGATTAAAGGTAGGTATGTTGCAGTTCCTATCTTATGTACATCCAACAAAGTTATGTCTTTACGTTTGGATGTGTTGGCACCAAGGGAAAATTAAATAGCTCAGTTTCTGTGCAACCATACCACTTCATGAACCATGCTGGGTATATATTATTGCCTTATGCTGTGTAGGAGCGTACTTGTTGGATTTAGATACAGATGGAGTATCTGGAACCTTTTTTTATGGTACATAATAGTATGTTACATCAAAGTCATACTTTTTATATTTGTATTATCATGTTCAAAGCCTACTATTATGATATATGCGTTCGGCATAATAAATCTATAAGTTGAAGTGATACAAGTAGTTGGTGATTGTTAGCTGAAGGCACATTTATTCTATTCGATTTCCCAATGTATTAACATCATGTTCAAAGCCTACTCTTGTGTCTTCAGAAAATTATTAATTGAGTTAATGCAAGTTGTTTATCATTTGATTTTGTTTAGACATTATTTTAGTATATATCAAAGCAAATATTACCATATCATATGAACACGTGGGACACAACATAGTTACATGACATTTTGCTCGGGCCTTAGTATCAAATGGTATAAGTACTACCATATCATATAAACACGTGGGACCCAACATAGTTACATTACATTTTGCTCGGGACTTGTACGAATCATTGGATATGTATTGTGTATCATAGATACGGACAAGTCTATACATGATGATCTTACATAGAAGTCATACAAATTTTAGTTTTGGATTCATTTGGCTTCAAGATAAAACAATAACTTTGGATCTATTTGTGACTGCAATGATGACAGGGAGGTTCAGTGGATCTATTTGTTGTGAACTCTTATGGATCTGCTTTCCAGGTTACATACCAAGATTTTTAGAGCTCTTTGACATTGTGTTTTACCCTGTATTAAAATTTCACTGAGAGCCTGAAAACTCGGTTAATATATGTACAGGCAGTTTTCATTTGCCTCCTGATACCATTCGTGTCAAATTTATGGGGTATTCCATTCAGTCAACTTCCAAATTATCTAAAAGATGGTTCAGCCTGCTTTTTGAACATAGGTACCATGTCAAAGAGTAAGTCATCGTTACTCACAATTCTGCTACTTTTATTTATTCATTTTTTAGTTTGTTATGTTTCTCCCATAGATCTTTGGTTTAGCTAGTTTTTCATGTATTTTAATCGTAAGGCATGGCAGATTATGTAAGATCAACTGTATCCTTTGTTGGTTTAGAATTTATTTCCGAAGGAAGAAGGATTTTTTTTTTAACTAACTTGATTTTGAAGTTCAAATACGAAGATGGATTCGATACTTTTTCCTCACTTCTGCAAAACATGCAATCAACACGTTCATATTTCCTATTCCTCCTGTAGATAGAACTACGCTGTATTTAAGTTCTGTTTATAAGTTGAGCAAAAATATCGAGTTCTATATAAGAAGTTAAATTTTGAATTTCCATTTACTGATGCAATTATTCACCATTTCTTTTTAAAACTGACGATGGACAATTCAAGACTTTCAAACCTTGTGTAACTCAGCTGTTGCTTGCTTTATTCTACCCAGTAATTGTTAAGAATGAGTGCACGCAACAGTCTTGTGTAATATAAAATATAGGCATTTGTAATTGCTGAAGATAATATTCAAGATTGAATTTAGTAATGTAGTGAAACTTAATTCGCAAATTCCAAAAGATGCCAATCTCACTAGCCTAAAGGACATCTTCTCAACCTGGTGTGAGAATTCATTGTTGACTGACCTGATCGAGTCATGTGTTTCATGTGAATATGATAACAGTACTCACATCCGTGCAAAAAGTGAACGAGTTTGAAACCTGAGAAATGGAGCTCCCCTCACAATCCAAAATAACCCAGCCACCACGCCCCCACACTACCGGCGCCGGCGACCAACGGTCCGGTAGGCACCACACAACCGGCCTCACGCCACAAATCAGCCCCTCCAACCACCCAATTCACACACAGGCGCAGTCTACTGTGGAAACCCTAGCGCCTCCCAGCCGTTTTCCACCAGATCCGGCCAGATTTCGAGCAGACGCGCCTCACCGGCGGCCTCAGCAGGGACCGGCGACCCCTGCCGGTTTCCTGCCTCCCACACGCGCAGCTCCGACCTCGCGTCTGCTGGCGCGTGTGGTCCACGTGCCGCCGCCGGGCAGCTTGCTGCCCCGAGATCAATCGGCTTGTCCGTTCCTCCATTTGATGAATTCCTAATACATAGGGAAAAAATTGACGGATGTGCGTAGTTTGGTATTCAATCATCGTTTCAGAGTGGAGGCGAAGGACTTCGCAGTATCTATTAACGATTCTGGCACTGTTAAGTTGACAGAATGGGGTTTGAAATTATTGGATTCAATTTTTATGGGAAGGTATGTTGCTATTTAGATGATGAATATGGTAGACAGATTGAGGATGAGAAGTGAATTGGAGGACTGTGTCTTTAAATTCAACGAGTCTTCAAGAGCTTTCTTGGCACAATGGTATGTGAACTGTCGAGGTAGATATTTGATGATAGCACAACATGGGGAGAGGCGTCGGAAAGGAGTTGTCATGATACCAGAAGGTGCAAATGGAGAGGGATGGGCGTCGGTCTTGCAGGCGTTTCAAGTAGTTGTTGACTCATTTGTTACTAGGGATAAGGCTAAACGACAAACGGTGATTGAACGAAACAGACAAATGATGACTTATGCAGAAATTATAGTAAACTCACAGACCTCGGAGAATGCCAACCAACGGATGCTTCAGCAAAAGGAAAGGAGAAATAAAGTCGGTGATAACGAAGGTCACGACATTTGTTTGAGTAGGGCTGAAATAATGACCCGTGCGCAGGAGTTGAAAGGAGCATTAGATGAATTACTTAGACTGGTTGGAAGCGGGCCTGAAATGGAGCCCATGAAATTGGTACGTCGTCACAAGTGTGGGGTTGTGTTGGATGAGGATCAAACCGGTGAAATACACGTACCGGGATTGACTCATGAGGAACTACCACCAATTACAGAACATGCAAAGCAGGGAGGAGATGAACATTGTGATTCTCAGGTGAGGATGGAAGCGGGATACCATGAAAACGATGACGGGGTTGACTTTGTGGGGGTCAACCAAACTGAAGTAGACACAGGGATTGCAGTTGAACGAGAAGAGGAACCGCTGTCTAAGGAAGGGGAGTTCAGTATGGTGAACTTGGAGAAATTGTCAATGGACACAGTGAAAGAAAACAACGATACACAGACGACATCAAGGATTACGAACACTTAAAATAGGAGGACAAAAGATAACGATATGGGGACCGAAAAAGCTTTGGTGTTATGGGTAGGTGGTGCCAAGAAAGGAGAAAGTGACGGTGACATTATACCAGTGGTGGAAGAGAAAGAACGGTCCTTTGATCATCTCGAGGGCTATCAGGGTGAGGATACTTCAGGAGCTGATGTGTTAGAAGTTGGTCACCCACCTTCAAACTGGGTGCTACAAAAAATTCAGGAATTCAGTAAGTTGGTTGGCGTGTCATGTGATGGATATGAAAGTAGATTGTTACAATTATTTGAGGAGCTGGAGGCTAATAGGGGACAAGACATCAGTACACATGGAAGTAAATTAAGAAAAAAGGGTGATCGTGAACTTAAGAGGCTTGAATGGTCAGTAAACTATGCTGGTAAGGGTGGCGAATCCAGAAAGGAACAATGGGGAGGGGTCATGGAGTGTTACAATGATGCCAAAACTCATTAGCTGGAATGTAAGGGGTCTCAATGAGGTTAGTAAAAGGCTTGGTGTTCGTCATTTGCTAAGGGGATGGGGGGCAAATCTTGTTTGCCTACAAGAAACTAAGATGGAGTTTATCTCGAGGGCGGTGATTCGTAGTTTATGGGGGGGGAGATCATGTTGGATATCAGTTTTTGGGGTCATCAGGGGTTTTAGGAGGCGTGTTGGTGATGTAGGACACTAGAGTGCTTGAGATGAAAGAGGTGAGTATAGGGGTGTTCTCTATATCGATTTCTTTCAAAAATTGTGAGGATGGATTTCGGTGGATGTTCACAGGAGTTTATGGGCCTAATTCTGATGACAGTAGAGTGGGTTTGTGGGATGAACTGGCTGGAATGAGGGTTTGTTGGAATCTCCCTACATGTATTGGGGGTGATTTCAATGTGATTCGATTTCCTTCGGAGAGGTCGAGTGGTGGGAGACTAACTAGGGCAATGGAGGAGTTCTCAGATTTTATTAGGGAGAATTTGTTGGTGGATTTACCTATGATTGGGGGAGATTTTACCTGGTCATCCAATCGGGATCGACCCGTTCTGTCTCGTATTGATAGGTTCTTGATTTGTGGGGAGTGGGAGTCTAAATATTCAAATGTCACTCAGAGAAGATTGGGGAGGGTATACTCGGATCATTTTCCTATTATGTTATCGGGGAATAGAAGGGGTGGTGGGAGAAGACCTTTCAGGTTTGAGAAGATGTGATTGAAAGTAGAAGGCTTTAGGGAACGAGTACATACGTGGTGGACTTCCTATGAAGTCAGTGGGTCTCCCTGTTTTGTATTGGATCAGAAGCTAAAGGCGTTGAAAGGGGACTTAAAGAAATGGAATGAGGAAGTTGTAGGCAATGTTAACTGCAGTAAAAATCAGTGTCTGTCAGAGATAGAGGAATTGGATAGGCGGGAGGAGAGTCAGGGGTTGACTGGGGAGGAGAAGGAGAGACATAGAGGATTAAAGGAAGAGATGGAGAGGTTGGTGGAGATGGAGGAAATTAATTGGCGACAGAAATCTAGAGTTACTTGGTTGAAAGAGGGGGATAAATGCACTAAATTCTTCCACAGGGTCGCCAATTCTAATAGGAGGAACAACTCCATCACAGTTTTGGAGGTGGACGGGGTTACTTATGAGGAACCACAGGAAATTGGAAGCCAACTGGTTAATTTTTATTAGAACCTCTATCGGGAGCAATTTGAATGGAGGCCAGAATTGGAGGGATTGCACTTTTCTATAATCAATGAGGATGATGCCCGATGGATGGAGAGACCATTTGAGGAGGATGAAATTAAGGAGGTCGTTTTTAGCATGAACGATGATAAGGCCCCGGGACCGGACGGTTTCTCGTTCTCATTCTACAAAGCGTTTTGGGATGTGGTTTGACTGGACATTGTGAATACTTTATCTTATTTTTTTGAACGTGGCAGATTCCAGAGAAATTCTAATGCCACATTTATTGTGCTCATCCCTAAGAAACCGGGAGCGACTGATATTAAGGACTTTCGCCCCATTAGCCTTGTCAGCGGGGTGTATAAGATTATTTCGAAAGTCCTGGTAAACAGATTAAAGGAGGTACTGGGAAAAGTAGTGTCCAAGTTTCAGAATGCATTTGTAAAAGGGCGTCAGATTTTGGACTCTGTGCTTATAGCGAATGAATTCATAGATTCAAGAATGCGCCTAAGGGCCCCAGGGATGCTTTGTAAGCTAGATATTCAGAAGGCTTACGACCATATGAATTGGGGTTTCTTGTTATATATGCTCAGACGCTGTGGCTTTGGGGATAAATGGTGTAAATGGATTCAATTCTATATTTCTACTGTTTCATTCTCAGTTTTGGTCAACGGAACACCAGAGGGTTATTTCCGGAGCAGTAGAGGCTTGAGACAAGGGGATCCATTGTCCCCATTGTTATTTATCATTGTGATGGAGGCTCTCAGTAGGATGATTGAAAGAGCAGTGAGAGCGGGTTTGATAAGGGGTTTTATGGTTGATCAATTGCAGGTGTCTCATTTGTTATTTGCAGATGACACGTTGATCTTATGTGATGCAGATGTAGAACAATTCAGGAACTTGCGCCGTCTGCTCTTATGTTTTGAAGCGGTGTCTGGTTTGAAAATTAATTTGGGAAAGTCTGAGGCTATTCTAGTTGGGGAGGTCAATAATGTCGAGGAGCTAGCTGATATATTGGGTTGTAAGGTTGCGCAGTTGCCGATGTCATATCTAGGACTCCCGTTAGGGGCACGATTTAAAAGTACCCATATCTGGAATGGTATTGTGGAAAGGATGGAGAGAAGGTTAGCAGGGTGGAAGCGTATGTACCTTTCTAAGGGAGGTAGACTTACTCTCATTAAATCCACTCTCTCCAATGTCTCTACTTACTTTTTGTCATTGTTCCCCATTCCGATTGCAGTGGCAAAGAGATTAGAGAGGCTTCAAAGAGAATTTCTGTGGGCAGGGTTGGGAGAGGAGAGGAGACTCCATTTGGTCAATTGGGGAGTTGTTTGTTTGCCGATGAGGATGGGAGGTCTTGGGGTATGGAGCCTTGTGTTGTTCAATAAAGCCTTATTAGGCAAGTGGTTGTGGCGATTTGGAGTGGAGAGGGACAGTTTCTGGAGAGAAATAATTGGGGCGAAGTATGGTGTGACCGATGGGGGATGGTGTACATTTGAGGATCGTGGTTCTTATGGGGTGAGCTTGTGGAGGTATATCCGACGGGGATGGAGTGCATTTTTGGACAAACTGAAGTTTATGGTTGGAAATGATAGTGAGATTAAATTTTGGGATGATTGTTGGTGCGGAGATCAACCGCTGAAGGAGAGATTCCCTTCTTTGTATCGTATTGCCTCAGTGTCCACTGGCATGGTGAGTGATCTCTTAGACATTCATAATGGGAGTTATAGCTGAAAAATAATTTTGGGAGGGATCTTCAGGATTGGGAATTGGATGATTATTCGCTGTTTATGACCATTTTACATGAGGCCCAAATTCGGGTTGGAGAGAGGGATTGCATCAGGTGGAGGACAGTACAGGATGGCATTTTTTCGGTTCGCTCGTACTTTGGTTCCCTCATGGGGTGTGTGAATAATTCATTCCCATGGAAGTTGGTATGACAGTGTAAATTGTCTCCTCGGGTGGCATTCTTATTATGGACAGTTGTGAGAGGACAGGTCTCAACGGTGGATAATCTTCGTCGTAAAGGCTTTTATGCAATCGAGTGGTGTTATATGTGCAAGAAGGATGGAGAGACGATCGATCATTTGTTCATTCATTGTGATGGTGTACGTTGGATTTGGAACAGTATAATCAGTTCACAATCTATGGATTGGGTGATGTCTCGTCGTATAGAGGACGTGATACGGGCATGGCGTAGAAAACTTCGGGATAAGGATAGCAAACTAGCATGGCACCTTATCCCGGACTGCATTGTTTGGTGTGTGTGGAGAGAAAGGAACAACCGTTACTTCGAAGACCAAACAAAGACAAGAGAGCAGATAAGAGAAACATTTTACTTTACCTTGTATTCTTGGTTTAATGCTGTGGCTAGAAATCCTGTAGATGGGTTGCCTAATTTCATGTTTTTCCTTAATAGCTTAAAGTGATTGTACACCCCCCGTGTATTCTCTTTTAAGTAATAAAATTATTTGATTACCTATCAAAAAAAAGTAATGTAGTGAAACTTCAAGGCATGCGTAATATATTATTGCCTTCAATTCTAAGACGAGCACTCGCATTCAACAAAATTAGAAGAGGTCAACTCCTTGAAATTATTTTTTCTATCAACATTATGGAAAATGAAGATTTGTTTGAAATTTCCTGATCCTGCAGGGATACTTTTAAAATTTGATTGCAATTCCATAATTGAGTTTTCTGTCTATAGAACATTGTGAGGTCCTTTATTAAGTAAGGAATACAGAATTACATGATTACTCCAGTTGTATGTAAAAATAACGGACGATGACATTTCTGAACTTACTCTGGACACAGGCTGTGATGGTGCACCTTTACTGCCACTGCTCTTTATCATTGTCAACATGGGTTTCAATATTTCATTGCTGCATCTGATCAAGATCTCTTCTGCTGTGGTATCTTGTCTTGCATCAACATTTTCTGGTATGTTGATTGTGCTATATCGCTATTTCTTTCCTGCAAGTACAACCTTCAACTAATCAATAGTTTGTGTATTGCTCAGAAATGCAACCCTTAATTTTTGTGAAATGCAAATTCAGTCGTAAATAGCAATGATTTATTTAAACCTCATCCTGAGAATGCCAATATGTTGCTATTCTTATTGTGCTCAAAAGAGCACGTTTGTAACACCATATCTGGCTGAATGGGAATGCACAATGGATAAGATATTAGCTTCCTTTTCTCTAGTTTGATAATATTAAGTACTGAATAATCTATAGTACCTTATCAAAGAAGCCAAAACGTAATTTGGATTTACAGTGACAACAAGGACCAGAAACACCATTATGCTACAAATTTTAGATTTTCTCCCTTCCTAGATTTCATCTTGAATTCGGATGTCATTCCAGATCACTATGCAGTGTTCATTGTAGTCCTTATTATTTATGAATAGAAAGTTGGTCACAGGACCTCTTGACTGAGGAAAAGCAATGAAACAATAGAAAAAGATTGTCTTCAAACTCCAAAGAGAAATAACCTCGCAAGGGAAGTAGAACCTTCAGTTTTAATATGAAAGGACGACAGTTGAAAAGAGTGCTAGTATTATATTAATAGGCTCTTGCCCTAGCTAGCAGAATCTCCAAAACACTTGAAAGAAAGAAATACTACATACTCAAAATATCAAAAACCTTTATCCAAAACTATAAAAGCTTAAAATTATGAAAATTCCCAATTATTGTGTCAATCCAACACAGACTCAATTGTAAATGACAAGTATCTCATACTTAAGTAAATATAAACAATCCTACAGAACATCGAAATAGCTGAGTTACAATCCCAAAAGTCATGTCATATAGCATGCCCATTATCCCTGTTGTAGATCTGAAAATAGCTTTTCATGTATGTGCTGTAGCCTTTGTAACTCCTCAGTCCTCCCAGATAAAAAGTTTTTGCGGTTTGACGTTCTGCCGTTGTATTTAACTTTTGTTAGACTTCCGATGATCCAAACACTTAATGTATATGAAATGCTATAGCTCTATTAATGTATTGAACGCAACTCCATGTCAAATTCTGAAGAACATAGGTTGATTTTGTTTGTTTCTTCAAACCACATCCAGCGTAAGTTCAGAGATAACTCATAACCAATGTTTTTGTCCCGAGTCCGATTAGGATATGGGTAGATTCTAACAAAGTTTCCAAGCTCCAAACAATAAGACTGATTTCTATGGAGAAGGTGTAACATAGCCCAAGAGTTCTGTTTTCTAGTATTCAGTGGATGGTGAATTATAAAACAATGTCATCTGTACATGTTTTGTCAAGCAATAATTAGTGGCCTCATGTGAATTATCAATATAATCTCCTGTCTTGGATATATAAAGGTCTAAAAAATAATTCTGTGTTCTTTACCTTGAAAGTTGTATTTTTCTCGAAATCAAGGTTTCTTACTAACATATTAGTATTTTTCTCTTGAATCTTGTTTGCAGTGCCAGTATCTGTATATTTATTCACGTTGCCTCTCCCTTATCTTGGGGTTGCATCCTCCCTTCCACCTGGCTTTGTAGCAGGTGCCATTGTCCTTGTTGTGGGTGTGTTTTTTTATGCTTGGAGACCATTGGAGAGTTCCAAACGAGACGCCTCTCTTGTGAGTTAGCTACAAACCGGATAATGTTTCTTGGACATTTTTATCAGCATCAATGCATCGAAACACCGAAGGCATGCACTTCTGGAGTTACTGCTCGGTTATAGGAATTTCAACATAAATAAGGACAAAAGGGTCCCATTGGCATTTGTTCAGACCTCCTGAACTGTCGTGATGTTTCCTCTTCCGTTTGTTCCATTTTATATCTGATGCTCACTATTCAGGATAGTAAGAACTGAAGTCGGGTTCTTAAGCCGGTGTTATCGACTGGATTCATGTTACTGTACTCTTGTTCTGAGAATATCGCTTAGTTTATACAACAAAAGTGAGCAGAATTCAATTCAATGGGTTCTTATGCTCCCTGCTCGTGCTAGAATATTAGGAACTTGATGCAAAAGGACCCTGTTGAGTCATGATTTCTGATTTGATTGCGAAGTTAAATTTAAATAATCTAAGACCGATCAGAGTAAAGTAGACTTTTTCTAGTGTTAAAATAAAATCTTCCGAATCGAAAAATATAATTTTATGTAAAATTGATCGGGCTAATGAAAATTTTGTGTGCATTGCTTTTCTCAATTATTCAGAAATGAAGCAAGTATTGAAGGTGATTTGCTCCCTCATACGGTAAGTTTAGCTCTCTTATTTACTCATGCCTTTTCAATGTATAGTAATCTAAACTCCATATTTACTCAATGTGTTGGAGCCTGGAGGTGATGCTGAATGATATGTCTACCGGAAATTGGAATAAGAATTAGTCAGGAAATAATTTTTTTTTCAATTTAATTCAATCTCCCAGCTTGACATGTATTTTATAATCAAGAAAGATAGATTTATAATTTTACTTAAAATTGGTAATGATTTTCTGAATTAAATCTGAATCACGAACCTCCAGCTTCAATTCACAAAATATCAGCTTTTAATTCAAGAACTTGACATTCCCAAGCTTCAAGTCTTCTATGGTATTCTCAAGTATAAATTACACAGGCCCTTGTGGCCACTGCAAGGCCACCTTTATTAGAGTCTACATATTATTCTGAGGCATCCAAATTTCCAGAATGGAGACGAGCAATGAATGAAGAAATGCTTGGTTCGTGCATGGAAAACCGGATTAGCTGATAGATAAGTCGCGCCAATATTATTGCACCATAGTTGAGGTAAGCCAGAGATAGAAATATGTATGGTTTGTGTAAGGGATTGAAGCCATTGTAGCTCAGCTGCAGCAGTGGATAACGCCTTATATTCAGCCTTTGTACTACTCTTTGCCACCGTCTATTGTTGCTTGCATGACCAGCTAATTAGATTCTACCCATGAAATACCAAATATGCTCCAACAGATCGTCCATCATCATGATCAGAGGCCTAATCCGCATCTGAAAAAGCATTATTGGCAGAATTGGCTGAGAGAAATAATCCATCTGATACAAAATATTTAAGATACCGCAAGATACGTTTAACAGCTTGCCAATGGGTATCTTTGGGACAATGTATAAACTTGCTGACTCTATGGACTGCAAATGCAATATCTGGTCGCGTGAATCCAAGATACTGAAGTCCACCAACTCTACTGCGATATAACATTGGATTGTCAAAGGCTGTTCCATCGAACTTAGTGAGATGACAATTTGTAGCCATTGGTGTTAGACATGGCTTGGCATTCTCAAGAATAGCTTTCCTTAACAGTTCAACAATATACTTTTGTTGTGTGAGAAAGAGGCCTTCATTGGTACGTAGAGCTTCAATTCGAAGGAAATAGGAGAGGTTGCCAAGATCTTTAATAGGAAATTCGAGAGAAAGCTTATGAATTACCCAATCAATATGCTTTGGATCTGTCCAGGTGATGATTATATCATCAACGTAAATGAGGAAAAATAACTGCATATCATCTTGATGAAGAAAATATAGTGAGGAATCAGCCTTTGAACCAACAAATCCCATGCTAGTAAGCATTTAAGTTAATCTAGAAAACCATGAATGTGGGGCTTGGCGTAAGCCATATAAACTCTTGTTCAACTTACATAGATGATTTGGATAATCCGAATGCAAATATCCTGGTGACTGTCTCATATAGACATCTTCAATGAGAATCCCATTTAAAAATGCATTTTGTACATCAATCTGTTTGATGTACCAATGATTAGTGATAGCAACTAAAAGTAGAAATCTAATTGTTGTTAGTTTTAACACAGGGCTGAAAGTGTCATGAAAATCTACTCATTCTTGCTGATTATAGCCTTTAGCTACTAATCTTGCCTTGAATCTTTCTATTCTTCCATCTACATGCCGTTTAATTCGATAGACCCATTTACACCCAATTAAGTTAACTTCGGGTTTCGGTGGAACAAGAGTCCATGTATGATTTCGAATCAAAGCATCAAATTCTTCATTCATTGCCCGTCTCCATTCTGAATATTTGGATGCCTCAAAATAACATGAAGGCTCTAATAAAGGTCACCTTGCAGTGGCCACAAGGGTTTTCGGTAGAGGATACCGAATAAAATCATCATCCAGATGTCTTCGTTTCAAGGAATTCGTCTTGGAACGTGAAAGCATGTGATGAGGAGTTGAAGGTTGAGAGGTTGAGGTGCTGCCAGGAACAATAGATGAAGTAGTGACATCCATCACGGGAGAGCACCGACCATATCTGCTTGATGTGTTCTGATTTTCTTGTGAAATTGTCCCAACTTCAAGTGGAATACGTGGACCATGGTGAGAACCTGCATGACATATGTGGAAAGCAATGATGTGCGCGAAGATTAGTTGGTAAAGAAATGGAAGTATCTGTTAATTCTTCCTGGGGACTTTTGGTGTTGGTATAAGGAAATAGTGTTTCATTGAGAACTTGTCTTGAAACAAATACATTTCCAGTTGCAAGATCCAAACATTTGTATCCATGATGACAAAGACTATAACCAATAAAAATACATGTTTTAGAAGGAAAGTCAAAGACAATGTTAGAGGTCGCTCGTCGTTATGTGCTATTTAACAGCGTTGCAGTTGAGCCATATATAATGTAATGAAATTAGTTAATTTATTAGTTTAACATTAATTGATGTTCTCTCATAAACTTCTCTTACTATTTGTTTATTTTTTTTCATTTAGGATGCATAAAGAGGAGATTAAGAATTCAGATAGCCGTATTGCCAAGAATGAAACTTTATTATAAATGAGACATATGGAGACTTTCAATTCTTGGTTTGCGGAGAAAGGCAAACAAGACAATTGTAACATGTCTAATACATTGAAATGGCTTGCACGTCGGCCTAGAAATGATGTGATGTCACATTCTGGTTATGTTATCAATGGAAATCGATTTCATACAACCGATGTTAGTAGAAGTGCACAAAACAGTGGTGTTCCTATTGAAGAACAAACTATTTGTTGATCTAGCATGAAGGATACAAGCCATGTAGTTGGTAAAGTATCTTATTACGGGTTATCAGAGACATAATTTTAATAGATTATCTTAGTTTTAAAGTTCCTCTGTTTCATTGTGATTGGGCAAATATAGATACTGGAGTCAAGATTGAAGAAGGATTTACATTGGTAAATCATTATAGAGGATAACATCAATTAGCATCACAAGCAAAACAAGTTTTTTATTCTAGAGAGAGCTATACATCTAGTTGGTATATTGTATTAAAGGCACCTGCAAGAGGATTTCATTAGTTAGAAACTTATGATGAGGAGGCCTATACTCCATCCAAATTAGATACATTAAGACTTGATATGACTGTCAAAGATGAAAGTTATG
The DNA here is from genome assembly GCF_002742605.1 of Olea europaea var. sylvestris. Taxonomy (NCBI): domain Eukaryota; kingdom Viridiplantae; phylum Streptophyta; class Magnoliopsida; order Lamiales; family Oleaceae; genus Olea; species Olea europaea. The sequence goes on from NC_036252.1 coordinate 6,292,327, forward strand.
TAAGACAAATTGTTATTGAATATGATAATTGTATATCTTTAAGATTCTTTCTTTCTCTATTTTAATTTACTAATTTATGGGGTATCATATTGATGCTAATGTCTTTAATGTCTCTAATTTGATTATTTCTTGCTTTATTTATGTAGATATAAACGACAAAAGCTGAGTTTTGTGGATGTTAATGTTCGCACGAGCGGAAATAAGATGACATGCCCTGGTGAAGTAAGTTCCCATATTGTATATATAATAATTATTAATGATTAAAAAGTAAATTTGAGTAAAATATTGCTTGTTTTTCTTATTTGTTTAATGCAGTCATCTAATCAAGGCTATATAAAGTAAAACGAGCTAAAAAAGCTTCAAAAGTTGTTGCCACAAGAAAAGGGAATGAAGGGATAAGAATATCAAAAAGAGATTCTAATTCTATTCCAAACATACAAGAAAATGATGTAGAAGTGTTGCCGAATAGTGATAGTGCTACTGAAAAAGGAAAAAAGGAAAGGGGTTGAGCAAAATTGAATTATCTCAACAAGGAAAAATGTGCAAAGTTACCAATAGAGTTTAATGAAATAGGGTAGCCAATTTGTAAAGGTTTAAGTAAGTTATCATCATTTCTTGAGACCACATTTAGAGAAATTATACCAATTACATGGAAAAATTGGAAAGATATCAGTGAAAGTCTTCTTGATGACATATGGAAGCTTGTGCAGGTAATATAAACTCCACGTCTGTTACATAATTTAAATTAGTTTACTATTAATATTGTGTACTTTGATGCAACAAAAGTCTGATGTTGATAATTTCATAGATAGTACATAATGCAAAAAATGGGAAAGAATTGGCGAGATTATCGATCTAATGTGCTTAAAGCAATCAATGACAGAGGAAAAACAATTGGCATGACACGAGCTGTTGATCTCCTCAAGCCCGATAATGTTGAATAAATGAAAAAATGGCAAGCATTTGTCAAAGAACGCAATTCTCAACCGTATAAGGTAAGCTTTCATTACTTTTTCCTAAATTACTTACCTCGTCTACTCTACATTCCTAATAAAAGTTATGCTTATACAATACTAATTAATTTTGTAGGAAAAGAGTGAAAGATTCAAAAAGATGAGAGCAAGTCAAACTATAATACATACAACAAGTAGAAAGGGTTTTGCTCATTTAGAAGCTGAAATGGTAAAAAATTGTTAATTTAAAAGTTAAATTTGCTCGAAAAATTATAAACGTTTACGTTATCACATATATTAAATATGTAAAATGTAATGTGTCGAAAGTGAAGACCTTGATTCCATAACAAGAGATGATAATTATATTCAAGGACATATGTGAAAAAATGGTGAACCTATTAATGAATCAACTAGGAAAACAATGGTAACAATATTGATTTTCGTAATATTTGATCATTTAAAGCTTATATTTATAATTGTAGCCCATTAATCTATTTCCTCACATCAGAACAAAATAAAAGCATGTTCAGAGATGGTTACCTCTCTAGAGCAACACTCCCTCAAAGATGATGGTGTTGCTAGAGTACTTGGTCTAGAACGTCGCGGATGGGTAAGAGGTCTTGGTTTCGGTGCGACTCTTTCAAAATTGAATGCTTTGGTGCACAATCATAACTTGCAAACTCAAGTCCAAGAGTTGAGAGATGAAATTAAAGAATAAAAGCTTTGTTTTAAGTAAAGAGTAAGACTGATGTAGAAGAAGATAACGCAAGTGGAAAACTAGAATTAATGAATGTTATTCTAAATTACATACACTTTCTATATTCAAAAATAACAAATTGTACAATTGGATATAAATTTTACAACCTAGAGTCAGAAGTTTGAATGGTTTAGATATAACCTTCAAAATAAGAAATGCATATTGTTATCTTGGTTTGGGAAAGCTGATATTGTTGCAAAATATGAAATCGCATCAACAAATCTAAGTGATTTAGTGCATCATGTACCACTTGGTAATGAATGTTGGAGAGTTTGGATTAAAGAAATGATTGATAACATCAGGTTATATTGTCCTACACGTGAGCTTTTTCTTCTTGAAGATGCATGAGAAGGTACAATAGCATGGCACATTAGGTACATCGAAGTGGATTCATTGTAATCACAACAAAGGTATGCTTAGCTTCTTTTCTATTTTAATTCCATTTATATTTACATTCAACGTCAATTGAAGATTAGGTTGTTTAAAATCAAGAAGTTGATGGGTGGTTGATTCGATATGACACTTTTTGAGAAGTATTGAAATGAATTTTACATTGATATATTGTATTAAACCGAACTCAATATTTATGTTTATCAAAACTATGAAAACCTAGTCATTTATATGGAGTTTTGTTTTGTAATCATTTTTAGGTGTGCTGGTAATTACATAAATCAACAATGAGTACCCTGTAAGAAGATAATATTGAAGTTTATAGCGGGTTCATGTACGCCGTAAAAAGGTAATATAGAAGTTTACGAAGTGCTTATTGCACGCCGTGAATGAAAAATTAAAGTAATTGCACGCCTTAACTTTTTAAGGCATGCAAGGAACGCCGTACATTTAATAACGACGTTCATAGATGGCGTACATTGTACGTTGTAAAAAGTAATGATTTTTTACAGCATTGCTTTATACGGCTTGCTGTCGCATGTCGAAAAAAGTCTATTTTGTTGTAGTGTTATACAAGCGATGAAGTTTGAAAATGTTACAATGTTCTCGAAATGAATGCATTAATTATAGTTTGCGAATACTATTCAATGGATTGAATTTTACTCTCCCTTTTACACGATAGAATTTATTTGGGTCATGATTACTTTCGCAAGTATTTATACAAGTGGTAAAGTTTGAAAATGTTACAATGTTCTCCAAATGAGTGCATTAACGAAATAATTGACTTCTTGGGTATTAGACCTCTAAATTTGCACATTCAAGCATTCGTTTGAGAAAAATTATAATAATTTAATTTATAAAAAAAATGATTGATTTTTATCTTGTCTATTTTGGAGAGAACTTTACTTAAATTCTCCACAAATGTGAGAGCTGTAAGTAAAATTATTTTGCCACGTTAGCATGGGCAGTATTACCCTACCCATTTTCTCAAGGAGTGCCACTTGAACAACCCTAACTCCCATTTCTCATCTCTTGTCACCTTCTCCTCTACATATATGTCATGTCACTTGCACCGTTTGACAGTTCTTATAATGCAAAGTCATCAGACCAAGGGTTATCCTACGACCCTTTGCACTTTGATAACTAAGATAGTTATTAAAAAGAGTTTTAGCTAGAGTTCACGATATTGTCCACCTTTTCTCTATGCAAGTTAAGAATATTTAAAATGTTAAAAGTCTACACTAATTCTAATATTTTCAATGCGAGTTGCTTGTTCATCAACCTATCATTGTAATATCTTCGATTATGTACTTGTAATGGCCGTTATTGTGTACTTGGAAATGATTCCTATGCCTAGTCAGTGGTCACCTCGTGGATGTCGTTTTGTTCCTTGAATCTTTTTATTTCGTAAGGGTCTACAGCGAGGTATAATAATGTCGGAAGATCTTGTGAGCTCTTCGTTGCCGCTGCCATAACGGGTGTTAGAGGGAAGGGAGATAATGAGGTTCTTCTCAAGGTAGGGAATTCATCGTTCACTTGATCGGTGAAATGGCTAAGGTTCGAACCATCACTTAATCTCTAGCCATGGTTTAACCCCTATACGAACCTAAAAGTATGATTCTCCCTATTACAATTACCAGCTCAGGCCTAAAAGTTGTGGGTAAGCTAAGTGCGTATATAGGACTACATGCCTCTTTAAATTCGTTCGCTTCCAATATTCTCGAGATTTATAAACAATTTTCATCATATGTTTGGCTAAGCATAAAACTATTGTCCTTACTAGCAAATAATTAACTTTACTTGTATATGTGTGTATGTTTGGTTACACCGTACTTAGAATTAACAAAATTAGTTAGATAATTTTTTTATTAATTAGCCTTTGGGAGCACTTTTATCCAATTTGTAGCAAATTTTTTACCATTATGCAGTGAATGTCAATCTTATACTATTTATTAATTCATTCTTCTTGCGAGAAGGGCATTTTTGATCATTTATTTATAAGGTAATCAATAATTACGACAACAATGAGACCCATGTGCACTTGTCAATGGTAAAAAATTGCTAAAAAGGGGATTAAAATTGCTCACAGATAGGGGCTAAATGTGTAACTATCACACTACATTGATAAGTTAAAACCATTTAGTGAAGAATTTGTTCATAGCGAACGCCTACAACCTCCACCATTGATCTATTAGTATTACTACCGATTGTATCACTTTAACATCATGTAGAGTTGCTCGAAAAATAAAATTTATGATTGGATAGACTCATTACGTTTTTCAATTTGACTCGTTGGCTCTGCACGTTCTAACTAGTAAGCAAGCAGAAAAAAGTAGCAAGAGTCTTTCGTGCTAATTTCATCCGCCGAAGGGAGAGATTGGTTGCAAATTAGCTTATAAACTCATTTAGAGCTATATTCGATCCATTTAGAGTTCTAATTATGACCTAATACATTTGTATCATACTCTACCTTCAAGCGTGCAGAGTCCAACTATTAAGTTGAATCGAACCACGCACAATGTCCTATCGGACTTGATTAACACCTTCAAAATTATTGATGTTTTCTGAATTTTTAAGATTTATAATTTGGAAAAATAATGTTTAACTGCAAAATCCCTCTTTACCTTAAAAGAGAGAATTTGAGGTTTACTATTCATTTTTGTCACACTGATTTTCACATTAAATCGGTTTGAAACAGGTTTGGCAATAGTAAATTATTCCATTCAAATACACTGTAACAATTTCTTTACACGCCATTTCACTGCTATACCACTTTCACTACAATATTTCTCCATTGCTTTGAATATGACACTCTTTCTCAATTTTTTCACTCTATCAACTATCAACCATATCCTATAATTTTATTAGTAATAATATTTTTTTAAATAATTTTCTCCATTACTTTGAATCTGACACTCTTTTTTCATTTCCTCACACTATCAACTATTAACAGTATCCTATAATTTTATTAGTAATAATATTTTTTGAAGTAATTTTTTACATAAAAGTGATTCCTTTATTTTTAAATAGCTACTTAAAAATTTAAGTTAATATTTTTTTACTTAGAAATAGCTTTTAATATTATATATATATATATTTTTTTTTTTTTTATTTTTTTATTTTTTTTTATTTTTATTTTTTTTTTTTTATTTTACTTTTAAATAACTTTAAATGAATCTTTTACTTATATAAGTAATTTTTACATTTTAAAAATAATTTTTTTCTTATTATTAGTATGTTTATTTTTTTAATAATTTTTTACATAAAAGTGATTTTTTACTAATATAATAAAAGTGGTTCAGCACGGAGTAGAGAGATGAGAGTTGGTGGGAGGTATGAAAAGTTGTTTGTTCCAATAGAAAAAACTGTCTCCCTATTCCCAAAAAAATAATAATAATAATAATTTTTTTTCTTTTGCAAATTTCATTTTGATAAACCTGTTAGTGTAAAATATATTTTAAAAATTAAATATATCTACATATCTACTTTAAAATTTAAGTTAATATTTTCTACTTATAAGTAGCTTTTACAATTATAATTTTTTTTTACTTTTAAATAACTTGAAATAATTTTTTGAGAAAATTGTCAAGAAAAAATAATAAACATTAATAAAATAATTGATTTTTTTAAGAAAAAGACGAGTTATACTCAATTTTTAACACACGTTTGATGTACGTTTAACTATTTTCGATATTCATTTAGATCATTCGATGTGTCTATGATATAGTTCTCGAAAGGAGTTTTGAGAGAATATAGAAAATTTATTGATTCAACTATCGTACAATCGTCAATGAATTTTTAAAATTAGCTTGTTATCGAAATAATAGTTTGGAAATGCCTATTTTGACGCCCCATAATATTTTCTACGATTGGTCGTTTCGCGCACCATTGACGGCTTGTAATACTATGCCATGAATATTTCAAAATGATATTAAGAATGTAATATTTTGACTTTATTTGATATCACATAATGAGCCTAAAAATAAAAATAAAAATAAAAACAAAAATATAAGTAAAAAAATATTGTTTGAGAGCATTTGCTTCATGCACGGAACCAAACATGCTCCGTGCACGGAGCCAAACATGGTTCTGTGCACGGAGCAATGTTTTAGAGAGATATCTCTTTTTTATTTTTTTTAACAAATTTCATTAAGATAAATGTGTTAGTGTAAAATATATTTTAAAAATTAAATATATCGACATATCTACTTAAAAATTTAATTTAATATTTATTACTTATAAGTAGCCTTTATAATTATAAGTTTTTTGACTTTTAAATAACTTGAAGATATTTTTTGAGAAAATTGTCGAGAAAAAATAATAAACATTAATAAAATAATTGATTTTTTTAAGAAAAAAGATGAGTTATGCGTATTTTTAAACACACACATTTGATGTACGTTTAACTATTTTCGATATTCATTTAGATCGTTCGATGTGTCTACGATATAGTTCTCGAAATGAGCTTTGAGAGAATATAGAAGATTTATTGATTCGACTACCGTACAATTATCGATGAATTTTTTAAATTAGCTTGTTATAGAAATTTTCGAAATAATAGTTTGAAAATGCTTATTTTGACGCCCCGTAACATTTTCTATGATTGGCCGTTTCGCTTACTATTGACGACGTGCAATACTATGCCATGAGTACTTCAAAATGATATTAGAATATAATATTTCGACTTCATTTGATATCCAATAATAAGCCCAAAAATGAAAACAAAAATATAAATAAATAAATAAATTTGTTTGAGAGCATTTGCTTCGTGCATGGAGCAATGTTTTGAAGAGATAGATCTCTTTTTCTAAGCAAATTTCATTTAGATAAATGTGTCAGTGTAAAATATATTTTAAAAATTAAAAATATCTACATATCTACTTAAAAATTTAATTTAATATTTATTACTTATAAGTAGCTTTTATAATTATAAGTTTTTTTTTTACTTTTAAATAACTTGAAGAAATTTTTTGAGAAAATTGTCGAGAATAAATAATAAACATTAATAAAATAATTGTTTTTTTTAAGAAAAAAGACGAGTTATGCGCATTTTTTAATATACACGTTTGATGTACATTTAACTATTTTCGATATTCATTTAAATCGTTCAATGTGTCTATGATATAGTTCTCGAAATGAGTTTCGAGAGAATATAGAAGATTTATTGATTCGACTACCGTATAATTATTGATGAATTTTTAAAATTAGCTTGTTATCGAAATTCTCAAAATAGTAGTTTGGAAATGCCTATTTTGACATCTCGTAACATTCCATATGATTAGTCGTTTCGCGCACCGTTAATGACTTATAATACTATGCCGTGAGTACTTCAAAATGATATCAAGAATGTAATATTTCGACCTCATTTGATATCCCATAATGAACCCGAAAATGAAAATGAAAACAAAAACATAAGTAAAATAAAAAATTCAACCAACCTTTGAGCAATGCTCTGTGCACGGAGCTTGTTTGCTACGTGTACGGAGCTAACAATGCTCACGGAGCCAACAATACTCCGTGCACGATGAGCAATGCACATATTTTTTTTCTTTGGACGCACGGAGCAATTCACACATTTTTTTAAATTTTTTTTTAACTTTTATTTGTAGTAAAAAATTTTATTAATATTTAATTTAAAAAAATTACATATATCTAAATATTTAATTAAAAATGTTGAAATTAATATTTTTTTTTACCTATAAGTAGCTTTTATAATTATAAATTTCTTTTTTACTTTTAAATAACTTGAAGTGATTTTTTTACTTATAAGTAACTTTTTACATCCTAGATAGTGTAATCTTTTTATTAATATTTAATTTAATATACTAAATATATCTAAATATTTATACTTAAAATATTTTAAGTTAATATTTTTTTACTTATAAGTAACTTTTATAATTATAAGAGAATGAGAGATTAATATTTTTTTTACCTATAAGTAGCTTTTACAATTATCAATTTTTTTTAAATTTTAAATAAGTTGAATTTATTTTTTTACTTATAAGTTACTTTTTACATTCTAGATAGTGTAATATTTTTATTAATATTTAATTTAAAAAACTAAATGTATAAACTTCAAAAATTTTAAGTTAATATTTTTTTTATTTATAAGTAGTTTTTACAATTATAAATTCGTTTTACTTTTAAATAACTTGAAGTGATTTTTTTAATTATAAGTAACTTTTTATATTTTATAAATAAGGAATCACTTTTATGTATTAAAATAAAATAAAATATGTGGAGTGAGAAACACTCCGTGCAGTGTTTCTCACTTTTATGCATGGAGTGAGAATTTCCACTCTGTGCACGGAGTGTTTCCACTCCACATATTATTTTTTTAAATTTTATTTAAAGTAATTTTTTATTAATATTTAATTAAAAAATTAAATATATTTAAATATTTACTTAAAAATGTTGAAATTAATATTTTTTTTAATCTATAAGTAGCTTTTACAATTATGATTTTTTTATTACTTTTAAATAACTTGAAGTGATTTTTTTTTATTTGTAAGTAATTTTTTACATTCTAGATAATGTAATATTTTTATTAATAGTTAATTTAAAAAACTAAATATATCTAAATATTTATACTTAAAATTTTTTTAAGTTAATATTTTTTAACTTATAAGTAGCTTTTGCAATTATAAGAGGATGGAGGATTAATTTTTTTTTAGATATAAGTAATTTTTACAATTATAAGTTGTTTTATTACTTTAATGCTTTTTTTACTTATAAGTAACTTTTTACATTCTAGATAGTGTAATTTTTTTATTAATATTTAATTTAAAAAACTAAATATATCTAAATATTTATACTTAAAAAATTTTAAGTTAATATTTTTTTATTTATATATATATATATATATATATATATATATTTTTTTAACCTATAAGTAGCTTTTACAATTATCAATTTTTTTATTACTTTTAAATAAGTTGAAGTGATTTTTTTACTTATAAGTAACTTTTTATATTCTAAAATAGTGTAATCTTTTTATGAATATTTAATTTTAAAAACTAAATATATCTAAATATTTTGATTACATTAATTTTCACATTGAACTGCTTTGAAACTGGTTTAGTCCTTTGAATCTGACACACAATATCTTTCTTCATTTTCTCATGTTATCAACTATATCCTTATTAGTAGTAATATTTTTTTAAATAATATTTTGTCACACTGTAGTTTTTGTTTTTAATTTGTGGAACAGAAACGACGTCGTTTTCTATTTTACATATAGCTTACATGCTTTAAATCTGACACAGAGTGCTCTTTCTCCATTTTCTCATATTATCAACTATCGACCATATTCTAGATTTTATTAGTAATAATATTTTTTAATTACATAAAAGTTATTATTTATTTCTAAAATGTAAAAAAGTTACTTATAAATAAAAATATCACTTCAAGTTATTTAAGAGTAAAAGAAACTTATAATTGTAAAAGCTGCTTATAAGTAAAAAAATATTAACTTAAAATTTTTTAAGTATAAATATTTGGATATATTTAGTTTTTAAATTAAATATTAATAAAAAGATTCCACTATCTAGAATGTAAAAAATTACTTATAAGTAAAAAAGTACTTCAAATTATTTAAAAGTAATGAAAAACTTATAATTGTAAAAGCTAATTATAGGTAAAAAAATAATAATATTAATCCATCATTCTCTTATAATTGTAAAAGCTACTTATAAGTAAAAAAATATTAACTTAAATTTTTTTAATTATAAATATTTAGATATATTTAATTTTTAAAATTAAATATTAATAAAAAAATTACATTATCTAGAATGTAAAAAGTTATTTATAAATAAAAAAACCACTTCAAGTTATTTAAAAGTAATAAAAAAAACCTATAATTGTAAAAGCTACTTATAGATAAAAAAATATTAACTTCAACATTTTTAAGTAAATATTTAAATATATTTAATTTTTTAAATTAAATATTAATAAAAAGTTATTTCAAACAAA
>NC_036252.1:6302472-6310229 GCF_002742605.1 Olea europaea var. sylvestris
AAAATCACTCTACGGAGTCCCTATTTCCTTTTTTTTTAATTTTATTTATAGTAATTTTTTTATTAATATTTAATTTAAAATAATAAATATATCTAAATATTTATTTAAAAATGTTGAAATTAATATTTTTTTATCTATAAGTAGCTTTTACAATTATAATTTTTTATTACTTTTAAATAATTTTAAGTAATTTTTTACTTATAAGTAACTTTTTACATTCTAGATAGTGAAACATTTTTATTAATATTCAATTTAAAAAATTAAATATATCTAAATATTTTTACTTAAAAATTTTAAGTTAACATTTTTTTACTTATAAGTAGATTTTGCAATTATAAGAGAATGAGGGATTAATATTTTTTTACCTATGAGTAGCTTTTACAATTATAAGTTTTTTTATTACTTTTAAATAACTTGAAATGCTTTTTTTTTTTTTTATTTATAAACAACTTTTTAATTTCTAGATAGTGTAATATTTTTTTAAAAGCTACTTATAGGTAAAAAAATATTAATCTCTCATTTTCTTATAATTGTAAAAGCTACTTATAAGTAAAAAATATTAATTTAAAATTTTTTTAAGTATAAATATTTAGATACATTTAATTTTTAAATTAAATATTATTAAAAAAATTACACTATCTAAAATGTAAAAAGTTATTTATAAGTAAAAAAATCACTTCAAATTATTTAAAACTAATAGAAAAAATTTATAATTGTAAAAGCTACTTATAGATAAAAAAAAAATTAGTTTCAACATTTTTAAGTAAATATTTAGATATATTTAATTTTTTAAAATTAAATATTAATAAAAAATACAATTTAAAAAGAAAAAAAATATATAGGGACTCCACTCCATGCACGGAGTGAGTTTTCACTTCATGCATGGAGTCCATTTTCTTTTTAAATTTTATTTATAGTAATTTTTTTATTATGGTTCTCTTTATTTTTTATTGTACTCAATTTTTTTTCAATTATTTTTTTCTCTCTGTGAAAGGAGATTTTTTTTCTATTTAAAATTTTTTCAATATTATTTTTTTATATTTAAATTTTTTTCTATTGGTGAAAGTAGAAATTATTGTTTTTCTATATAAAGCTTGATTGTTCATTTTTCTCACATGTGTTTTCACATTCAACTGGTTTGAAATGAGTTTGGTCAAAATGGTTTGATTTTTTTGTTATATTATAAAAAAATATAAAGTAATATACCATCTATCACTCTTTCAAGTCACTCATTCTCCCTCCTTCAATTCAATCGATTTTGTCCAAAGGTCCAGTTTTCATGTTAGAAAAAAAACTCTCCAAATTCTTATTCTTTCTGTGGGGAAAAAAAATATCGCGCAGTCCTCGTCTCAATTGTAGAGAAGAAAATCATAGAATTTGTGACGATTATTTTTGAGTACGTTCTTGCAATTTATTTATTTATTTATTTTTTGTATTTCCATTTTTTAGTTTAAGGTATGTAGTTTTTATCTTTGTATAAATCTAACTTGGCTCATCTTCTTCTACCTAGATGTGAGGTATATTCTTGTCTCTGTATACGTGAAAATCTAATTGGAGTTTTATTTTTTTCTTGGATATGGCTATAAAGTTTATGTTTTTGTTGGTTGTTTGTTTTCTTGTGGATTTATTTCTTATTTTCTTCGGCTTTATTTAACATAATATATGTTTTTTTTTTTTTTAGTGTGTAAAAGTTAATTAGGCCTTTCTTTATTTACTCTTATCTACTTGAGAAGTTAAAATTTTTCGATCATTGTTTTTATATTTAATGAGACTTACAAGAGTTTGCTTTGGATATATTTGGAGTCCTTCTGGTCCAATTAGTAGTGTTTACAGTTACGCAGTTGTTTGCATTTGTAAGGAGGATTGTTGATTTGTTTAGTAGTTTAAAGACATATGTATAACCTATTTGTAGTTCCTTTTAAGGAGAGAAAATATGCTCAGTCTATAAAGATAAAAGAATTAAAAAGAAAAAGAAATTTATAATATGAACAAGACAAATTTAAAAAAAAAAAATTATGTAATTAAATAAAAAAATAAAACAAATTAAAGTTACAAAAATGAAACAAAGAATATATTAATATTATTTAATTAAAATTGAAAAAATTTTTTTTATCATAAAGAGAAAAAAATTTTAAAAAAAATAAAAAAATTATAATATGAACAAAACAAATTTAAATAAAAAATAAAGAAAAAATTCTCTTCGTGAACGAAGAGAATCTTCATCCACGGAGAGATTGTCTCTCCTTTCAAAAGGAGATTTAATCATTTTATTCGTGAGGAGCTGGATGAGAAGAAACTCTCACATCCGGTTCTGTATATCATAAAATTGGACTAGATATTAGTATAAGTAAGCGGGGAGCAAATAATTCTATATAAATTTTATTTTATTTATTTATTTAATTTTTAAAATTTTCTGTTTATATTACAGATAAATTCATTTCTATTTAAAATTTTTTAAATTCTTTTTTCATTGAACTTAATTTTTTAAATTACTGATTTTCTCTCCTTCAAAGAACAAATTTTTTCCATTACAAATTTTCTTAATTTAAATTTGTTCAATGTAAAATTATTTCAAATTTTCTACTAGTGGAATTACTGATTAATTTATTTTTTAAATTTTTTTGTTCATATTATAGATAATTTTTTTTAAAATTCTTTTCTCTTTATAATTGAACTTAATTTTTTCAATTACTGCTTTTCTTTACTTCAAAAGATAAATTTTTTTCTATTCAAAATTTTTTCAATATAAATTTGTTCGATTTAAAATTATTTCAATTATTTCTATTGGTGAAAAATTACCTTTTTTTTTTTTTGCACAAAAGCTATACTGTTCATTTTTGTCATTACTATATTAAATTATTCAATTTCAAAATTAATATAACAAATAACTTATTTCAAATGATTATTTTTATAACTAATTGATTCGTTTTTTCTCTGGACACTAAACTCACTTCAACTTTAAAGATGCTAATATGACTTTCAAACTAATCCTTCACGTGCGTAGACTAGCATTATAGGAAAAAAGAAAAGAACTCCTCCGCCTCCAGGGCACATCTCCAAGTGATAAAAGGGAAGGGTGGAGAAATTCAGCTTTGGTTGAGGTTGTCGCGTCAAGGGTTCGAATCCTGAAACATAGATTTGGCTCTTGGTTAAGTACACCATCACGATACTTCAGGGCAGGGGCGGTGGGGAAGTTAAGATTAGGGGTTTAAAAAGAACTCCTCCACTTCGTCTCACTGGTTCTCTCGACTCACTCAGATAAAAAATTCGGGGTGCAGAAAATGAAAATCCCACAAAATTTTCCCAAAAAAAGGCAATGTTGAGAGCATCATCTCATCATCTTCAGCCCATTTCATTCTCGCCTCCAGCGCCTCTCTTTGCTCTACTCCACACTTTCACCAATCGCACGAACGTTACGTTTGCAATACTGGAAAAATCCCAAGACTCCATTGCTCCCACAATCGGCAAATATAACATCCCTTAATTGTTCTCGTTGTTATTTTCTGGGCTCAATTTCAGGCGGGTATCGTACATGTTTGAGTGCAAGTAAGGTCAACTTGCACTCAAAAGTCCACAGGTCAATTACACTATCTGGATTCTGAAGCTAAATGCATTTTCCTGTTATTTTTGTTCAAGATTCGTTTTTCTTTTGTCGCTAGATGCTTTTACATTTACGCGTGTTTTTATAATTTCATTATCTTGTGCTGTTCTGTTAATTGTATTCCTTTGTTTGAGTTGATAAATGTGTTAGTTTTCATTGCTGAAAAGGAATAATTGCGTTCTAGTTTCTTGATTATTGATGGCTGTTATCATTATTTTTCTCTGATCAGGTGCTTTTATGCTATCTCTTAGAAAGCTATTTTCAAGTCAATTTCATTCAATATACCAAACGTTACTCAAATAATCCTTTTAGCCATTATAATACCAAAAAATAAAAATAAAAAAAATGAAGAAACTTGGCGGAATAAAATAAGAGATTGTATTTTCTGATAATATGTCAAATAAATTCAATCTACTGATGAAATATAAATTCATTGATTTTGAAAAAAAAATTCTGATTGCAAAATAACTTTATACTGAATGATAAATATTTGAAAGAAAATAAAATTCTTGATCCAATGGCATGGTCTCTGTCGACAGTTTCAATCTCCAATTCTAATCCATCAAGTATCTGTAAAAATAATGTAGAATAAGGAATGAGCATATGAATATACTCAATATTATAAAAAGTAAAATATGCACATAAAAATAATTTTTTAGTAGGATAGAAACGTGACCGTCTCACTCCCCCCTTACGTCATACCCATTCCCAGTTTCCACTTAGGTATTTAGTCCTATGGCTGATTTTCTGTGTAGATGTACCTAATAATACCCTAGGGTATTACTAACAAGATCTTTCTTTAATTTGGATCACATAATAACACATAAAATACTTATCTTAAAACATTAAAAAGCGAAAACACAAAATCACTTGCCATTTAGAAAAACCCATACCTAATTAGTTAAATTATCTACATACTTGGAAATTCTTGTGAACCAATCTCTAACGTGCCCGAAAACCTTTTCTTTTCCTTTCTTTTTCGTTCCCCTCTCTCCCTCTGTTCTTTTTCTCTATGAATTTGCTGTGAATTGAAGTACACAACAAAAGGGTATTTATAGGCGTGATATGATAATGACCTACCTAGAATTTTAATAGGACTCTTAATTGTAATTTAATAAGAAAACTTGACAAACAACCTTATCAAAGAAAATTCTAACCACATGAGGATAAGATTCTAGTATAAATATGTTAAAATTCTAAATTTATCTAAACACATTTATATCAAATAATCCGATAATAATTCAATAGATATCCAAATATTAAATTGTAATTTCGTTAAAACTAATATTTTCAATCGTTAAGATTATTGGCATAAAGTTCTTATAAAATGTTAAAGTTCCTAAGTTACTCTAAAATCTCAAAACTTGCATTTATGCCTCATTATTTATTGTACATATTTTTGGGGTATTATATATTGCTTTGTCATCAATAATAATTGTCGACCATTATGTGAATTTCATCCACAAGACAACACCAAGGGTTGTGCTTGGTTGCGTGAAATTGTGGCCTTGAATTGAGATTTGAAATCACTGTTCATCTTGAAATATATTGCCATGAATTCTGTGTTAAAGAACACCTCTTTCTGTGTTTGATCACATCAAGTTATAGCATAAGTTTGAGATTTGAAAGGAACCCATTCAGATTCTGATGAAGTGCATAAGGGATTAGAGTTTATGATGAAATGGGATCGTCGCAAGGCAAAATAATGTTTTTTTTTATTTCATGATAACTTCGGGTTGGTTCAATTCCAAGACTGTCACTGAGGTGCGGAGTTTTCATAGCCTTGCTTCCTTCTATCGTAGGTTCATACCACATTTCAGTAGCATCATGGCACCAATTACAGATTGCATGAAGGATGGCAAGTTCCAGTAGACTCACGAGGCAGAGTCGTCTTTCCAATTGATTAAGCAGAAGTTGACTACTGCTCCAGTTTTGGTGTTGCCTGACTTTACCCAACCATTTGAGCTACATTGTGATGCTTCGAAAGTGGGTATTGGTGGTGTGCTGAGTCAGAACAACCGCGCTGTTGCATATTTCAGCGAGAAGCTTTCTAGCCCGAAGTTTTGGTATAGTACGTATGATGTGGAGTTCTATGCAATAGTCCAGGCCGTTCGACATTGGCGTCACTATTTGTTCCATAAGGAGTTCATTTTGTATATGGATCATGACGCCCTTAGACACCTTGGTACTCAGGATAAGGGGTCTGCTCGTCATGTCTCTTGGATTGCTTACTTATAGCAGTTTACCTTTGTGATCAAGTACAAAGTAGGTGCCCTTAACAAAATTGCAGATGCATTGAGTAGGCGCCAAACTCTCCTTACAGAAATGCGAGTGGAGGTTCCAGGTTTTGACAGTTTGTGTGACTTATATGCTACTGACCCATACTTTTCCCATGTTATTCAGAAGTTGCAGGAGGGTGTGCAGTCGGAGTTTGCATGGGTTGATGGTTTTCTTTTTCATGGTAATCAGTTGTGTATTCCAGAGGACAGTTTGAGGTTGAAGATCATTCAAGAGTTGCATAATGAGGGCCATGTGGGTCTTGACCGAACATTGCAGCTTGTTGCTGCTTCTTACTTTTGGCCATCATTGCGCAAAGATGTCGGCAAGTTTGTGGAGCGTTGTCGGGTTTGCCACTTAGCCAAGGGCAAGGCAACAAATGCGAGCCTGTATATGCCCCTGCCTATTCCAACCCAGCCTTGGACAGACGTGAGCATGGATTTCGTTTTGGGACTCCCCAGGACTCAATGTGGGTTTGATTCGATTTTCAAAGATGGTACATTTCATCCCCTGCAACAAAACTACAGACGCTGTCAATGTGGCCTTACTGTATTTTTGTGAGGTTTATCGCCTGCATGGACTACCTACATCTATTGTATCTGATCGGGATACTCGTTTCCTCAGCCACTTCTGACGTAGCTTATGGCGCTCGGTGAATACACGGTTGGACTTCAGCAGTGCATATCACCCTCAAATAGATGGTCAAACAGAGGTTCTTAACCGTTCTTTGGGTGATTTATTACGTTGTTTGGTTGGTGATCACATCAAGTTGTGGGATCAGAAGTTGTGTCAAGCAGAATTTGCTCACAATCATGCTGTTAACCGAAGTACAGGTTTTAGTCCGTTCCAGGTGGTGTATGGGCTTGTTCCTCGTGGTCCTCTTGATCTGGTTCTAGTTTCTACTTCTGTTAAAATGCATGGTAAGGCCGAAGACTTTATTCAGCAATTGCAGCAGGTTCACTCACAGGCTTATGATCAGTTGCAAGCTGCTGTCACTGAGCATAAGCGTGCTGCGGATTTTAAACGCCGACATGTTGAATTTGAGGTAGGTGACTTTGTTTGGGCGGTGTTAACAAAGGATCGTGTTCCTGCTCATGAATACAATAAGCTTACTGCGAAGAAGATTGATCCATTGGAGGTCATTGAGAAGATCAATCCGAATGCCTACCGTTTGAAGCTGCCCAGTCATATTTGTACATCTGACGTGTTCAATATCAAGCATTTGGTGCCATTTCGTGGTGATAATTCTGATGATGATGAAGCTCCTTTCCCGTCAAATTCGAGGGCGAATTTTTCCCACCTTGGAAAGAATGATGAAGTGCATAAGGGATTAGAGTTTATGATGAAATGAGACCGTCGCAAGACAAAATAATGTTTTTTTGATTTCATAATAACTTCGGGTTGGTTCGTCTTTGGCGAATTGTTATTCTAATTCGATCGGAATCGAGTCAATGAATAAAACTTAGCGCCTTTGGTCCCGACGCAAGGCCAATTTTGGGCAAAATCCATCGTTTAGGCCCTCATTTAGGCGTTTTTGCTATTTATGGTAATTTTTGTTTTTGCAATATATTTTTCCATAAAATTCGAATTTATATTCCGTTTGTTGGAGGATGATCCCGAAGATAAGGATTTTTTTATCTTAGTAGTTATCTCATATTGTTCTATTTTTGGAAAAATATCCTTTTATTCTATTTTTCGAATTTCGCTAGTTTTTTTTTTTTTTTTTAAGGCGTTGTAAGCCCTTTGAGGCGACAATTGTTGAATTCAATAAAATTTTCTTTGAGAGTTTTCTCATTTTGTGATTGTTCATCTTCCTTATAATCTTCTGCTACGTCATATTCGAATTGATTTTTCTATGTATTTCAATTTTAAGATCTTG
>NC_036252.1:6310396-6339120 GCF_002742605.1 Olea europaea var. sylvestris
CGCCCCCGGGAAAAAAAACCCCAAAAAAAATAAAATAAAAAATAATAATAATAATTTCATTATGGTTAACAAATTATGCGAGAAAATGCTCTCATAACTAACACCATGGTACTGTTTACTGCATGAGAAAATGCTCTCATAACTAGCTCCATGCTTGAGATCATGTAACAAACTTAATGAACTTCCAAAGTTCAGTTTCTCTGCAAGCTGGAAAATTTTAGAACCCCACAAATATCCCGACTTACGACTTCACTATAATGAGATCTGCTTCTGTGATAGTATCATAGTTGTTTGCCACTTACCCAGTGGTTTGTGAAAAAGACATGCAATTATGTTGTCAGTTTCATTTCCATTTATTTCTAGATTTGTGTTTAGTGTAAGTATTTATGGTCTAAACTATATATTTTCTCCAGCGTCATTTCCCGCCAGCAACAGTTCCGAAGGTGGCAGAGTAATATTAGTGCAGCATTGGCTTGTCGAAGAAGATGACATGAAGCTTTTGCTTGAACTGCTGAAAAATGTTGCTGAAGGTTAGTTTCCATATGGTAAACCATCCAGTAGGGAAATACTTCTTTGCAGATACCTGTTATGATAGGAATATTAAAAAAAAACATTGTTGAAGCTTCACAGTTAATCTGGAAACCTAAGCAGTTTACGTGTGTCCATTTTACATTTATGTTAACATATAAGCCACATGTTTGAAAGATTACAGTTGTTTGATGCTTATTGCCATTTATTGTTCACAGAGACACTGACTATGTATTTGTTATTTCAGGAGGATTTGAGTGATTTGTCTGTGGAATACTCAATACGTCCATCAAAAGAGGAAGGAGGAATGCTCGGTTAGGTGAGAAAGGGGCAGATGTTATGTTGTTTGTGTATTTCTCTTTCTTGAACTAACTTTTCTAAACTCGGACTGTTGATTTCAAATAAATTACTTCCCTTGTGCTAATCACTACATGTAGTGGATGAGTTATTCTTCAAATTTCTTCGCATAAAGATGTCAAACCTCAAAGTTTTGACCTTCAATCTTCTGAGATAATTAGACTAAATATAAAGCTTGAGATCTGATGCCACAGTTCCAAATCAATCTTTAATTTTCCCCTAAGCTCTGAACATTAGGTAACAGTCATCAGAAAATCAATTGTCAGACATGCGTCTTTTTTTGTGACTGATGTGGTTTTTTTTTTTGGGGTAGAAAATCATGAAATGCCTAGGAGAACTTACAGCTCAATCAAGTCAGTTGTTTCAATTGCAAAAGCATTATGGATTTCTGCACTTCTAGTGTTAGTTGCCATTGACCAAAATTTACATGGTTCATGTGGAGTTGAATGGATGTTTTCTTTCCGTTTTGTCCATTTGATCTTTTACTCTTCATGGCAAAATATGTCAGGTGCCAGAATTTGAGGCGGCTGCATTCAGTGCAACACTAAATAAAGTTGTAGGGTGAAAGACTAAATTTGTGTGGAATTTATTGCAAGTCCAATCTTAGAGGTATATTCAAAAACTTCTTGCAATTCGTTTCCTATACTAATGAATTTGTTTTCTTAAAATTTCCTTTCGCTGTCCACAAGGAAGAATCGATTTTTGTCATTCAGCCTATTGAGCTTCAAGAGAAGATGCAACAGCTCTCTTTTCTTGAAGAAGCTCAGCTGATTGACGTGCGAGAACCTGAAGTTTTTTTTCTAGTGCTACCTTAAAGTTCATTATAATTTTCTTTATAATCTTTTTATTGCAATATTACAAGGAAAACTACTGGGTTCACAGCAAAAAATGTGAGATCATCCTTTTGGGAAGATTTAACATGCTCATCGTCATCCCTTAAAA
Organism: Olea europaea var. sylvestris; assembly: GCF_002742605.1. Taxonomy (NCBI): domain Eukaryota; kingdom Viridiplantae; phylum Streptophyta; class Magnoliopsida; order Lamiales; family Oleaceae; genus Olea; species Olea europaea. The sequence continues at coordinate 6,312,224 of NC_036252.1, forward strand.
AATTGACTTCTATGGTTGGAAAGTCAAGAAAAATCTTATGGGTTATATTGTTCATGGCTCTATGAGACTAATTTTCTTAACTTTCCAGATTACTTAAAAAACACAGGCATGTACGCACACCCACCCCCCACACTCTCACGTGGAATTTCTAATGTTTGTGGTACTCTGGTGCATGCGTGATTTACTTGATGTGAAAAAAAATGTAATTTTCATTCCATAGAAGTGGTTATTCATTCAATGTTGATCTTCTCAATAGAACTTGTGAGTCCATAACTTTTTAACGTTGATGGCACCGGAAATATTGGCTGTAAGCCTGAAAAAATAGAAAATTGCTCCTTTTCACCTGTAGGTTGATGCTCAAATAATCCCCAAGTATGGGTATAATTCAGAAACAGTGTAACAGGAATGAAACTGTTCAAAACCACTTTCAATTTTCTTCCCTTCAATTTGAGATATCGTTTCGTCATTATTTTGACCTCTTGTTTTCAGTAACAGGACCTGAGCATCTTTGCGGGGTTTTACGGTTCTTCCACTTCACCAGTTTAGTAGCTGGGGACAGGAAATTATGGCCAAGTTAGATCCTCAAAAGGATACATATGTTCTGGTTTTTATATTCTTTAGCTATTTGTTATGACCATACAATGTTATTATGTCTGGAAACTTTGTCCTCCTATTAGTGGGTTATTTGCCTTATTTAGATTCTCGTTTTCTACATATTATGTTTGGGTGTCTACCCCCACAACTTGCCTGGGACAGGCCATTGGATTCTAGTACTCTTCCTTTAGTCGTTTGTGTGTCGTCTTTCTAACCCCAAGTCTAGTGTATTCTAATTTAGTCAAGAAAAAAGGGAAAGAATTTGTTCATTGTTGCAATGAATGTCCACACGTTGTTCAGTTTTGGGAATTTACTTCTCTCAGTGTCTGTGCACGAATTACTTCCAAGTACATTTTCCATTCGATTCTTTCTCAATTTTCAGTTTTGAACTGTGTTGTTTCCTTACAGTTTTTAGAAAACTTTCTGATTTCTGCAGTGCAGTGTCATCACGGCGTTACAAGTCGCCAATGGTTGCAGATGCAGGCGAAGCATTATGCATTTACAGTCAGGTGTATTTCTGTTGAGAAGCAAAACTATTTTTACAGGAACTCTCCAATTAACGTGTAATAGTACACTGTAAATGAATTTAAGTTCTTTTTTCTTTCAATTAATCATGTCCAACACGGTATAATCTGACATACCAAACACGTCATTGTTTCCGTATTCATTAAACATAACGGCTACTACTTTGGATTCTCAGGGTTTCAAGATGGTATTCAACGTGACCAGAGGAATTCACGACTGTGCTGCGAAAGCAGATCCCTCAATATCTAAATATTGAGCAAGATTTTTCTTTTACGAAGTTCGACTGCTCTTTTATGGAACATGAATGTTGAATGAATGAACTTCATGAATCAAGGCCTTCTATCGCTAAACAGTTGTACCGACTGCATTGTAGGTTTGCATGGTGAACTGAACGCTACTGAACAGAGTTCAAGAAGAAATTAATATCTGGTTTAAGATACTGTTGAATTATATCAAATATTGCTCAACAAAGCAAGTTTTTATGGGTTTTTTTTTTTTTTTTTAAAATTACAATTAGACTATCTACATTCTGTAATTCATTGCATTGAAATATCTTCGATAAAAAAGGAATACGATCGATCCAAGTTCGTACAGCAGGGAAAAGTTATTCCTACCCTTACATGGAAACTTGCCATTTTCACAGACGCCAACCAACCAAAAATGTATTATGTTCCCGGGAAATCTTCAGAACCCTTGTCTTAAAATAGTTTCCTTAGAAAATACAAACTTTTACCAAAATCTTTCCTACAATCTCTCACCATCAGTCCAATACAACTAATCTTTCTCATTGCATGGCTCTCTCTCTCTAAACACTTCTTTTGATTCTTTTCCTAAAAACGCCCCCAGAAAAAAATTCTTCGTTGCTCTTCCTCTGGTTGGGCAAACCCTCATCCTTCTCCTTCCTTTTCTCCTTGACACTTCTTATTCCTTCCTTGTTCAATGGGGAGTTGCTGCTCTCGGGGTGCCAAAGACGCTTCAAAAGGCGATAACGAGGCGGGGAAAGTCGAATCCAAGCCGAAACACGATGAAAATGCCTCGATGTGTAACACCACTGCCCCACCTAGAACTACCCCGCCTTCTGCCTCTCCTAATCACTCCAGGAAGCCTTTGAAACCGACCCCCATAGGGCCAGTTTTAGGCCGGCCAATGGAGGACGTCCGCTCGACTTACACCATTGGGAAAGAGCTCGGGAGAGGACAATTCGGTGTGACACATTTGTGTACAAACAAACAAACGGGGGAGCAATTCGCATGCAAAACGATAGCAAAAAGGAAGCTTGTAAACAAGGAGGATACCGAGGATGTTCGAAGGGAAGTTCAAATCATGCACCATTTGGCAGGACAGCCTAATATTGTTGAACTCAAGGGGGCTTATGAAGACAAACATTCAGTGCATTTGGTGATGGAATTGTGTGCCGGAGGGGAGCTTTTCGATCGGATCATTGCAAAGGGACATTACACAGAACGCGCAGCGGCATCTTTGCTAAGAACTATTGTACAGATTGTCCACACATGCCATTCAATGGGGGTCATTCATAGGGATCTCAAGCCAGAGAACTTCCTTCTTTTAAATAAGGATGAAAATGCACCATTAAAGGCAACAGATTTTGGTTTATCTGTCTTCTTCAAAGAAGGTTACAATTTTCCGTAAAGTTTCTTCCCTTAAATATCAATATTCGAAGAAATTATTGGCAACATTAATATGTACATTTTATTGCAGGAGATGTATTTAAAGACATTGTTGGCAGTGCATATTACATAGCACCTGAAGTGTTGAAGAGAAGATATGGACCAGAGGCAGATATTTGGAGTGTTGGGGTCATGTTGTACATTCTTCTATCTGGAGTTCCTCCTTTCTGGGCAGGTATTTCATTGAAAAATTTCCCTAATTTTCACCTTCTCGTATGACAGTTGTACCTCAATTTGATCATATGTAACATTATTTCGGTGTAGAATCGGAGCATGGAATCTTCAATGCAATTTTAAGAGGACATGTTGATTTTACAAGCGATCCTTGGCCCTCAATCTCAAGTGGAGCAAAGGATCTTGTCAAGAAGATGCTATCTTCAGACCCCAAGAACAGGCTCACAGCATTCCAAGTTCTAAGTATGTATAATATAATTGGCTTGTTTGGTAAAGTGGACGGTAGAGACGGTTTTAAATAATAAAAATACTAAAATCTCGTCCATTTTATTGTCAAGTGATTTGAACTCAAGAATTTGAAATATTTCTTGAATCAGAATGAAATAATTAGTATCTGACTTGCTGCATTGCGGTATAATTAGATCATCCATGGATCAAGGAGGATGGAGAGGCACCTGATACGCCGCTCGATAATGCTGTTATGGATAGGCTCAAACAGTTTAGAGCTATGAACAAGTTCAAGAAAGTTGCACTCCGGGTAATTATGCTCTCACATTTCACAGAAAGAAAAAAAAGGCCCTGGCCATTTCTGGTCTGCTGACTATCCTGAAAAGGATTAAAGAAAAACAGACCCGTGACTGAATTTTTCTCTCCTCTCCTCGTTATTTCATTTACATGGTTAAAAAGTATTCAATGCGTACAGAATTATTGATTTTTCTCGGGATGAGTAGGTTATTGCTGGCTGCCTCTCGGAAGAAGAAATCATGGGATTGAAACAAATGTTCAAAGGCATGGATACTGATAACAGTGGTACAATAACACTTGAAGAGCTAAAGCAAGGATTGGCGAACCAAGGGACGAAGTTGTCTGAATACGAAGTTAAACAACTGATGGAAGCTGTGAGTTCACTCAAACTATAGCCTAGTGTGTTTGTTCTCTCCATTTTCCTTTACAATATAATGCTTTCTTTTTTGGAAAGCATAGGCTGATGCTGATGGGAATGGAACCATAGACTACGAAGAATTCATTACAGCAACAATGCAGTTAAACAGAATGGACAGAGAAGAGCATCTATACACTGCCTTCCAGTATTTCGATAAAGATAATAGCGGGTAAATGTACTTAGATTATGTCCTTTTTGAACATGTTTCTCTGCCCTTAATTGTTACTTTTCTAGAAAGAAAAACTGAAGGCTTGTTAGTACAAGAGTCCGGTTTGACACAATAATAGCTTGAGTAAAAAGAGAAAATGGCTACCTGAGCTGTTATAACTTTTTTCTCTGATCAGGTACATCACGATAGAAGAGTTAGCGCAAGCTCTTCGAGAGTTTGGTATGAACGACGGAAATGACATAAAGGAAATCATTTCTGAAGTCGACGGTGATAATGTAAGCACGTGAATTTCAATATCCTACAAATTATACCAAACACGGAACTATAGAAGGAGAGAACAGAAATCAATGCCATGTGAAAAATACCATCTTTGTTCTTCTAGGGAGAAAGTTGCATTAGTTTTCTTAAGGACTTGTTTGGTATGCAGTACTTGTCATGACTGGACACTACGGTAGTCACATTATCCATATAGTCAAACTTACCAAACATGCCATTAGTAGTATAAAAAATATATCTTAAAGCGAGTTTCTAAATATCTGCAGGATGGCCGGATCAACTATGATGAGTTTGTAGCTATGATGAAGAAAGGTAATCCCAATGCAGCAGCGAATCCCAAGAAACGAAGAGATGTCTCGTTTAATAATGTTGAATAAGTTGAGCAAAGGGGAGAATCTAGAACTTCATTACTACATTTACCTCAACTTCTTTAACAGGGTTGCGTAAATCATGGTATCTACTTGTGATTGAGGTCGATGTAATACTAGAGATTGTTAGATTGGTCGGATTAGTTTCATATATGTAAACATTGGAATCAAGTTTATGGCTCCTATATAAAATTGGCAGAATGGGAGTCTTTAAATGTATGTGTTTATGTTCCAATAGAAATTGAAGGAGCTGTTTGTTATAGTGATGGCAAATGATATGCATTCTTATTATAGATTATGAAATTCGCCATACTCAGAATAAGAAAAAGGACATATCAGAATAAGAAAAAGGACATACCCATTTCACTATGGTGAGGTTCAGCTGCACTATGACTATTTTTGTCTGAACAAAAATCCTGTAGATAAACTTTTTAGAGAATATAAAGTTTCAAGGTTTAAATAAATGGTCACCTCAAGTAATATTTTCGATTGAAAGTTCCCGAGTCCTTGAGGGATGGGATGGATTTTATATGAGTAAGTCCTTGTTTAATTTTGATAAAAATCAGATTTTAGTAAATTTTGATATAAATTGTTTGAATGTGGGGTTGAAAGTTGTAAATTGTCTAAAATTTGTGATTGAAAATGAATTTAAAAAAATATAAATGGGACGAAATATGGACTAAATAAATGCGTCTCTTTTCTAATCGTTTAAACTTTAGAATGAGGTAATTTAACATTATATCACAGGAAAATCAAGTTTCATCAACATCCATCTATAAAAATTATCCATACGTCAAATCTTTGATTAAAAAAAAAAATGATCAAATTGTATATAAGGAATCCAAACCTCAAGTTTTAATGATAACTAAAATAAGCAATCTCAACATAAATTAGTAATAACCAAATATTTAAACATGAAATTTTTAATCCTTAAAGAATATAGAATAACGTGTCGTGCACTTTCAACAGAACTAGTTGATTTTCTAAAGACCCGACTTTGAAAATTATTTCTTAAATAGATCATTAATTTCATATAGAGATTTACTGTAATGTGGGAAAAACAAAGATTGACTATCAATTTAATGGTCCACCCAAATTCCTAGTATGGTCGGTTGAATAATTAAGGCCAACCACATCAATTCTCTTCCCAGTCACACCTTCTAATGTTGTAAGAGCCATATAAATTGCCTTGCCTCTCTCTCTCTCTCTCTCACACACACACTCACACTTATGCACAAAGAGCATTATCCTTTCCAATAAAGTTGCTTGTACAAAGTTGGGTTACAAAGTTGGATTACGAAGTGTGTTGGCAAAATTAAGGTCATTGATTTGAAATGATTTAAAAATCTATTTTTGAAATGATTGGTGTAGATGTTATTTTGTTAACCAACTTTGTAACCCACCTTTGTAAGTATAGCTATGACATCCTTCTAAGGCAAATATATCGCAGCTACATCTTCTGATATGGTACATCGCCACTAGACCTAGGCAAAAAAATCGAAAAACCGATCAAATCAATCAAATCATTTGGGTTGGTTTTATACAGGTAATTGGTTTTGTTTGGTTCGATCATGATTTGAAATCTTAAACCGCTGATTAACTGAATCAACCCAACCCATTTACATATTTACCTTTTTTTTAAGAAAAATAAAAAATCAAAAGATAAGCTCTAATCTCATAACTATATCACGATTCCTTTTAACCTATGATATTGTCGGTAAATAATAGTACTGCAAATTTTCTTTCATAAGTTCATTATATTATGCTTAGTATTTTTTTCTACTCAGACAATTATGATACATAATGTATAAAAATGCAACAAAATTTTCATTTTTTTGTTGATTTGTCTCTAGCAACCTAATTTTATTTGTGTAGTTAATAATTCTTGTAATATAAAGTTATTTAGTTATTTTAAATCTTGTAATCCAATTGGGCCAAAACTTGGACTTTTTTTTTTTTAAAGTCAATTTGAATTAAAAGTTCAAACCGACTAACCGAACCGAACCAAAACAAACCGATTTGGTTCAGTTCGGTTTAAGAGTGGGAGTAGGTTGGTTTGGGTTGAATTCACCCAAATCGACTAATTTGGTTTTGGTTTCAGGTTGGAGTCGAAACCAACCCAAATCAAACCGTGCCTAGGCCTAATCGCCATCATCAGAAAATGGAGGAGGAAAAGGTGTAGGTGAGTTTCAAAGAGTATCAAATAATTCGGCACTGACATATTTGATAAGATAGATTAGATGGTAGTCAATAATATCTTGTGATTTGCCTATTGTACTGTCATATCCGTCTAGTCGAGTATAGCATATCAAAGTCTCACCACTAGAACTTTTCATTTTGCAGCTTTTCTTTTGGGCTTAGTAATTGTGGTTGTATCAATCTACTGTGCAAAGAGAACAAATGTTATATGATTGTTTAAAATCAATGGTGGAATGACGTGGAAAACAACGGCCAAAAACGAGGAAAAAAGATTTATTTATCTATGCAACCGCGAGCTGCCGCCGCATAGTGTGTTGTCGGAAATTCGACTAACGCAATCAAAAGAAGAAATAAAATAAGCAGAAAAATAGACAGTAAATGAAGCGAGGTATGCCAATAAAGTAAGCAAATCTCCTTAAGACAGATTTCGCCCCCCAATGAAGTGCAAACGAGATTATGGACGTCTGTCTCCCAAGATACAACGCTCCTTCCAAAGTCGATACTGCACAATACCAACCTTGTCGGTCGAACCAATGAATGATCGTACTTGAACGGAATAACGACGGAAGTATAAGAGATTTTTTACGAGCAGAATATGGAGATAGAAGAATTTAGAAATCAATTGAATTCGTAATTGATTTGGTGTGTCAAAAAACGAATCTGGGGGTCCCTATTTATAGAGATTGAAGTGTCTCATGGAACAGGTGTGTGACATTTCAGGAACTGGTGCACCACTTGGTCTGATTCGTCTTAGCCATTGGATCGCACTATTTTTATGATCTGACGGCCCAGATTGAACCATGAAGTGAAGTGTCCATTCATCATGCCTATTCACCAATTTCTGAACAGTCACAGCCATACGGATGCCACGCGTACACCTAACCGCCATGCAGGACGAAGGGACGCGACCTACCACTCGTGCGCCACCTAGAATGCCAACTCATCGAGCCTTGTGCTGCCACGTCATCGAACCACGAGTCCATTTTCGAAAACTATAAGGCTCCCCAGCTCCTCGCGACGATGCGTACGTGCGAAGTGCCAAGTGCGCCTCTAAAGTGCCCAATGCGTACTTTGCGACGTGCGCGTGCCGGGTCCGGGTCCGGGGAATGGTGCTAGTGGTGCGAAGCATCACTCTAGTGGTGACTAGCCTTTGGCTAGTTTGCTAGCCTTTGGCTAGCTAAAGTTAGCCAAGTGGTAGGTAACATATTAAATTATATATTATTTACACAACCCACTATATAAACAAGACTATTTTCTTGTAAACTTTCGATGTGGGACTCCTTTCCATATAAAAACCACTTGAAATGGGCTTATCAACATATGGGCCTATATTGGAGACTTTTCCAATTCACTTAAATTAATTGCAATGACCCATATCATTAAATATTACATTTAATATTTTAAACCCAAATCAAACTCAAATCAAATTCAATTAATTCCAACATAGTGGTCTGCATGGCCTTTAGGCCTGCTTTCAGATTACTTGTCCAAGAACTATGCAACCCGCATAGGATAATTTTATAGTCGTTAGAGGGCCGTTTTGTTCAAAATTCTGGTGACTTTTTGAGAGTTTTTTGGCACCACTTCATACAGCTTGTTTGAAAGCTATATATATGTGGTTGTTAACCAAGAAAACACATTGAAAAATTACTTGAAATTCATTTCTAACCAACAATTAAATTAAGATCAAACATTATCTTCTCTCATATTCATCTTTTCAATCGTGTTCGTAAGGTTTTGAAGGATTGCACTTGTACTTTAGTGTTAAATCCTTTAGAAAGCTTGATATAATCCTATAAACTGTTTGCCAAAACCTTTAAGCGTTTGCCAAAACCTTTAAGCATCTCATTCAATCCCGAGAAGGGACAAATATCGCTTGAGGACAGCGATCCTGCGTTCTAGCCTTAGAATTTGTTCTAAACAACTTTCTGGTTTCTTTATCTTGTTGCTGGTTACTTTGTATTGTTCTTTTGTCTCTACTCCATCACTCGATTATTTCCAACAACAAATGATGCAATAGTATCAGAAATAAGAGCTGAAGTTGCCCCCTCAACACAACCATTAAATGTAATCCAAGCTTGGGAGGTTGATGCCCCAACTATGGAGAGATTTCTCCATGACCTAGCACAAGAGAAACTAGTACGGTTCATTGCTCAACAACTTTGTTCTTTTATGAGTAATTATACTACGATATTGGGTTGTGGAGGGTTCGGGAAAGTCTACAAGGGACAGTTCCCTAATGGAGAAAATATTGCCGTAAAAGTCCTCAATCGGGATTCAGATAGGAAAGCTGAGGGATAGTTTATGGTCGAGGTTGGCACGATAGGAAAGACTCATCACATAAATCTAGTGAGCTTTTACGGTTTTTGTTATGATCCAACGATGAGTGCTCGTGTACGAATACATGGAGAACGGGTCACTAGATAAGTACTTGTTTAGTGATGAAAACTAAGACATTGAATGGGAAAGGCTGAAAGAAATTGCAGTTGGAACAACTAAGGGTCTTGCATACTTGCACGAGGACTGTCAGCACATGATAATTCATTGTGATATCTATGCTTCTCGACTCAGACTTTTCTCCTAAATTTGCTGATTTTGGGATAGCGAAGCTTTGTAACAGAGACGCTACACACATAACTGTCACGGGATTCAAGGGCACTCCAGGGTGTGTAGCACCAGTATTTGTTGATTGATCTTTTCGAATTTGTTATACAGAACAGATTTTTCATAAATGACTTGCTAAACTAGATGAACAATTGCAAAATAGTAAAAACAGAACAGAATAAAACAAAACATAAAGAAGTCCAGAATTCGGAATGATCGAGGCGAGAACTAGGTTCTCTGTCCTTAAGACATTTTTACCCCGTCACAAGGTGCTTACGGTATGTGGTAAAGCGTCTCCCAAGATACAATGATCAGATACTTGCAGAAGCAGCACTTCGACTGCAAGACAACGAACCAGAACAGAAGTATTCTCGGTAGACTATTGCAGAGAAGAAGAGTATGTATGCAGAATGATTTCGTGATGTTTCTGTGTGTGTTTTTGAAATTGAAAGCCCGAGGACCATTCAAATAGAGGAGAGAGTTAACGGTTGAGCAGTTTTCATCCGCCACTCACGCCCACTTAACGCACAGTTTTAGCAAACTGATGGGTCGGTTAATAAACTATCAAAGGGAGGGAATTAATTGAATTTAAAAAAAAATTAATTAATATTAACACAGGCCCACACCCCACCCCGACCCGACCCGATCAGCCAGTCGGATGGTCACGGTGCGCGTGTGCTCGTGTGACCTTTGAATTAGTCTAGACATTGTCTAAGACTCCCCCTTTCAAAGTCTATTGGTACCCCTTGGGGCCCAAACTCATATCCAAACTTGAAGTTTATTAAGTGGTTGAAGGTTGTGTTTGCAACCTATGTAGGATTGGAACATTTTTCCAATTCTTTTCCATTTATTCCTCTTCTTTATTGTCCAACTTTCAACCATAATTTCTCATTCATATTGAAGTGTTTTTTCACAATTAAATATTCTACATTCATCTACTCAGAACATAGAATTTAATTGAACATTAATTTTGATACATCGAACATCGGGTCCCACTTAAAACTGTGGTCAAAGTTGACCCAATTGACCCACAATTTTCAACAATCCCCCACATGAATGGAAATTATCATGACTATGCAATGCAGACATGAACAGAGAGTATAGGCGAAAGACTTATTGCATCAGGAGAGGTAGCTTTTGGCTTTGAACCTGCCTTAGTGGAATACTATTGAGTTTACTTGGCTAATCAGTGAACTGATGTCTTGAACTGTTTAGCCGTTGGTGTAAACCAAGGCAACAGTATCCACACAATAACCTTTCTATTCAATTCTTAGGTTCTCATAGCTGTGTTCATTTTGGCCCTGAACAATTCTTGGGATTCATAAGTGCTTTAGAGAATTTTAAGCCCCAAATTCTCATAGAAGCGGCCCCACTTTACACTTATATAGGCGATCTCCTATTAAGAGTATTCTGATATACCCCACTTGGTTTATCCAAGCTATAGGAATCATTAAAAGTTACAACTTAGCCTTTTACTTTCTACAGACAACACTTTTTATAAAGGGATGGTTAAGTGCTTAACCGAGTCTTAATAACTTAGTTGTACCATTGAACCAAGATCTTGGGATCTCGAGTCAACAAGGTTGGGTTACCATCATTAAGATTCATGCATGTTCGGCTTTAATCCCCTTCCCTTTGATAGATAATATACTTGATCTCTTGGTAGACCTTTTGTAAGTGGATCCGCGATATTCTCCTTTGATTTCACATAATCAATGGAGATAATACCATTTGAGATCAACTGTTTTATGGTATTGTGTCTACGACGTATATGTCTAGACTCACCATTATACATATAATTTTGTACCCTTGCAATAGCAGACTGATTGTCACAATGAATACTAATTGCAAGTACCGGCTTAGGCCAACACGGGATATCCTCTAAGAAGTTACGAAGCCATTCTGCTTCTTCTCCAGCTTTATCTAATGCAATAAACTCCGATTCCATTGTTGATCGAGCTATGCAAGTTTGCTTTGAGGATTTCCAAGACACTGTCGCACCACCAAGTGTAAATATATAACCACTTGTGGATTTAGAATCTTTCATATCAGATATCCAATTTGCATCACAATATCCTTTTAATACTGCTGGATATCTCATATAATGTAATCCAAATTTTAAGGTATGTTTTAAGTATCGAAATACCCTATTCAATGCCTTCCAGTGATCATTGCTTGGATTACATGTGAACCTACTCAATTTATTAACTACGAACGCAATGTCAGGACGTGTACAGTTCATTAAATACATCAGACTTTCAATAACCTGAGAATATTTTAATTGATGTACAGGTTCACTTCTATTTTTTGCTAAGTGTAGACTCGTGTCTACCGGAGTTTGGACTGGACTTTCATCAAAGACTCCAAATCTCTTTAGCACAGACTCAACATAATGAGATTGTGAAAGAACGAGGCCCTCTGGTGTTTTAGAAATTTTAATTCCAAGAATTACATCTATTACACCCATGTCCTTCATGTCAAAATGTTTTGTTAGAATTTTCTTAGTGGAGACAATGATATCATGATTGCTACCTAGAATTAGCATATCATCCACATATGAACATACTAAGACATATGCTGTCGGTGTACTCTTATTATACACATATTTATCACACTCGTTAATTTTAAAATCATTTGACAGCATTGTTTTGTCAAACTTTTGGTGCCACTGCTTTTGCGCCTGTTTTTGTCCATATAAAGATTTAATGAGTCTTCAAACCTTTTTCTCTTGTCCATGAGCGACAAATCCTTCATATTGCTCCATGTATATTTCTTCTTCCAACTCACCATTTAGAAAAGCTGTTTTAACATCCATTTGATGAATTTCGAGATTATGTATCGCAGCAATTGCAATAAGGATTCTTATCGAAGTAATCCTCGTTACTGGTGAGTAAGTATCAAAGAAATCAAGACCTTCCTTTTGTCTATATCCTTTATCAATAGATCCATCTTATTTTAACTTTTTCTTGAAAATCCACTTGCAACCTAGAGGTTTATTTTCAGGTGGGAGATCAACCAACTCCCAAATATGATTTTGCATTATCGATTCAATTTCACTATTGATAGCTTCTTTACAAAAAGGAGCCTCTGGTGTTGACATTGCTTCACTGAATGTCTTTAGTTCATTTTTGATCATCTACGTTTAAATTCTGAACCGAAGGACGTAGACTTTCTATCCCTTTTATTGCGTCTGAGTTCTTCTTCATTTTCATCATCATTTGCAGTATCGTAAGTTCGTTTTGTTGAACTTACATCACTTTTGTCTTTACGAGGAAAGACATCTTCGAAGAAACTTGCATTCCTTGATTCAATTATTGTATCTTCATGTATATCCGTAATCTCGGATTTATGCACAAGAAATGATATGCACTACTGTTATGAGCATATCCAATAAATATACAATCTACAATTTTTGGTCCTACTTTCATTTGATTAGGTTTTAGCACTTCTACGTTTGCCAAACACCCCCACACTTTCAAGTATTTATATGAAGATTTATGACCTTTCCATAATTCGTAAGATGTTTCATCCTTTACTTTGTGTGGTATTTTGTTAAGAATGTGATTTGCCAAGAGGATAGCCTCCCCCAACAAATTTTGTGGTCAGCCAGAACTAATCAACATAGCATTCATCATTTCTTTAAGCGTGCGGTTCTTTTGTTCCGCAATACCATTAGATTGAGGTGAGTAAGGAGCCGTTGTTTGATGAATGATGCCTTGTTGAGAACAAAATTCTTCAAACGGCGCTCTATATTCTCTACCTCTATCACTTCGAACAATTTTTATTGTTTTGCTAAGTTGATTTTCAATTTCATTCTTATAATGTTTAAATATTTCTAAAGCCTCATCTTTGCTTTTTAATAGATAAACATAACAGTACCGAGTGCAATCGTCAATGAAAGTGATGAAATACTTTTTCCCACCTTTAGTTTGTACGAATTTCAAATCACATATATCGCTGTGAATTAATTCTAAAGGTAAATTATTTCTATCAATTGAAGGAAATAGTCTTTTGGCCAACTTAGCCTCAACACAAGTTTTACATTTGTGATTAGGATCGAAACTTAGAGAAGGTAGCAAATTTAATTTCATTAATTTGTGCACAGATTTAAAGTTTGCACGTCCTAATCTTTTATGCCATAAATAAGAATAATCAACAATATACGCATAAGTAGAAGTTTCATTAATCTTGTTCAATTTAGGTACAACAGTAAGGATGTTCATCTTGAACATCCCATCGGTCATGTAATCTTTACCAACATACATCCCATTTTTAGTTAGTACAAATTTGTCAAATACAAATACTAACTTAAACCCATTCTCGCTAAGAAGAGAACCAGAAATAAGATTTTTTCGAATGTCCGGCACATGCAGCACATTGTTGAGGACGAGTTCCTTGCCAAATGTCATCTTCAAGGTCACCTTTCCTCGTCCTTCAAACTTTGAACTTGAGGAATTTCTCATGAACAGTTGTTCTCCATTGATAATTTTGTAATCAGAAAACACATTCTTTTCAGCACAAATGTGGCGAGTGGCACCAGTGTCCACCCACCATTCCCTGGGATTTCCAACACTATTACATTCAGATATTATAGCAGATAGGTGCATTTCTTGAACACCTTCAGACAGATTTTCAGTTTCAACAACATGTGCACGGTCATTTTGCTTTTTAGGCTTGCGACAGTCAATTGCACGATGTCCAGGTTTGCCACAGTTGAAGCAGTCCCCTTTGAACTTCTTGTTCTTCTGGTTGTTTTCTTTTTCCTTCGGAGCAAAGTTTGAGTGCTTCCTTTTCATGTTCTTCTTTGAACTTGATTCAACCATGTTTACCTTAGCTTCCATGCTTGGTCCCCCATTCCTCCTTTTAGATTTCTTAGTATCTTCTTCGATCCTCAAACGCACAATCAACTCCTCCATGTTCATTTCGTTACGTTTGTATTTGAGGTAATTTTTGAAATCTCTCCATGAAGGCGGGAGTTTTTCAATTACCGCTGCTACTTGGAATGACTCACTTACGGTCATTTTTTCAGCATGTAAATCATGGAGGAGTACCTGCAAATCTTGAACTTGGGAAATAACAGATTTAGAGTCAATCATTTTATATTCAAAAAAATTTTCGACAAGAAATTTTTTAGATCCAGCATCTTCAGTTTTATATTTTTCTCTAAAGATTCCCATAGTTCTTTTACAGTTTTCATCATGCTATATACACCATATAGCGAATCATTCAGTCCATTCAGTACATAATTTTTGCATAAGAAATCGGAATGTTTCCATGCGTCCAAGATAATAATCGAAGCTCGATTATTTTCTCCTTGTTGAACAGTAGGAGGATCCTCAGTGAGAAATTTTGCCAGGTTCAGAGTGGTGAGATAGAACAACATTTTCTGCTGCCATCTCTTAAAATTGACCCCCATTAAAATTTTCAGGTTTCTCTCCGTGAGGAACATGAGTTGAACTAGAAAGACCAAATATTGTTTGCGTTATAGTAGCCACAGCAGGGGGAATTGCATTGATCCCAACAGTGTTAGCCATTTCTGTTTTCAAAATAAAAGATCAACCGGTCAGAATTTACAAATTAAAATTCTACAGAATAGTAATTTCGCATAAGAGTCTACAAAGGTTAGAAATAAGCAAGTATAATTTTGGAAAATAATTCATAAAAGCGTCTTAAGATTGTTGATTGATCTTTTCAACTTTGTTGTACAGAATAGATTTTCCATAAATGACTTGCTAAACTAGATGAACAATTGCAAAACAGTAAAAATAGAAGCATAAAGAATCCAGAATTCAGAATGAGGATGATCGAGGCGAGAACTAGGCTCTCTATCCTTAAGATCTTTTTACCCCGTCACACGGTGCTTACGGTATGTGGTAAAGCATCTCCCAAGATATAATGATCAGATACTTGCGAAAGTAGCACTTCGACTGCAAGACAACGAACCAGAAAGTACTCTCTGTAGACTATTGCAGAGATCAAGAGTATGTATGCAGAATGATTTCGTGATGTTTCTGTGTGTGTTTTTGAAATTGAAAGCCCGAGGGCTATTCAAATAGAGGAGAGAGTTGACGGTTGAGCAGTTTCCATCCACCACTCACGCCCACTTAACGCACATTTTTAGCAAACTGATGGGTCGGTTACTAAACTATCAAAGGGAGGGAATTAATTGAATTTAAAAAAAATTTAATTAATATTAACACAGACCCACACCCACACCCCTACCCGACCGGTCGCGGCGACAGCGCGCGCGTGTGGCCTTTGGATTAGTCTAGACATTGTCTAAGACTCTCCCCTTTCAAAAACTACTGGTACCCCTTGGACCCAAACTCATATTCAAACTTGAAGTTTATTAAGTGGTTCAAGGTTGTGTTTGCAACCTATGTGAGATTGGAACATTTTTCCAATTCTTTCCCATTTATTCCTCTTATTTATTGTCCAACTTTCAACCATAATTTCTCATTCATATTGAAGTAGTTTTTCACAATTAAATATTCTACACTCATCTACTCGGAACGTAGAATTTAATTGAACATTAATTTCAATACATCAAACATCGGGTCCCACTTAAAATTTTGGTCAGAGTTGACCCAATTGACCCACAATTTCCAACAGTATTCGTGCTAAAGAATTTCCCTATAACATATAAATGTGACGTTTATAGCTTTGGTATTTTCCTATTCGAAATAGTTGGAAGAAGGAAAAACGCTAAAGTTGGTGATAAAGACAGTCTTCATTGGTTCCCCAAAAAAGTTTGGAATGAGTACGAGAAAGGCGAGCCCATGACACTAATGGAAGCTTATGGAATCAAGGAGAAAGATCGTGCCACGGCCGAGAAAATGTCTATGGTAGCTCCATGGTGGGTTCAAGATTCACCCGAGGCCAGGCTACCTATGAGTGATGTAGTGAAGATGTTGGAGGGAGTGGTCGAAATTATGCCGCCGCCTAAACCATTTCATTATTTGTTTTCGGTTGTGGTGGATCCGTTGAAGCCACCGAACAATTGTTTGAGTGATTCAACATATTCAACAAGTGGAACAAATTCTTACTGGTACAAGGGAAAAACGACTCCAATTATGAATAAGTACAGGATATAAATGGCGAGTTCTTGAAGGATGATGTACAAGTATTGTTAGTTACACAAATCTACTTTTTTTTTTTAATAAATAATTTCTAATTCTAATGAAAACCTCTGATTTTTCTAAAATTTAAAAATGTCACGTTAAAAAGCTTTTACGTACCATTTTTTCCTTTTATATACACTCCTTACACCTTAGTGCATCTTTGGTAAACAGAAAGAGAGTGATCATAAGGCCTAAAACTAATTCGGGCCAAACATCAACTGGGGTATGGCATTACCAGCCTGTTAATTGTACGACTAGACCAGCCCAACCCAAAATCTACCCTGATCGGAGTCTTAATCCAATCGATTGCAAGATATGGTCCTGTGAAATATTGTTCAATTGATATCTGCATTCAATTTAAATTTTGAATTTGAATCTCTGGTGACATGATAGAAATTCATGTTTGGATCAATCCTCATATGCCAACTGTACAGATTGAATATGATAAGTGTAATACTTAGCCCTTTTTTGAGTGGAAAAATCCTACTTGTACATAATGGTGTCCATAATGTGATGTGACAATCATTCAGTTGTGAATGTGCAAGTGTGAGATTTGAATTAAAAATTGAATCTAGTGCCACGTGTAATTATGGATATCATTATGTAAACAATTATGTACATGTAGCACACCACATTCTTTTAAAAAAAATTAATTTTTCAATAGTGTTTTAACATAATTCAACCACATATTTTTCAATAAAATAATATTACACACAAATTCAAAAAAAATTCTTATTTTTTAACCATATATTTCTTATCAATATACTATTCAAAAATTCATTCTTCCCCCGAAATGGGGCTCAAACAAGGGCTTAAACTTATCTCGACTTCAAATAAAAGCTTTATGTTAGTGTATCAAGTTTACTTGTAAATGTGAGCTAAATCGATGAAAATAGAAAGAACCAGTAGCAAGTACCTCAAGTTTTTGTCCGAAATAAAAATATATTTCCAATCTTAGGTAATCTCTTGAGCTATTATCACAAAAATTGAAGCAATTGATCTATGTAAATATATAGTAAATTAATACACTCAATTTGGGCTAGTTTGACACTCGGAGAGGTAATTGGTTATCATTAGAAAGTGGCAATACGTTAAGTAGCATTTTGCGAAATTATTTGAGTGACATTTAAGCGAAAGTATGAATTCCAACCCGTTTTCAATTAAATTTTTCAAAAATTTAGTTTTACTTGCTTTCATTGTTTGTTATATTTTCATTTAATTAGTTTGTTAAAAAATCAAACCAATTTGTATGTACTACCCGACAATTTAACGAAATTAGAATTGAACCACTTGAGCATAAATAAGCCAATCTTTGTGGAACTGATGCTATTATGACTTTATTACTCGTTCATGATCTATGCACTTTGAGTATTGCATAACGAATAAAATCCTGCACGGACCGTGTTGAGGTGAAAGGACTGAAAGCAGTGAGCGGTGATTGATTGTCATAACAGTATAAAATAGTTTAATCAACATTTTTAACACCACACCAACGCCCCCGTCAAATTTTGAATTTGAAACACTACCAGTTTGTCAATTTTCTATTTTGCATGAATATAATATATGTATGTTATTGACAAGTACTCGTACTAAAACAATATATGTATGTACAAACGATTTCGAAAATTTTTATCATTCTTTACATGTTGAACTTAATAGAAAATACATATTCTTTTAATATGAGTTGTAAAATTACACGTGATGTCTACCTCGAGCACAACTATATGACATACATTGCCCTAGCACATTCCTTCAATTTTTTTTTTCTCGCTTTACAATAACGTTTAATCATTCAAATTCAATAAGAATTTGAAATAATCACCATTCTAATAGTTCACATTTCAAGTCAACAACAATCTACAAATTTTATCGAGGGGCAACAGAATGAACAATAGTACCTATATTGTATACAATAATTAATATGCATATACTTTATTTTTTATCCAAGAAAAAATTTAATAAATATTGAAAGATAAAACCTACAAGTGTTCGTACATGTTAAGAGGCCTATGCGTGCATATCATATTCACACGACTTATTAGTCATATATGTATGGTACATGATCATTGAGACCTTCAAATATTCAAACTCGAACTACAAAATATACACTTTTAAACTGATATGCACAACTTATAATCATGAGTGTATGATAAATGTTATTCAAGAATACTATATATTAATTCGGATTTGTTTATATAAAATCTTTTAATCCCGATGTGTTCTTAATTTTTATATTACACTTTTGTTGGGTTTGGCCACCATGAGTTATCTTATCTTGTGCCACAGGGAGAAAAGTAACATGAATTAAAACCTAGTATTTGACCGTCAGACAAATCTTATTTGTCCATGTTACTAGATTTAGTCTTTCATTCCTAATTTATAAAATCTTGTAAATCCATTGAACTTGTAAATGAACCCGTACAAGCAAATGAATGTATCATATCAAAATGTAAATCATATCACAATGTAGACCCACCAAAAAGGGGAAAAAAGGGGATAATGTACATTATTAGATATAGGCATTGTCGAATTTACGATGAATCTTTAATCATGATTGTGATACGTCATTATTAATTTGTGCTATATCATGCATATGTACAATTGTTGGTGTTCTCTCTCTCTCTCTCTCTCATAATTTTTTTTTTTACACGTCACTACTCTACCAAAAATTTCCTCTACCCCTATCATATACTCCAGGTTAGTAGTTTCTACAGCATGTCTAAGATTGAGCATTGAGATTTCAAAACGAAGTTAAAAAGGTCACGTACAAACTCTTACACTCAATCATCGGAACAAATCCTTTGTCTAAACCTGACTGCTATCTCGAAGTTTGTCTACACTTGTCAATGATGTCTAGTTGGATACTTGAACATCTTGTTTCCTAATTGGTCAAATTTTGGGATTGCATCTAAATATGTAAAGTTTGTTTAAATATAACATTTTTAGGTACAATGTTTTTTGTAATAACTAGAGACATCCAATACTATGAGTAGATGTTGAAGTGGTCTTTACTTTAGGAGACAATGCTATAGAAAGATATGCATAGTGATAATCTAAGTAGTAATAGGGTATATGCTTCAATCTTCTTTTATTAACCATGAAGACATCTTTGGGAGTATAATTAAATAATCTTTTTTTTTGGCTTAATTGTATACGTTTTGTTCCTTGATCCGGGAAGAAAGTATAAAAGATATATATAAAAAAGAGACCTTGCTATAACGAAAATGGTGGCCACATGAATAAGAATCCAATGAACTTTTGTTAATGGGACGGCGTAGTTGACAAAATATGTATGACGAGTTTGATTTGCCGTATTAGGTAACAATATAATGAATAGCGAATAAGGGTTTAACTTATATCTTTTAATTATGTTTACATATTTCAATATACCAAATAAACCATTTTTTATGCGAAAAGGAAAATGGGCCAGTTTTTCATGGACAATAATGGAGATATACTCAAAAAGTCATATTCTTTTGAAGTGGGTTTGAATGTTTGTAAAAGCTTAACCACGTGACTACGTCAAATTCTTGATATGATGTTCGATACATTGAATTAGACAAAGCTATATGGAAAAATTAGCAATTTATTTCATATTTTTCTTCTTTGATTATATTCACTTTACTTTTAACTTCGTAAACAAATCAAATGTTATCGTGGATATTTACGATCACACGATTTTGATTGTAGTTACGCGTAAATAAAAGTGCATAGGCGACTCACAAAAAAAGAAAGAAAAGGACTCCATTTTTAATGAGGTGATATCTAAATTGTTGCAAATCATGTCATATCTCTTTCGAGACCATTTGTTTTATATTTATATATGAATCATAAAGTATATTATTTTAATAAATATTAATATTCTAGCCACCCCTTTCTATTCTGTTACTATAATCCCTCAACCAATGTGACATTCGAATTGTTTAGACACACACATTGTTACCTAAAATATGTCAATCATGACTTGACACCAAAATTGCTTTTAGTACGATGGTGATACATTTATAGGGTGGGGCTAATTGCAAATCGCACTCTTTTTAGGCCACGTATGGAAACCTATTCCCACCAATTTGTTTTTTTTCGAGGTGTCAAACTCACTTAGGCCACTCTTTGATACTCCCACACGAATCAAATCCAAACATTATCCATCTTACTTCAAAAGTTGTAATAATTTTTTTATCAACTTGTTCCCCCTCCCACCCACCTACGCATCAACCACCCATATTAGATTGGAATCATTTTATTCACCTAATATAGATATTCCGGTGTTTTATTGATGTTTAATTCATTTCTTATCCAATTCCAAGCAAACAAGTTAGTAACGTTCGAATAACATTACATGAAAAAGATGCCGAAGATATGAATATGAATGAATAACATTTTCTTATTTTATTTTATTTTAAATTAAAAGTAAATATATGACATTTCAATTGACTTTTTGGACCGAATCTGTCCGTTGAAACTCAAAAGTATGACTACAGTTGAATGTTGAAGACTAAAATGCCATGAAAAATTTGTATAAGAGCTCGATTAATCTTGATCATTTAGGTTTAGAATGTCGACCATATGTGTTGACTTTTTCTAAAAATCATAGGTAGATGTCCATCCATTCATCCCGCCTTAAAATGCGAAGTGAGTTGTGGTAATCAACTTAATAGTCGTATATCGGTGAATTCGTTTCTAAGTCTAATACGCATCAATGTGGCTTTAAGGCCGTTCTCAGCATGATTTTAACTTGCCTTGTATTATTTCTTTGATATATTTATACACAATAATTACAACATTGTACCTAATCTATCATATATACTTTAATTAATCTGGTGAGTGTGAACCACACTAAGTAATATAAAACCCAATTTTGACCAATTAGAATCCATGTGGACCTATCCAAATCTTAGGAAATACCACCAACTACATATATATGATCGTCAATAATGTACTAATTGACAAGGGAAGATCTTCAAGAAGCTTCAATTACATTTATTTGTAATACAATCCCCATTCCTAATTTATATCTACATATATCATGGGAGAAGAATACTTTAATCGGGAAAATTATATCATTGGTCCTCGACATATAGTTAAAAGTTACAAGTTGGTCCCTAATTTTTAAAATAAATGAGCAGATTACCCTTAATTATAGTTGCAAAATTAGTCCTCGACGACATAAAAGATTCATATATGTGTACATTGTCATGTCATGACTAGTAAACATAGATTTAAACAGCTATTATAATTAAAATTGATTGTGCAATTATAAAAAAAAGTGAGCACGACAATTCGATATTTGAAACATTAGGTTGGACAGCACCAATAAATTTTTTTTTCATTTTTTTCTATACCTAGCATAAAAAATGTATCGCGTGAAAGGAATCTTAATCTTATTAATGAATTAAGTCCGTTTACACTGGAGGCTACAAGTATTCTTGCGTCGATAATTCAAGTGAGACAAAATATACATATTAAAAAAATTATTTATAAATGTTGTAATAGAATGATTTATTACATTTTTTACCCATTTTATTTACCCATGTTCACATTGATCATTATTTAACATAGTCGGTCGTCTTTTTTAACCTCTTCACTCATAGGTAGGACCCAACTTTCAAGCTAACGATCAAAAAATTGATTTTTCAAAACCATCACCAAACATGCTCAAGACTGCACCGAGAAAAATGATTAGTTTAACTACTTCAAGCCTGCTAATTTTTTCATGTGGCACTTTTTATGAGAAGTTGGAAAAATCGTGCTTGCTAATTTTTTTGGCACCGATTTTGGATGATTTAAAAATACCAAAAATTAGTGTAATGTAATTTTGACGTGTTCTCTCAACCCACGAATCAATGGGTTTTGACCGTTTCTTATATTTTCTTTTAATTTTACTCTCTATAAAATAATTATTCCTAACCAACATATATATTTTTTAAAACTAATTTGAAAATAAAAACATATTAACTAAAAAATAATTATAAGCAAAAGATTACATCATAATTAAAAAAAATACTTATAATTAAAATATTTAATAAAAATTAAAATATAATTAAAAAAATCACTTTTATGTAAAAAATTATTTATAAAATAAAGAAACTACTAATAAGACGATATAAAATTATCTGATAATTGTAAAATTTACTTACAAGTAAAAATATTATCTTAAATTTTTAAGTAAATACTTAACTTTATTTATAAATATTAACTTATATGTCAAAAAAAAAAGTTATCTATAAGTAAAATATCACTTATAAATAAAATATTTCATACAAGAAACTATAAAATGAAAATTTTTAAAAGGATATATATGTAATTTAATTCTATTAAAAAAATTCAGAATCAATGGTTAATAAACTCCCAAATAGAGGTTGGACAGGTTTTAAAACTGTCACTAAAACCGCTCAAAACTGATTCGCTCATAATCAGTTTGCTAAAACTCCCAAGCTAGCCCAAAGGGATGAATGTTCAAAACCGTCGTAAATGAATGTTCAAAAAATTAATAACCTTGTTTAAATAATAAAATTATTTGACCGATTTTGGTCCAATGTACTAAATTAATAACACCACTGCATGCATAAAATAATAATTTTTTTGAGATCCTTTAAGGCACAACGTATAAATAAAATAATAACAATTTAAATTTATAAAAGTTCATACTAATACAAATTTACAAACTTTCTATTTGACAACAATTTTTTTTATTTTTTTTATCAATTCGCCTGTTTTTCAAAATATGCATCTAAAGTTTTTGCTTCGTTTTTTTGCATCCAAACCAAACTCAACTTCATCTTAAGTATTTGCAATCTACATAATACATTTGGCATATTTTTTCCACAATTTTTTATTTTGTACGAAGTAACTATTTTTTTAATTTCTACATTTAATATGGTAAAATATAATACAATTAACAACCCCTCTAAAATAATTTTTTTTTCTCGGTCCCAATATTATTACTTTGTAAATGATTTATTGTATATCTTTTTTCGTCGTCAAGAAGCAAAATTATCGTGTAATTAAGTTGTTGATTGTATTTATAAAAGCTCATACTAATACAAATTAAGAAACTTTCTATTTGAAAACAACTATTTATTATTATTATTATTTTTTATTATTAATTTTTTTTATCAATTCACCTCTTTTTCAAAAATGCATCTAAAATCTTTTGTTTTTTTCTTTGCATCCAAACCAAACTCAACTTCATCCGATTGCATTTGGCATATTTTTTCCATAATATTTTATTTTGTACGAAGTAATTATCTTTTACAATGCACATCATAGCCAATGCATTTACACACACGTCTTTTTGTGTGCTAACAGACTAAATTTTGAATTTCATCACATTCAATTTTTATTTTATTTTTTTTAAATTTCCTACATGTAATATGGTAAAATATAATTATTTTGTACGAAGTAATTATTTTGTAAATGATTTATTGTATATATTTTTTCATTGTCAAGAAGCAAGTTTATCATTTAATTAAGTTGTTAATTATATTTATAAAGTCTAATGTCACGAGAAAGATGCTGGTCTGCCAAGCTTGAGCCTCACAGGCTCTATATAGGTCCTCACATGATGTGAGACCCACCTCAATAAAATAATACCTCAGAAATGCCCATGCCCTTGTTTTGTGAGAGGCACTGTAAAAGGCTTGGCAAATTTGACCTGGTGGTAAAGGAGCACAATTCATGTTACAATTTCAAACATCTAGCTAAAAAATCATTATTAATAAATTTTGGTTTGTAGCTGGACTGATACATGTTTGGCTAATATTTATAAACGGTCGAATTACTTTTTCTTCACACATTGCGTAAGATCTATAAATACTACTTATTTATTTCCAGTCACTTTTATATTTATTTACAACTTAAATTTTTTAAGGAAAATACTTCAATGATCATTTTAAATTATTTAATAAACTTCAGAGACTTGCTGTAATTAATCCCACTATAAATGGTAGGTTGATACAATGAGAAGTGCTAAAAAATAATAATTTAGAAGTCCTTTTAGATGCTCTGAATTTCATTTTTTCAATCGACCTCTTTTCTTTATCGCTAGTCTCATTCCGGTTTATATTTTTAGGTTGATATCAATTCAAAAAGTAAGAAAAATATAATTCGAACATAAAAGTTAGAGACTCATCAGTTTAAAAAAAAAATGATAAAATTAATTAATACCTTTGAACATATTTAACTTCAATAAAAGTTATAATTATTTTATAATTTGTAACCTTGAACTACAAAATTATTGATGGTTTAGATCTCCGCTATTTCATTAATCTATCAAAATTTCCTATATCCGTCTCGTATTCCAACTTGATAGTTTTCATCACCTAGTCAATGAAAAAATTTCAAATGCGCCCTGACTAACATATGCTTAATGCTTCATGACAAAATCAAGGGAAACCTATAAAATACACCCTCTGTATAGGCTTTAATATTGTACTGCAGTCTGCATTTTATTGTACAGAAAAAAAAAATTGCTAAACAATTTAAAATTTTGCATAAAAAATAGTTAAGTGCACCAAAATATGCATAATTGAAAATAACAAAGCACATTCTTTGTGTTAAATTATATAAATTACATACTATTTTTTGAAACTTTTTTTGTTCTCTAAAAGTTCGATCACTATTTTATTTTCATTTAATTAATTTGTTTTAGATCCATATATTAACATTTAATCGAGTATTTTCATTGGATCATTTACATAATTTGTTTTCAATTTTCAAATTTTACATCTAATGAAAAATCAATATTTAGAAAAAAAAAGTATGCAAAACACTAGATAAAAAGTTGAGATGTGCTGTTTAATTTTTGAGTTCAACTTGCTATCTACCCAATTAATTATTAACATATTATTTTAAATTAACATGTCCAATTTTTCCCTAACTATTCTTTGTCCTTAAAAATAGGTGACATTTAATGTAAAATAATGTGCCAATAATTTAAATGATGAATAACAAAAATTAGACAGCAGATCTCGACTTCTAAATAAAGTTATATTATGCCCTTGTTTGAGCTCCATTTTAATGAGGAGCTGGGGGAAAATGATTTTTGGAATTTTGATTTTTTAGAGTATATGTGATTAAAAATAAAGAAAAATTTTCAATTATGTATAATATCATTTTATAAGAGAATCCGCGATTAAAAATGAGTTTTTGAAAAAATGCTACCAAACATAGGCTATGTTGTGGATTATTCTATCAATTTAGGGTGTTTTTTTCCAACTACTTAAAGTGTTATATTTATAAATATTTTCAGTGCCATAATTTGATATGTTGCCATAATAATTTTTATTTTGATACATCATATTTTAAGTGCAGTTAAACTCTTCAAATTTTGGTCTTTTTGGTCAAATTTTTATCTTTAACCTTCCATTAATTAATATGTCTCATCCTTATTTTATTTTCATATTTCAAAACAGCGAAAAATATTTTTCCACACTTTTTTTTTTTTTAATAATATGATGAAAAATAAATTATTTTATGTCATTTCAACACACTTTTAGACATAAAATTATTATCATATAACAAAATATTTAAATAATGGAAAGTTTTAGGATAATAATGACATGAAAAATCATTGGGAATATAAGTGTTATAATGAGTAAAGATTAAGAACCTTAAGTATAATTAAAATATGGTGTAAGAAATAAAAATTGTGGTGTGAATATAATTATCTAATAGAAATTTATAAAACACGAAATGTAAAGTGAAATTACATATATAGCACTGTTTGATGGTCATTTTTTGAAAAAATATTATTTTAAAAAGAGAATTTTTGAATAACATGTGGTTAAATAGTAATAAATTTTTCTCAATATAAATTGAATGCTTAGCTCTATGCTAGATTCCCATGTCACCTAAGCTGAATTCATTTCTTGTATTAAATTAGAATGAAGAAAATTCCATACTGATGGATCACATTAATTATTGAGGACTACTGGCCATAATTAAGCAAAATATCCCCCTGTTTCCATATCATCCCCAACGGTCGCATTGATTGGCGTCCCGGAGTTTGCTCCTTAGAGAGGCCGGGGGTGTGGGTCGTGGGGTTGGGTTAAGCAAATTAGCCATACGGTCCATCGAAAACATAAAAGCAGGCAGTGTTTGTTTCCATTCGATAATTTTGGCTTTACCGGAGAATCCAAGAGCTTGATTAAGAAGAGAGACAGGGAAGGGTTGCTTTTCTTGTGGGTGGATGAAGATTTGGTGAAGAAAAAAAAAAAAAAAAAAAAAAAATTTTTC
>NC_036252.1:6339254-6373126 GCF_002742605.1 Olea europaea var. sylvestris
AAAAAAAAAAAAAAAAAAAAAATTCTTCATCAAAACTTCATTTTAATAAAACTGTAGCCACCCTACAAGAGTTTTTGTTGTTATTTTTCAAATTTTCTGTTCTTTTTGCATATTTTTATCACCCACAGGTTTCTTATGTAAAACTGAATTTCTAGATCTTTGTAATCACTAGTTTACATTCCCATTTGATATTTCCCTGTTTACATCCACTTTATTACGCTAAAGCTTCATTCCTGTTAACTCTTGATTCTTGGTGCCCCCCTTCCCCCCACCCCAAAAAAAAAAAGAAAGAATTTTGACGAGGCCCACAATAGGGTTGGGTGGGCTTCGTCTTCGCCAATAAAACCCATAAATTTTCTTGAGATTTGGGAAAATGCCTTTTCCTCTTTTTAAATGGAGGTGAAGAAGATAGAAAAAATACTCCAGATTTTAGTTTTTTTACATGTATTTACTATATTTGTTGCTTCTCCAATATAGGTGGACTAACTTTTTGAATTACCCCCTTCATTAATTATTGTTGTCATGTATATATATGCCTAACTGGAGTACAGCCTCAGTTGTCAAATGCTTTTCTTCTTGATCACTTGTTCTCTCTCCTTCATCCTCTTTTACAAGTCTCTTTCCCTCAAACCACTCGCATCCTCGGCTTCTGAAATGAGATTGCTCTCTATCTGGTTCTGGAAAGATTTTTCACTTTTCCCCATCGCCGAATCCATAAGAAACACCCTGTTAGGTGTAGTTCACAAATTGTTTTCTCCAATAATGTCACCCAAGAAGAACAAGAATTTTTATAGCAAGGTGGAGAATCTTGAAATTACATCAGATATGTCTGTGTTAGATTTACCTGACCTTGTATTGGAATGCATTCTTGAGAAGCTTCCAACAGAGGGGCTTTGTAGAATGGCTAGTGTTTGTAGTTCTTTGAGAGAGAGGTGCATAAGTGATCATCTATGGGAAAAACATATGAAAAACAAATGGGGTAGGATTATTAGCACTGCTGCACATAGGGAATGGCAGTGGCATATTGCTTCAAGAAAAGGTTCAATCTTTTCTAATCAAGGCAAACAGAGGAGCCTAATGGGCTATCTCACTCTCTTATGGCCTATTTCGCTGATTAGATCTAGTTTTGGTAATATTATCAAGAAGGATTTTCCTCCAGCTGATTCAATCATGTCTTGGTATCTTGCTCTTGAGTCTGGCAACTTTTGGTTCCCTGCACAAGTTTATAATCGTGAGGTATTGATCTTTATATCGACTTGAATTTCCCCTTTTCGGATTCTTTAACTTGATTTATTTATTATTATTATTTTTGTTTGCAAGTTGTGAATTTTGGTTGAATTGAAGTCTTGATTATGTTCTTCTATGCAGAATGGTCATGTTGGATTTGTGTTATCATGCTATGATGCCAAGCTCAGCTATGATCGATGGACCGACACTTTCCAGGCCAGGTAATTGGAAATATGTTATCTTCTAACCTCTAATTGAAACTTGAAACGTTTTTAGTGGACATGAATTGTGACGTTTTTACTTTTTTTTTTTTTTTTTTTTTTTTTTTTTTTTTTTTTTTTTTTTTTTTTTTTTTCTGTTTATAATTTTTATTTGCCGTTAAGTTTTTAGATCCAGGAAGTAATCTCATTTGAATTTTGACCAAGCAGCAATTCTTGATTAGTGTTTTATCAGTGGTTTAGGGTTTCATACATTCTTTCAGGTTAAAAAGTGTTTCTGTTGTTGTATTTTTAAAGTTTGTGTGGTTTTATATGAGCAGATATCCACCACATGGAAGAAGAGCAAGTGCAGTAGAGACTGGTGTGACATGGGATAGACTCAGGGCTCCCCCTGTAGATAACTCTCCCCATGATCTCCATATTTCTGATTGCTTGAACGAGTTGCGACCTGGTGATCATATCGAAATCCAATGGAGAAGAAACAAAGAATTTCCATATGGTATAATTCTTTATACCATACACATCAAAGGCATATACTTTTTAGTTTTTAATATCTTTTTTCTCAACATGTGAACCCCTTTTTGGGGTACACGTTGTTAAGCGTAAATTTTTGACCTCGTTCTCTTAATTTGATACGGTCGGCAGTTGCTTTAGAATTTAGGTTGTTGAGCTACGAGTGAGTCTTGCTAACAAACTTAATAAAATAAAGACTCCGTGTCGAAAACGATGACTTGCCATGGTGTCTTTGTTTTATTGATTGGTGATCAAGAAATTTTTGTCACGTGATAACGTGTAATTCCACGAAGTAGGCCTTAATTGACTTGTTTCAAGGAACCGCCGGTGGTATCATAATTTTTTGTATCAAACTTTGAAATATTATTTATAGTGCTTTGAGCATGCAGTCCTCATTTTTATTATAATGTTATCTCAAAATGGATGGTGACCGTCTTTCTTCTTAGGTAGAAAGTTTCGTCAACCAATGTAAAGGAAAGCTATATTTATATTAAACTTCCTCAATTGGATTGGCTGTTTTGAGATATATAAAAATCCTTGTGCATTGTATAATCAATTGATTAATAATGTCTGCCATATCTGTGTAGGATGGTGGTATGGTGTTGTAGGCCACTTGGAAACATGTGATGGGAATGCCAATTACTGCCCCTGCCATGATAGTGGTGAGTTGTTGCAAAATCTTTTGATCAAATGCTATAAAAATTTGCCGTTTCATACTGTAAATACATAGAGTTCAAAGTCGGAGACATAATCAAAACTTGAGATATATATAACACTGTGCAAAGGTGGGAAGTGGAGTGGCGTTGGTGGGGGATGATGAGGGGGCTTATTATTTTTGGGGACCTCGTATTTGATTCCTTTCATAAGGTGGTCGTTAGTTTTATCATCATATAAGCATTCATCTATTCTTGGTAGGACCTTTCTTGGCTCCCATTTTCTTACATGTGGGTCGTCCCTTGTACTATAAAATTGGTCCTTGAGACAAGTCCTCATCCGTTTGTCATATTCTCTTCCGACATTGCCATAATTGCTGTCTCAGTGGAATATTTATGGCCAACCAAGCTGAAAGGAACTTGCTTTATCTTTCCTCGTGTTTGGTTGTGGTGATGAAGCATTTCTTTTGTACTGTGGATAGTGTTTCTCTGAATCCTCATTTTTTATTTTTATTTTTTATTCAAGGGTAAAGTCACTAATCTACAAAGAAAAGTGGAGATTGTCATAAGATGAGATGAATTCACGATACCGCATCATAATTTACTTTTCCAAGTCAATTCTATGTTTTAAAGAAAACCCGTGATTAATTAATGAAGCTTATTCCTTAAGCACGATCCTGTGCTGTTTAGCTATCTGTAAATATTTAGAATTAGATATTTTACCTTTTCTCCAATTTATCGAATGTTCTAAGTTACTTTGCCAAAGTATGTGAAAGCTAAAATGGCCAAAAAGGAAGCATGGCTTGTGCTCCAAGTGGCAGGCGAGATCTGCTACCAATTGATAATATATATAATATAATATTTCCAGTTTGATCTAGTTTCATATTTACTATACTTGATTTAGCTGTTTAAGGCGCATTGATTTCATATCCGAACTTGTGCTGCAGAGACACTGGTGCTAGAGTTCAACCAGTACGCTCGTGGTTCACGCTGGAGAACGAAGTCTCTTAACAGGAAAGACCATCGAGAAGAAGGAAATGAGGCAGATGGATTTTATGGGGGAATTCGAAAACTTAAGAGCAACGAAGAGACTTCCGTATGGAAGAAACTCTGGCCAGCTGAAGTCTTGGAATAGATCACAAACTTTTGGTGAAAATTTGTATCGAAATCTGGAAATCTCGACATTTTAGTTTGCACAGCATTTTATAAGTGCAGAGGGCTCTGCTCATTGGCGCAACGTGATAATTTTTGCCCTCTGTCTTATCACGTATTCGGGAAATTTTACTTATGATTCGTGAAGCCATCGATAAGTTGATAGCAACTGTATGTAAATTGTTTCTGTTGAAATTTAAATAGAATATAACAAAACTACCATGACTTGTATATTTGTTCAGTAATATATTAGCAGAACTGAATTGGGAATACAGCCATTGTTTTCTCCCTCTCTTTTATTTGGGAAGGAGCGTTCTGTTGCAGTGATTTGAGAACTTACCAAAAATTATTTTTTGACTGAGTGACCACGTTATCGTAAAAAAATTGATGTAATTACTCAAAACTATTAGTGTAAAGCTTTGAGCAGAGGTCTTGGGAGACACTTAAACCAATATAGTATAATAATCTTGAAATTGAAACAAAAAAATTTTTCTTGCATCACAATGCAGGATGTTCAAACGTAAATTTTTAGTGCACTAAAGTGAAAACCATGATCTATATTTTGATGAAAACATTTTTATACTTAGTTTCCATAACCCAAACTAAGGATTAACGATGACTGGCTTCAGTTCATGCTCCTAGGACTCTGAGTTCCATATCCCATACAAAGTGCAATTGTTGGTTTCATTGGCGTCTCGTATTCTGCTATTGCCATTTTTGCATCACCAGAAATTGTTTCATTCTCGACACAACAAGGCCGACTACCATTTCCCTCGACTCTAAAGCTCGATCGCCTGAATTTCTTCGGTGTTGATGATTTACTTTTTCCTCTCCCAAATGATGCAAACCTCAGCAAAAGTCCTTTTACTTTGTGTACCTTATTTTTCACAACATTTTCTCCATGCGCACCTGTGGTTGAAATGAGCTTGTAGGACCCTTCCCGTTCCGTTTGAGCCGGTCTTACTCTTCCCCCGAAAAACAAACCCCTCGGGCTCTTGAGCCATTTCGGGCTTCGTTCCTCTTCTTTGGTCTGGTTTTGAACCCATCTAGCATAGGCCGAGCCCTTGGACTCCTTTGGCAAGTAATAGCTTGGTGTCGAAACTTGCATTGATGAGGTCATTGGACTACCTTCTTTATCTCGATCCCTTGGACTCAAGCATTCAGATTTAGGAGTCATGAATAGTGAATGCGACCTTGATCGCCTTTGATCATTTCCTCTCTTTTCCTCCCTCACCTTCTTCAAAGCCACCGTGAAAGGATCAAAATCATAATCCCATGCATTTTGTCTTGCGAACGGGATTCTGAACATTGTTCTTGGCGACCTAGGCGTCGAAGCAAACGATCTTTGGCTAACACTATGCGCGTCGCTATCATATTGCAGCCGGGGTGGGAGTTTTAGTGGCTTAACAAGGCCATTCAAGAAAAGTTCATCAGCAAATGCCATAGAAGGAAGAGAATCCCCGCGCTCGTGATATCTTTCCTTAATCAGATCATCTTGATTATGTCCCGATGCTTCAAATTTCTTTCTCGCTTCGAACTCCAAATATCCACTGAAATTCTTGCTAATTTCAAACTCGAAATCATCAAAATCGGAATTTTGATCATCATTTTTCTTGGAAGGAATCCATATTTTTCGCCTCGGACTAACAGGGGCACTATAATAGAATTCCATGCTGCTGCTTCCATTTGGACTAGTCGGAGCAGTCACGTAAACAGGGGAAGAAACATTTGAGGTTTCAAATTCTAACTCCATTTGGTGTCGAAACTCAAGAGGAGAGACAATCAAACAGTAGCAGAAAATAAGGATTGCTTTGTTTATTGTAAAATCATTTTGAGTCCTGAATTTAAGGATTTCCCAACTCACATGTATGACTTAAAAAAATCTTCAAAAGTAGAAAATACTTGTTCTTGTCCTGTCCTCAACTATTCAAAGATAAAAAGCATTATAAACTAAACTTTGTTTCCATTGGTGAAGACAAGAGATTTTTCAATTTGAATATTGCTCAATGTGGTCCGAATCATGGTTAGGATAGAAATTGGGATTGTAGTTCAATTTTGACTATATCTTTACACTTATTTTGGAATGTTGTTATCACAGAATTTTACACTTATCCTACTTCTTTGATCCTACGACTCTTACATGTTCCCCAAAATTACGAGTTGTGTAGAAGATCTTCAAAATCGAACCAATTCAACTCGATCTAAACCTCAATTTGCCACCACCTCATGCTGATTTTAGCATGCTAATATTTTCTATTGATACCTAATGTTATAAAAATTAAATATGACAGGTTGGTTTAATTGAAAAATGAGAATCGATTTAAATGTAGATCGAATTCAATCACATTCTTCTTTCAAGAACATAATTTTTTTTTTTTTTAGTTTATGTAAATTTTTTTAATCACGAATTAAACTTGAATATCTTTAACATATTAATATATGCCAATCAATATATAAGACATAGTAGCACCACACAATCTTGTAAAGTCGGTGCCTTAAACTATAACTCGTGTTTTTTATTTTGCACATAATGTTGTTTCTGGAGTTTGAAGTTACTCATTCGAAAACAATCCGACAGAATCACCTGAATGTAAAAATTTGATCAACAGGATCTAAACAGTAATTCGAGCCCACCGATTTCACGATGTTTCCTTAAAATGAATTTGCTGCCTGCAATGGTGCTAAAGGCGTCCAGCAATCGTTTCCCAGGATAGAACGAATTTTCGTCTCCTACGGAAGCAGCACTGCAATCTGCAGGAGTTCCAACGAACTCAACGAAGTGTGTTTTACTTCGAGACAATATTAGAACGAGAGAGAGGGAAATGAGATTCAAAGCACAGAAAGTTTGCAATGAAAATGGTATAAATTTTCTGGTAGAAAAGGCTGGCTATTTATAGACTTGTTCGTGGCCATTCGAACAGTCATCACCTTTCAGACAAGCCTCAAAAATTCGAACAGACATACTGTTCTTAAAAGTCGTGTTTGTTAAGTCGGTTAACGGTCGGCTGTTTGGTCGGTAAACAGTCGAAACAGTCGACTGTTAAAAGAAAATAAAACACCCGAAATAAGCCAAAATTTAAATTTCATATTGTACCCAAGAATTTGATTATTTACAATTTGGCCCAAAACTTTAAATAAATTTTGTCCAAAAAGTTAATATAGTGTAAAGGTCCACCCGTACCCGCACCGAACCGGATCGGACTCGGACTCGGACACAGGCACGTGCTCGTGCCGTGCCGTGCGAGCCGGCCGGCTGATCCGACGAACGGCGGCGGCGCGCGTATGAGTTTATGACTGAACCCAATAGGATATAGGTCTTTCCCCTTCCAAAGACTATTGGTACCCCTTGGGGCCCAAACCCAATTCCAAACTTCCACCTTATAAACCACACCAAAGTTTCGTAACTTTCCTATGTGGGATAAGTGTTTGGAAAATCAAATTCTTCCATAATCCTTAGTTTATATGGGTTACTTTAACACTTAATATTTCATTCAATTTTAAATAGTTTTCGATAAATAAATATATCACGTTAATTATCTCGCGGAGTAGAACGTGAATATGCTAGGTCCCGTATTAATTAAAAGGTGGGTCCCACTGAAATTTGGGCTCAAAGTTGACCCATTAACCATTTTTTCCAACAATCCCTCACATGAATGAAATATGTTGGCCTTATTCCAAACGATAACATCTAATATGTTTTTCAAAGAAAAATTTAAAGAAGACTGCATCGGGATAAGTAGTCAATGACTTTGAACTTTCCCTAATAAAATCTATCGGAATTCCTTAGCTATTCAGTAGAAGTTGCTTTGAACAGTCAGCCGTTTTAACATCCATTTGATGTATATCCAAACCATTCAATGCTGCTATTGCAATAAGTATACGTATGGATGTGATTCTTGTCACGGGAGAATAGGTATCGAAATAATCAAGCCCTTCTTTTTGCTTGTAGCATTTAGCGACAAGTCTTGCTTTATATTTGTCAATTGATCCATCTGCTTTCATTTTCCTTTTGAAAATCCATTTACATCCCAAAGGCTTATTACGGGGAGGGAGGTCTACTAATTCCCAAGTATGATTTTGTAGTATGGATTCAATTTCACTATAAACAGCTTCTTTCCAATATGAAATTTCGGTTGATGACATAGCCTCCTTAAAACTTTGAGGTTCATTTTCTAACAGATATGTTAGAAAATCAGGCCCAAAGGAGGTTGACGTC
The DNA here is from genome assembly GCF_002742605.1 of Olea europaea var. sylvestris. Classification (NCBI taxonomy): domain Eukaryota; kingdom Viridiplantae; phylum Streptophyta; class Magnoliopsida; order Lamiales; family Oleaceae; genus Olea; species Olea europaea. The sequence continues at coordinate 6,347,234 of NC_036252.1, forward strand.
CTAGCCCTCTTACTTCGTCTAGGTTGTTCATTTATAGATTCTTGATCTACAGTCTCTTCGTTTTCACGAGATCTCTTTTGTGAATTTGATTCACCTTACATGTTATAAGGAAAAGTATTTTCGAAAAATGTAGCATCCCTTGATTCAATAATTGTATTAACATGCATATCAGGTATTTCAGACTTATATACCATAAATCTGTACGCATTACTATGGTAGGCATAACCAATGAATACACAATCAATGATTTTAGGTCCTATCTTAACCCTTTTAGGTTTAGGAACTACTACCTTAGCCAAACATCTCCATACCTTCAAGTATTTATAATTAGGTTTGTGACATTTCCATACTTCATAAGATATCTTTTGCATTTTTTGATGTGGTAATTTGTTAAGAATATAGTTGGCAGAAAGCAAGGCTTCCCCCCACAAGTTCTGTGGTAATCCAGAACTTATGAACATAGCATTCATCATCTCCTTCAATGTTCCATTCTTGCGTTCAGCAATACCATTAGATTGAGGAAAATAAGGCATTGTAGTTTGATAAATAATTCCGTGTTCCAAACAGAATTTCTCAAATGGTGAATCATATTCACCACCTTTATCACTTCTTATGGCCTTAATCTTTTTGCTAAGTTGATTTTCAACTTCTAACATGTAGTGTTTAAACACTACAATTGTTTCGTCTTTGCTTTTGAGCAAATACACATAGGAATATCGAGTACAATCATCGATAAAAGTGATAAAGTACTTATTACCTCCTCTAGTTTGAACAAATTTTAAATCACATATGTCGGTGTGAATTAAATCTAGGGGTTCGATATTTCTTTCAACAGAACGAAAGGGTAGACGTGACATTTTGGCTTCTATACATATATCGCATTTGTGATTAGGATTTAAATCACACTTTGGTAATAAATCAGATTTGATTAGTCTACACAAAGTGTTATAACTTGTATGTCCTAATCGTTCATGTCAAATATTAAATAACTCAAGCAAGTAAGAAGAAGATTTATTCTTATTCATAATTGGAGGTATAACAGTCATTACATTTAATTTAAAGAGCCTCTCATTCAGGTAGCCTTTTCCTACAAACATTTCATTCTTTGAGAGTACAAATTTGTCCGAGACAAATACTAGCTTAAAGCCGTTCTTACTTAGTAGAGAACCAGATACCAAGTTTTTCCTAATATCAGGCACACGAAGAACATCATTCAGAGTGAGCTCTTTTCCACTTGTCATTTTCAGCACTATCTTCCCATGTCCTTCTACCTTGGAAGATGACGAGTTTCCCATGTAGAGATGTTCATCATGATCCATTGCTTTGTAGGTAGAGAACATCCCACGGTTTGAGCATATGTGACGAGTAGCTCCAGTCTCTACCCACCACTCCTCAGTGTTTCCAATTAAGTTGCATTCAGAGACGACCGCAGAAAGATTCATGTCTTGTACCTTATTAGTGAGGTTCTCATGTTTTGTTACATTGGCCTGGTTAGTTTTTCCCTTCACATTTTTTGGCTTTCGACAATCTTTGGATTGATGTCCTACCTTGCCACAATTGTAACAGTTGCCCTTAAATTTTTTAGCAGTTTTTGAAGAACCAATTTGTCCTTCCCCATTGTGCTTCCTCTTTTTGCTTGTCTTGAAGCCTCCTTCTACAATGTTGGCTTTTGATTCCATCGAATTAGATGCACCATTCCTTTTTTCAGTTTTGCGATTGTCTTCTTCTATTCTCAATCGGACAATGATATCTTCAAGTTTCATTTCCTTCCGCTTGTGCTTTAGGTAATTCTTGAAATCCTTCCATGAAGGTGGTAATTTCTCAATTAGTGCAGCGACTTGAAATGATTCACTTAGTTTCATTCCTTCGGCATGGATGTTGCTAAGTATGATCTGAAGTTCTTGAACTTGGGATATGACAGTCTTGTTGTCAACCATTTTATAATCCAAAAAACGACCGACAATGAATTTCTTCGTGTCGGCATCTTCGATTTTGTACTTTGTGTCCAAAGATTCCCACAATTCTTTTGCGGACTTAGCATTGCAGTACACATTATATAATGTGTTATCCAGTCCATTAAGTACATAATTTCTGCATAAGAAATCAGAATGTTTCCATGAATCAACCGCAGCCAATTTTTCAGCATCACTGTCTTGCTCGGTATATGAAGGCGCGTTTTCTTTGAGAAATTTAGCCAGATTTAATGTCGTCAGATAAAAAAGCATTTTTTGTTGCTAATGCTTGAAATCTGACCCATTAAACTTTTCTGATTTTTCCCCGGTCGTATTCGGGAGTGTGGTACCAGAAGTTGCCATTTTTGAAACACAATCAGAAGATCAACGGTAAGAAGGAGTAGAAACAGAAACAAAATAATAATAGAACAAAATTCATTTTAAGATTGTTGTTTTTGGAGTTTGAAGTTACTCCTTCGAAAACAATCCAATAGAATCACCTGAATGTAAGAATTTGATCAACAGGATCTAAACAGTAATTCGAGCCCACCGATTTCACGATATTTCCTTAAAACGAATTTGCTGCCTTCAATGGTGCTAAAGGCGTCCATCAATCGTTTCCTAGGATAGAACGAATTTTCGTCTCCTACGGAAACAGCACTGCAATCTACAGGAGTTCCAACGAACTCAACGAAGTGTGTTTTACTTCGAGACAATATCAGAACAAGAGAGAGGGAAATGAGATTCAAAGCACAGAAAGTTTGCAATGAAAATGGTGTAAATTTTCTGATAGAAAGACTGGCTATTTATAGATTTGTTCGTGACCATTTGAACAGTCATCACCTTTCAGACAAGCCTCAAAAATTCGAACAGACATGCTGTTCTTAAAAGTCGTGTCTGTTAAGTCGGCCAACAGTCGACTGTTTGGTCGGTAAACAGTCAACTGTTAAAAGAAAATAAAACACCCGAAATAACCCAAAATTTAAATTTCATATTGTACCCAACAATTTGATTATTTCCACTTGCACCTGCACCGAACCGGACTCGGGCACGTGCCGTGCCGTGCTGGCCGGACGGACGGCGGCGTGCGCGTGTGGGTTTATGACCGAACCCAATATGATATAGGTCTTCCCCCTTCCAAAGACTATTGGTACCCCTTGGGGCCCAAACCCAATTCCAAACTTCCACCTTATAAATTACACCAAAGTTTCCTAACCTTCCTATGTGGGATAAGTGTTTGGAAAATCAACTTCTTCCATAATCCTTAGTTTATGTGGGTTACTTTAACACTTAATGTTTCATTCAATTTTAAATGATTTTCGATAAATAAATATATCACGTTAATCATCTCGCGGAGTAGAACGTGAATATGCTAGGTCCCGTATTAATTAAAAGGTGGGTCCCACTAAAATTTGGACTCAAAGTTGACCCATTAACCATTTTTTCCAGCACATTTTATATGCCAATTACCGTTGTTTGATACTTAGGTTTGTAGTTTTCACTTTTCAGATCATATGCCTATTTTAAGCAAGATTACCCCTATCTTTTTTTAAGTTTTACTTGCTTATTTTTGTAAACAAAAACAAATACAAGTATAACAAAGTCCACATGCTACATGAGCATGTTTGGAAAGTGTTGAAAACAATTTTGTTTATAAATAAATAGAAATAAGTGATGAATAGATATGTAATAATTGTGGGTCTCACTAAAATTTGTACATAAAAAGTGATTTGAATATTTATAAACATGAAAAGTGACGAAGGGAAGTGAAGTCAACGACCGGTGAGATTTGGCTCCAACTGAAATTCTTTAAATGATTTTTTTTTTTTGCCTTTTATTTTTAACCATTGTTTGATCCCCATTTTGGGGAATAATGCATTTTGAATAAATGATTGATTGAGAATGTGTGGTTAAAAATTAAAGAAAATTTTTAGATTTGCGTGCAATATTATTTTATTAAAGAATATGTAGTTAAAAATGAGTTTTGAAACAATGAATTTTTAAAAGAACGAGAATCAAATAAAGGCTTAGCGTCTGTTCGGTAGTGATTATGATAATTGATTTTTTGACGGTTAGAGAGAAAAGTGAGTCTCACCTGTGAGTAAAAGATAAAAAATGATGACTGACTTAGAAAGTAACGATAAAAAAATTGATTTTTTTGGGTAAAAAATCAGAACCTAACGGGCTTAATGTTATTATGTATTTTGTGTTTGAAATTTTTTTAGCTAATCTTCACTGTATCCGAATCCTGGCTATCACTGAACACGAGGTAAACATAAAGTCACATGATATTTTTATTTAAAATATATTAAATTATTGAAATTTGAATTCCTTAAGTTCCAATTGGACCGTGAGAATAAGGCACCGTCTGATCTCAAACCCGTGGCCGTTGAAGATCATGGAGTCTGATTACTTATGATATTAACAAACTTAAAATGAATTAAAATCATTTGCCAGCTTATAATTCGGTTATGATCGGAGGCACTAATTGGGTGTTTGGTAAGGATTAAAATTAGATTTTTTAGTAGATTGTGATAGAAGTTTTTGAAATGTGTGTTTGAAAAATTGTGAGACCCATAAAATGTGTGATTAATATTGATTTGTTTGACTTTGACTTAAATTAAAATTAGATTTTAATCGAAATCAAACAAATTGTTAGTCACTTAGACATTCCAATCTCCGACCCGGTTGTTGTGATGCAGATACTTGTCAAGTCCTTTGGTTTGGGTAGACTTGGACCTTTTTGGAGCCGTGCTCATTCTATTTAGTGCTTGTTTTATAAAACTTAAATATTAATTTAAAATAGTCAAACATACTTTGTCTAAATTTAACTTAAACTTTTTATTTCTCATACTCATTTTCAATCATACATTTGTACACATAATAAAATATATTTCATGTAAGTTAAAAACTTTTTCATACTTCTTAACAAAACATTCTCAAAAGACGGAAAAAAATTATTATGCAAAACATCATTTTTTTCCGAATTTTTCTTTATAATGGATATCAAACAGGGACTTAATTAGAAATTTAATGAACGTTAGTGTAATATTCCCACATTTTTTGAAGTTTGAAATTTCTTTGTTGCATCGATAATGACCTTCTCAATTAGTTGACATTGTTTCATTATAATTATACCTTAAATTTCCTGAGCTGTACCTTCACTCGAATGTAGTCCCGTCTCTAATTGTTAAAGGTTAGTTGTTTCATTTCGACATAACCATATGTCTATCATCTAAGTTTCGAACGTGCATAACTCATATATATATACATGGTACCAAACCTGTCATTGATATCACCGATCATGTCATAAGTCTGATTTGAACTCGTGAGCCGAACTTATGTGGGAGCCCTTTTCGAGTACAGTGGAAGTCGCCAACTTAGTTGACAAGCCCTAATGGGAAAGTGACAATCAGTGCGCAACACAAATTTAACGTGTGAACGAAGTTTTGTAGACTTTTGAAATCTCTGGTTTGTTAAAGATGCATAAAAGTAACTGCATGCTGAAATGTCAAGTGGTGAAATGGATATAAGCCTAAAATGATTGAAAAACGACAATTCCGTCAAAGCAATGAAGGAAGTGGAAACCTAAAGATTATTTAAATTAAATCAATTAATGAAGTGAATTTTCATTAAAATTGCATTTCTTTAGAGATTTAAATTCGTATTTAATTTCAAAAGAACGCAATAAGCTTCGAAAAGATTGAAGGGGCGTTTTCTTCTATTCCTTTTACCCACATTTTCATATAATTTGTTCCCAAATTACAAGCATCACACGGCATTGCAATAATTGAATTCAAAAAATTGCTCAAAATCGATCCTCTCATAGCAGATGTCAAGATGAATTTTCTCGTTAGCAGATGAACTATTATTGACATTGTAGAATTTATTCAATGTTTTGCGATGTTTAATATATATTCAATCGTTCAAGTTTAATATTATATCATTTTAGAAGAAAATGTTCTCCCATTCTCTTCGAAACATGTTGTTACTTGAAAAGACCATTTAAATAACATGGTGTGATAATATCAAGTGCTAGTCATGCCATTTCTATGTAGGCACTTTGTTTGACACGTGCATTGTTTCCTTAATTTTGATGGACAAAAATTGATTAATATATGGGTGAAATATAAGTTCATCTAAGATTTCTATACGAATTTGGGTTTATGTATGACTTTAATACATGGTAAAATTCATGTACCATTCATGTAACTTATCTGTGTCTACATTGTCATTGCCACATAGGCACTCTCCTTGTTATGTGAATTATTTCATTAGTTTTGACTGATGTAAGTTAATCCATGTGTAGGTGGGATACAAATTTGTTAATTCATATATGATTATGATGTAATGCTTCTTCATATATGATTTTGGTAAAGTTCATGTACTTTTTGTGCATTAAACATATATTCAAATTACATTTTAGATTCACAATAAATTTCATTTTTATTTATTTATAATTTAAACAATTTATAAAAACTTAGCTATCAACTCATCGTCTTGTTTTAAAGATTGTGTAATGTGCCTCACTATTGTGCAAAAAAATTGGCTAAGCTTAAATTATTAATTTTAAGTATACAAGCAAGTTTTAAAATGAATAGTTTTTTAACTTATTAAAATGTAGAATAAGTAAATTATTTATTGATTGTAAAGAATAAAATATTTTCCTAATATCTAAAAATAAGTAAATTATTTATTTAAATGGTAAGGAATCTTTTATTTCAATCCTCATGTGGCTTATTAAAAACGGAAATGAAACTAGATGGCATCGTATCATCCCAAATTCCACTCAATGACACAATTAAGAATTTCAAAATCAAAACGAAAGATGTGTTTGATTGTAAGTATAGAATTTATATGAAAAAAAATAAATTCTGTCAATTGCTTGGAATTTATTTTTATGGAAATTAGTAATTAAATATGTTCAATTGATTTAGTTTTCAACCTAAATTTTTTTAGGGAAAATTGCAGCAACGATCCTTAACTTTTTCATTTTTTTTTTTGCAGATTTTATCATAATCTTCATTTTGTGCCAGCGAAAGTCTCTAACATTTCATAAATATGCACTTGAAATCCATCTAGACGGAAACCGTCCAAATCACAGACAGTCAATTAGGAAAATTCCTTGAATTATCTGCTATCTTGACAGTTTTATTGGATGTTAATAACTTTTTGGACGATTTTATTGAATGTTAATTCCTTAATTTTTCTAGTCAACTAATGGTACTTTGGACGATTTTCGTCCAGATAGACCTCAGGTATATGCTTATGAAAGGTTAAGAACTTTCGCTGACACAAAATGAAAGTTACGCTAAAGTTTGCAAAAAATGAAAATATTAGTAATCGTAATTTTTCAAAAATTTTATATTTATCCATTTTTATTGATAGATAGATGACAGAGAGTGAATAAATAAGAGAGGAAGAGAAAATAAATTATTTGAAAAATAAAAATCACCCCAACTTTAAAAAATATTTCCACCAAAAAAATTATCAATCAAATATCCTAAAATAGGAATTTGAATGAAAAAACGAAAAATAAAACCAATTTGGAGATTTTTCCAAGGAAAAACTGTCGTATATTTCTATCAATGGCAAGATTTTTTTCTATAACTTCTCACCCATCTCTAAATTATTCATATTATTTGCAAACCAACTTTCCATTGCTCATTTTTAATAGTGAATCGTATTGCAGTTGCCTTTTTCTGAGCTGAAGGATCAATCACGCGCATAAAAATATACAGAGATGAGAGATACTCCAAGGTAACTCTGTTTTTTAAACTCTCTCAGTGTATTTGTTGAGATGGGATTGTCTAATGAAGATCAAAACCAAGATGAGCACTTAATTTATCTGATCATTTTTGGGATTTTTTTTTATAAATTGGTGTAGAGCTAAGAAAGCTTGTATTACTTATGATTTTGGATGTATTTCAGTTTCTAAGTAAAGATTCCAGCTTTATTACTTCTTAAATAAACAAATTAATCTTTATGGATTGCTAGCAATATCTAGTTTTAAATTTTTGTTTAGATGTAGGCATACCGCATATAGCTGTTTACTTCATACAGAGACAGAGGGCAGACGTGAATATATATTCGATGTAGGAAATCTGTGAGCGAAGAGCCCACGTTCGTTAGTAGAATATCAACAGCTTCATTCTTGTAGTGACTCAAGGAGTTGTGCTATGTATTTGAATATGGTCTTGGCATGCAGCAACCGTAGACTAACATCCAGAATATCTGAAACTTATGTAATGGCAAATGGTGTAAAATATTTTCTGTTGAAAGGTTTTTTATTTTAAAAATCGTCAATTAAAAAGAATTTTAAGAGACGTCATTAGAAATGACCATTGAATATGGAAGTTTCTCTCTCGGATTTTGATGCTGTTCGCCATAAGTGATATGTAGGAGTTTCATTACCTATGCGGTTTATTTATCTTCTTGTAGTTGTGATGTTTCTAATGAATTATTGTAATTAAATTTCTTTGTTTTGTGACATGTATTCATGAATAAAACTAAATATAATATACTTGCATACCAAGTCCAACTTTAAAACTACCAATTTCTAGTCTGCAATCCACATCTGAAAATGACATCGTTAATTTTCTACCTTATTGTAGAGCATTATCTAGAGGTGCTTTACAAATTCGACTGATCCTGGTTTAGAGATAAATATGACAGAGGACATAAGTAAGGGTTCGCAAAGTGGTGAAAGAAGCTTCAAAAGTCATCAATTAAATGGCTTGCCTGATCAGGTCTCTAGTCCAGTCAGAAGAGAAGTAGTCAGTAGGTATTCTTCTTTTGCTGTCTTCATAACGATGGATTTTTCAATTTGCTTTTCATGGAGTCCATTTTATGTTGATAGATTTGCACAAGGTTGCTACCACAGTGGTCACAGATTTGAGTATATCTAGATTGTAATCTTGCTGTTTGAATTTCCATTTCTTGGCAGTTGACGTCATTTAAAATTTCGCCCTATCTGTTTAGATTCAAAGGATTGATCATGCATACGCTAGCCAGCTATTGCTTATGCTAGAACCGAAAGCCATGTATTATAGTTCTGATATTTGTGATCTCCTAGTTGGGTATCAGAATTTGGCATTCTCTTTAATATGCCATTGATAAGTTATGTACCCACTAGCATAAGATTTTGCAATCCACCTTGTTCTCTGATCTTTATTTAATGTTCTACTACAATAGTTAATGGACTTAGTGCTATAGTTACTATGTTTTCCAAGAAGGAAGTTTTTTTATCTTTTATACAGAGGACAACCACGATAGCTTATGTAATTGCCACTCCACTATTTTTATCAGGAAGTGAGAATCTGATTTGATCAATAAGACCTAATTTGGAGCATTTTTCAAGAATGACTATTCTGTTTCTTTCATATGCTTTTATGGGCCTTTTTGCTGGAGCATGTCTATTTTCCATTACTTCATGTTTCTGTCTTTCTATTCAGGAAACACTGTTTAAATTGTGCAAATAAAAAAGAAAAGACAGAATGGTGTTGTCTGAATTACGAAATTAGATCTTATATTCTAGGAAACAAGGTAAGAAGATCCTATACATCTTTCCACTATATTTCAAAATGTGTAAGGAAAGGGAAAAATATATATGTCCAGCCATTGCAGACCTTTTTAATCACCACCATGATCCACCACCTTTGGGCGAACCTTCTCTTGCATTGTACCACATCCTAATGATCCAGTTAATGTAAGATTGTAAACTAGACGGGATACAAAACTCCTTCCTTTAATTTTTTGAATTATTTCCTTTCGAAGTCCTGGTGCCTTATTGGAACTCCTTTCAAATTCTTTTGATCACCCCCCAAAACTCCTCCAGAGTATGCCCTAATGCCTCAATCAAATCAAACTCCAATGTTTTATTTCAAATACCACCCTTTTTCAAACTGCGATCCCAATAAAAAACCTAAGCCAAGAAGACTCTCATCCGTTGCAACTTGTCATTCCAAAAAATTCCCAGCAGCTCATTATCATTCTTTTAATACAATTCAAAAAAAAATCAGCGAAAAGATGTGATGACCTGTAACCGAAGATGGTGATTTGAGTGATAGGATTTCCGCTATAAGTTGAGTATCTTGGCCGACTGATCAAGTATGTGGCTGATGGGGATTAACACCTAGTAAGATTATATCTGAGGCTACATGGTTGACTTGAGTGCGTCAAAAAATTTATCCCCAATGAAAGGTGTTTTCAATTTTGTCCAAATGCGTTCCTTGTTTGCTAACACATTTTCCTCATACGGGCCCACCATTTCGAGAGCATAAATCATGTTCTCAAATACACCAAAAATCATAAAAGGAAGACAGAGGAATTGGAACGGCTCCAAAATGGACCCTAAATGCTCTTCCCTCTGTTAGTAAAATCTTTCTTAAGAAATGCAAATGTCAGAGAGCACGATGTTAAGGAAATGATTTGGAGCCCCAAATTACTCTTGTCTTGGTTAATAAGATATTTTTAACCAAGAAAATGATTACTGCCTCTATATTAACACCAAACAAAATGATTTTAGAGACTGAATAGGTAAGAAAACGAATTCAGAAAGTGAAGATATCTTACTTTATGGCTCAAGAGCTTTTCAGGTTAAGTATATTAAAACTTCAAGGTCTTAATTCTCGTGAAATGACTGAACTGCTAGAAATCGATTAACTTGCATAAGCCTTCTGACTGTCCTTTTTCTTCCAACTGTTCAAGAAAGATTATTGACTGTGGAATTCTTCACTTTTTGAAGTAAATGATTGGGCTATGTAAGCTGCGTACGCTGAATTAATGTCATATCTAACTTTGAGATTTTTCCTTTTAAACCAATTGCAATGCAAATGGGGTGTTGATTACTTGATATCATTTCTTGTGATGATAATATTTTCTAATTCTTACTACTCTACTTGCTTTCAGATCGGCTCTTGTAATGAGCACTCCAAACAATTATGATGAGATTGATGTGGAGAGTGGAAAATGTGAGGAGGGTAGAGAAAAACCAGTGCATAGTAGTAAAAGAGTACTTAGAATACACAACCAGGCCTTGTTGGCTGGCCTTGCATATTGTTTTTCTTCCTGTAGCATGATATTGGTTAACAAGTACGTCCTCTCCAGTTATAACTTCAATGCCGGAATATCTTTGATGCTATTCCAGGTTACCTTCCGTATAAGATTCTCTTTTGATACTACAAGAAAATTAGTCTTTATTGTCTTGTACTACTTTTACTCATAGTCAAATTGATTCTAATAAATTTGTATGCTTTGTATGCTAACAATACTGTTGATGGGTGCAGAATTTTGTCTCAGTGATTATTGTTGTCACTTTGAGTTTCATTGGCATAATTACCATGGAACCGCTTACTTGGAGATTAATTAAGGTCTGGTTGCCTGTAAATGTTATATTTGTTGGTATGCTGATCACTAGTATGTTCAGGTACGAAATGTTTCTTATCTTGTTATTAAGATCACACTAAATTTCATCATCTTACTATGAAAAGTCGTGCTCTTATGATACTGAAGATACAGATTTTTTTTCTGTATGCTTGTCTCTGATGTTAATTCTTCCTTTTTGTTTATTCATATTTGTGTACTGCAGTTTTGGGTTCCTTTACAACATGAGAAGTTTATTTGATACACGGCCATAAATGCACCATAATGAATGTAATATATTGTGATAGGTTAATTTCTGCTTATTTTGCACACATACTTAAGCTTTCTTAAGATTAGTATCTCATCTTAATTGTTCTGATATCTTATGTAGCTGCCAACTTTCTTTTCAAGCGTTATATTATTATTTATTATTTGCTTGCTTTTATTTTTAATGGATGAGAGTGTTACACTGAATAACAAACATGTATTTTACATAAGCATTCCACTCTGTGGATTTTCAATAGATATTAGAATTTTTGTTTAATATATGATTGGAAAGTTCATTTCCCTCGGTTGCTCTTGATTTGACTGGTTCATTTTTCCCTTTTCTTTGAAGGATACTTCAATTACTTTCTTTCTCATCCACAATGTTAAGGGATAAAATCTCATAACAAATAAAGATAAGAATATTGACTAACCAACCTATAAGGGTTTTGGCTACTCCTTTTGTTGGATTTTATGCGCAATAATAAAGAGATGAAAGAGAGAAATCAACACAAGTATTCAAGTGGTTCAGCGATGTGCTTACGTCCACAAGAAGTGAAGCAAAGATAATTTTATTCAGTATGAATAATAGGGTTACATCATTAGTATTTATGCTAGCTCTAGCCCAAGTCCATGCCCGTACAAGAAAATACCTCTATACCATACCCATTCAGTGTCCCCTAGCAAACAAATAGTGAATTCCACTCTATATGAGCCACATACGCAATATCCTCTTAATAAGATTGACTTTTTAAAATGGAATCCCAAGTTTTAATATGATATTAAAGCTTATTAAGCCCCTTTTAAAACTCTTCAATTTAATTTAGTTTTTTACTCTCCTACTTTTAACCACACAATCTTCAATAAAATAATATTACACTCAAATTGAAAACTTTTCAATCACACAATCTTAAAAAAAAAAAAAAACACTATTCCCCCTATTGTAAATTCAAATAATGGCAGCCAAACGGGGGCTAAGTTTTAACAAGTAATTCGATCCGATTAAGACTAAAAAAAAAAAAAGCAAAAGAATTTCAAAATTGGTCTGCTCAAAGGAGCCACCATGTTGCATGGTCATATTAAGGGATAAAATTCCACATCGAATAAAGATGAAAATATAGACCAACTTATAAGAGTTTTGGCTACTCGTCTTAATAGGATTGACATTTTAAAATGGAATCTCTAGTCTTAACACACAATAAGTCCGATTTGCAAAAACATTATTTGGAAGAGTTTGTTTCTTATCTGTATTAGAAGATAATTGATTAACTTGACTACCATATTATTTGTTAGGAATTTATATATTTACTGCATCTTTTCTTAACAACTCTCCTTTCAATTTGCTGGAAATATCAGGAATCTAGCCGACGTCGTCATAGTCTTCCATGTCATTAATGACATGACCTAGAACTTGATATGTCCAACCTTATGTATGTCTCAGATTCAATGAAATAGGTGTACCAAACATGAAACTATGTAATTTCTGATTTTGTTATTTGATTTATTGAAGTTCAATACATATTTGTCACTGTGCTGTTTTGATTGATTGTTATGCTAACTATATCTTATTTCTGAAGTTTGCATTTGGCACTTAATCCTTGAATTTGTCTCTTAATTGACTCCCTCCATGTTCATGTTCTTCTATCGAGGATTGAAATTTCAGAAGGATGTGGGTGGAAAATTTAGGAAATAATTAGAGATTAGATGGAAATAATGGAGTAGATGAATCGATAATAGAGACATCTAAAGGTATGGATATGCTGTGTCAGATTCTGCTGTTGATAGGTGCTTGTGCATCTCCCTTAAAAAGGGTGTATAGAATTAATTCTATTGTATTGATGCTGCTTCTCTTGAACTCATTTTGTTTAATCCAATTGTTTGCCTTGTTCCACCAAAATTTAGACTTACTGCAGTTTTGCAAGCAAAGGAAAGGTTCTATGGGTCGATGTTGAATTTTCGAAATATGTTTGACTGACATATCTGTATTCTTTGTTTGTAGTCTAAAGTACATTAATGTTGCCATGGTTACTGTTCTGAAGAATGTAACAAATGTGATGACTGCTATTGGTGAAATGTACTTATTCAACAAGCATCATGACAAAAGAGTTTGGGCAGCTCTTTTCTTAATGGTAAGTCAAGTGGCAGCTCTTCTCTTAATTTTGCTGGAGGTAATCACAACCCGTATGTGGACAAAACTGTTGTGGAACTGCTGATACGTATTGACTAGTTCACTCTATTTAGTCATGCTTTTAGTTAATCACAGCTAAATTTAAAAAGTTGAGTGCTAATTGATCAATGTTTATCCCTAATTAATCAATAAGCATGGTGAATTGTCTAATTAAAATAAGATCAATACTTAAATCGATCAGTGGTCGCGCACCAATTTTTCAGAATGTAATGTTAGCCATATCTAATAAGCTGCTTCGTTAAGAAGTCAAAAGCACGGTACTGGCTGGAATATATTTTTATATGTGGAGAAATGTAAAGATTGTTCATGATTATATTAGATTATAAGTTTGTGTAGGTCGACGTGCATTTGAAGTCTTGCTTTCACATTTACAGATCATTTCAGCAATATCTGGAGGAATTACAGATCTCTCTTTTCATGCCACTGGATACGCATGGCAATTGATCAATTGTTTTTTGACGGCGTCCTATTCAGTGAGTAATAGTCTTTCTTATGTCAAGTCTTAATTATATACTGAGCTGTATGATTTTTTTATACAAGGTGACCTAATTTGTTACTTGATGCGACAATAGAATATTGCTCCAATCTTTCTTGCTTGCATTCAAGTCAAGCCAACTCATGCTACATTTGAAGGGAGGAAGGGTTTAAAAACTCATAATAATTGAAATTAATTTAAAGGAGAAATGGGGGCAGTAGGAACAGAAAAAGCAAGAAGAAAAGAGAAGCTTTGGAATCACTTTAAGCAGTATGTAGAATTGTGGATTAATGCTCTTTTGAATCCATATTAATTGCCCTTTTCTTTTTGCTCTTTTGAAGATTGAAATTCTGTATGATATATGAAGTGAAGAGTTTGCTGCTGTTTCAGTTTCTTAGTCCGTGGAAGTGCATTGTCTAGACACATTTATTCTTATAATTTTTGGTTTTTTTTTTTTTTTTTTTTTTTTTTTAATTTTTTTTTTTTTTTTTTTTTTTTTTTTCAAATTTCAAGTGTTGAAGCACCACTGGATGCTGATTTTAGTTTCTTAAACTATTTTAGCTAATGGTCTTTTACAAATTATTAACTGTTCTCTTTAATTTATGGGCAATATTATTTGATATAATTATTGTCTTGTGGTGCAGTTGACTTTGCGTAGAGTCATGGATACTGCAAAGCAAGTCACTAAATCTGGAGATTTGAATGAGTTCTCAATGGTCCTGCTAAACAATACCCTTTCATTGCCCCTAGGAACATTGCTTATATTTTTATTCAATGAGGTTGATTATCTTTCAAGAACGTGAGTTATGGTTTCCTTGTAATTACGGTTATATGCTGATGCTTTGTCGCTACTTGATAATTTAGTCTTATTTGATGATATTCATTAGTTTAAAGATACAATTAGGAAAGTAGCAAGTTTTGAAGGTAAGCCGTATGTTGAAGTAAAATATTTTGGTACTCGTCATATGCTCAATCAGTTGTGGAAAGGGTTCATTAAAGCACTTTGATTACTTACTCTTCTCTTATTTCTCTCTTATTTCTAGTTAAAAAGAGACTTATTCTTCTGAAAGTGATTCTTACCTTACTTGTAACTTATTTATTGGAAAGAATTAAAAAATGCTAAAGAACCCCATTTTGAGTCTGGAACTTTTAAAACTTATGTACCTGTAAGTATACCATTTAAGCTTAGGCAAACATGCTCTGAATCTTGTGTTTCTTTGTTGCCAATGGCAGACCACTTTTGAGACTGCCCGCCTTCTGGCTGGTCATCACACTTAGTGGATTCTTGGGTTTGGCAATAAGCTTCACTTCCATGTGGTTTCTTCATCAAACTGGGGCTACTACATACAGGTGAGAGTTTTTTATTACCTGTTTCTCTGCCTTCAAGCTTTTAAATAGCTAAATTATTTTATCTAAATTTCTTTAGTACGAGAAAAATTGAAGACATACCCCACTAGAACTGTTTCTATATCTTCGTATCGGCACGCCTTCAGAATTTACATTTTATATACAGCATAAAGATCAGATTCTGCCATTTGTTTTATGAAATGAACATGGAAGATTCTAGGGTCCTTTCTCTTCCTCGAATACAGACATGTCCATTCCAATGGTATCCCCAAGTTTTGAAACCAAGATAAATGGATCTTTTGGGTATTCTTTAGCTTAAATGCACAAGCCGTAGTTCCATGGTAAATATATCGAAGAGGAGATCAAAAAGAACATGAAGATAGTGAAATTTCCCCAAATTGAAGTCTCATAAACTGATTCTAAGATCCTTAAAATTCCTGTAGATTATTTACATGCCTTTAATTCCATTTCCTGTTCATTGTCATTGTTTCTTAGTTTACATGTATTCTTTATTTAATTTATCCTTAACCTGTTTCATGTCCTGCAGCCTTGTTGGTTCGCTGAACAAGATACCTCTTTCTATTGCCGGTATCCTTCTTTTTCATGTCCCCACGAGTTTGGAAAATTCTGCAAGCATATTCTTCGGTAAATTTCCTATCGTTTTGCATGCTTAATAGTATTGTTCTATAGTAAGAATCACAATCACTTGTCAACTTATTCTTCGGTAAATTTTGTACATTCATAGGATTGTTGGCTGGCGTGTTTTTTGCAAGAGCAAAAATCCGAGATAGAACTTGATCTTGAAGAAGCTTAGATTTACACTTTTGGTGATTGCCTCTCTGATATATAGGATGAACATTTTGTATACTACTTTTCTGAGAAGAAAAATCATTTTATTTCCTTCATCTTCTATGATGTTATATACAAATGGGAGATGGTTACTGACTTGCTGTTTTCCCCTTAGCTGTTGCAGAAACTGTAAGAGATTGAAATACAAAATCATTGATAGTCATAGCACAAATCAAGCTGAGGTCTAATGTTCTCATGATTGTTTTGTAATAAAAAAGGATATATCGATACATAAGTTTTTGTTAGTAAATGAGATGATATCATTTCGACTTTGATGTCATTATGGTATACTTGTTTCATTTGCTAACTAGAAATATTTCGAGGTGTCAAAAATTTAGTAAGAATAGCAAGATGAGAACAATCTCTCTCTTCTGAGTTTCCTTGTTCCTCATTATCCACCCCTCTTGGAGGGCATTTTGAAGGCGGTGTTAGCATAGAGGTGAGGTGGAAGAAAAATGTTTATTTTGTTTTATTATTTATTCTTGATGGAAATAAATAAAGTATGTTTGGAAGAGTAGTTTATAATCGGTTTATATTATAAAATTGTAGAAATGAGTTGTGTGCATAAGTATCGATATCACGAAATATATGAATGAAAAATAGTTTGATCGATTATAAATAAATAAAAATTGTCAAAAAAGGTCTTATCATTTTCCAATTTTTTAATAGATAAAATGAGTGAAATATGTTAGTCGATGTAAAGGAAGGTTCCACCCCACCCCACTCGACCCTACCGGCCTACCCTACCACTTCATGTTTTGGCCATGGAACCACAAGTTAGATACGTATCATAACAGATTTCTAACCCCAATCGTGACAATGGACCCATATGGGTGGACGCAGCCAAATCTATATCGTCCTCAGATTTATCAACCATAATGGGACTATGGTTTTTTTATTTGATCCTTGATTTGTACCTGTCCACTACATCCACAATCTCCATTGCTAATTTGCTACCAAGTTTTAATTTTTTTAGTAAAAACTAAATTATGTTTTTTTGTTTTATTTTCTTGTACATTTTATTCTCGAACTTTATTTTTTGATGTTAGTGACTATGGCGTTTCCATGTATTAGCACTAGGGAATCATCATTGTTGACTTCGATGTTTAAAGTGTTGGAGATAACATTGTCAAAAAATAGAAATGAAGATCGAAGTGGAGAAGAAATACAAATTAGAATAATGACCACAGTTCTACTTGTTTAAAATTTATTTTCATTTTTTTGAAGAACTATAAATTTTATTAGTAAAAATTTGTAACATTGTAGTAACAAGCTCAATCAAAGAGTTCTGTAGACTCAAAAAAATGTTGCCAACAAATATCGGACTCACCCGCGTACAATTGAGCGAAGGTCCTACACGCTTAAGACACGTGGACGGTCTAGGACGAACGGATCAGGGGTGCGGGAGTAGCTCAACGATGCGAGACGAGAACGTTCGAAATCCGGTGAGATGTTTGTAATCCGATTGTACAATAATTACCAATCGGTACTTATGAATGTGCATGTAAATATGTATGAACTCGTATCGTGTTGTAAGACAATATGAAAGAGAGAGTAAAGTGTGGCTTCTTGTATTGATTCTTGCATTCGTTCTTCAATGTTACACAAGGGAAGTATTTATAGTGGTATATGTGAAATGGCAGCCCTTGGATGAGATGGCACGTGACCTCATCTCTTTAATCCAAACATCCAATCCTAGGCACCATCCTTGACTTGCTAGCTTGCTGCGCATTTATTGTTTATGTAGAACCCCCATGCCAATGACAAGACTTGACATGTACACTTATAACAAACGTTCCATCAATCATTCTAACAAGATCTTTATGTAGAAGATCTCTTGGGAGAAGTGATCATGGAAGACGTTCCTTCATGGTTCGGAGGCTTCTGCCACTTAGTATTACCGCTTTAGGGCTTCGGCTATCTTCACAGGCCTCGGCATGAAGGGTCTTGGCCATACATGCCACCTCGACTAGAGCGCCACGTGATTCGGATTGAGTGGATCATAGACCTAAGTAGGTTGATCAAGTATGACAACATGTAACAAGTTCTATTTCGGCAAATTATTTAGCGTGAGACGTAGTCAAAGTTTAATGGACTAAAGGCTGGAAAAAATTATTTTATTTTTGTAATTAAAGGCAAAGAATCATTCGTCGCTCAATCCTTTGAATTGTGATACACTTTTTCTATTGTTGGTGTTACATCATTGTTCATTGACTATATCCATGGTTTAATCCTTTGAATTTTGAACAACTTTTTCTTTTCTGTAAAATATTTATGAATTTTTCGTAGAAGGGTATTTTTATTTATTTATTTATTTTTTTACTTTGAAATAGTCAATTAATTCTTCTTTCTTAATTTTTTATTTTTATTTTTTATTTTTTATTTTTTTATGATAGTCGAAGTAAGTGACCATATAGAGTAAATAATTTCAATCAGACATGGATTTGCAATACTATTAAATACATTAAGATCATTTCCCATACAATTGGCACGCACAATATGGTAAAGACTACAAGAATCTTGACTTTCTCCTATTACTACCAAATCCACTATTTTATTTTTTATTTTTATACAATGACCAATTCCGACAACATTAGCCACTAAAATGTTAGGAAATAATAAAAGAAAATTAAATTAAGACCATTTCCTCCATGAATTTAATAAAGAAAATCAAATATTGGCTTTTTATGAATTAATTAATGAAATTAAATGGATCTTGAAAGAATACATATTATTAATAATTTATATAAATAAATAAAAAGAAAAAACCAACCTAATTAAGAAGGAATTGGCCAACCTCCAACTGAAAACTACCTACTACCATTCTTCTCTCTAAATATATATCTTTCTCTCTTTGTCTCTCTATATATGTATGTATATATTTGTTGGCGATTGAAATAATGCCTATACTATACAAGAAATTGCTACAGGACAACTTTAAATAGAAGCAATCTCAGACACACAATTATACATAGCAATAACCAAGATTTTGTGGTAGACGAACTATTCACATTCTCAACTACCCATCACTCGCCTTCTGTTTCATTGCGTGTTTTGTAGAAAACCCAAAAACTTGGAAACCCTAGAAAAGAGGAAAGGGGAATTTGCAAGATTTTTTTATTCGAAGGGAAGCTTTTCTTGATCTAGGTTTGTTTTGTTCTTTACCTTTTCTGGGTTCTGTTAATTTTTTTCTGGTAGTTCATTTTTTGTTCTTGTTGAGTAGAAGGATGAAGATATAAGTGCAAGATTTTGATAAAGTTTATGTGCGAATATTTAGAGTTTATTTTTCCTCTTTCATTATTATTATTATTATTATTTTAGAATTTTGTGGGAAATGCAAAAGGTAAAAACAAAAAATTGTTTTATTTATGGGGTGGGAAATTGAGGTTTCATTTGGTTGTTGATCTTTGTACTTTAAGATTTGGGGAGGAAGAAAAGAAATTTAAAAACAAAATGAAGCACTTAAGTAAAAGATTTGGGGTGTAGGAACTTATTGAATTTTTAAGATATTTTCTGCATTAATGTATGAATAATTATTAACTCATTGCACATCAATAAACTGATCGCTATTGAGTTTTATGCTTGATAGTGGCCTTTGGAACATTTGTGATAAAGGGACTTCTTATGTTCAAGTAATGCTAAGTGTTGTGTGTTTAACTAATTTAGTCTACGAAGGTCTCTATTCAGTTGATGCTCATTGAGGTAGTAGAGTTTGTGGTCGGAATTATACAAGATATATTTTGATGGTAGTGCTGAGGTTGTGTTGTTTGATGGAAGAAATGTTTGTGCATTTGCTCAAGCGCTGTTGTCATTTACATTGCAACTCAGTTGGAAACAATTTTGGGTGTCTGATTAAAGAAAATACAATGCTCGAATCGTTTAATCTATGTCTCAATGTGCTGTGTGTTTATCTTTCTAGAATTCTAAATTAGCTTAAAGGGTGATAAATTGGTTTGTAGGTATCATGTTTTGTTTCATTTCTGCCATTGATGATAGTTTTCTAGACTAAAATTTGCTTGGATTATTCAGAATCCATCAAGTCTTAGATATTTATTTTCTAAAAACAAAAATCAGGCATTTGGTTCTAGCAGTCATCTTGAATAATCTGAGATTGATGCTATCTATAAAGGTTCAATGGAAGTGCTGAAGGAAGACTACTTACTTCTTCTTCTTCTTCTTCTTCTTCTTTTTTCCTGGGGTTCCAGCTTAAGTTGCATTTATTTCCACAATGTCAAGCTTAGAGCAGCCTCTTGGTCTGGACAAGTTGCCAAGCTTGAGCAACATCGACTGGCTCAATAGGTGCTCATCTAGTGCATGCAGACCCATAGAAGAGGATACGGTAATGGGAAGTTGCTGGATCGAAGGGAGAAGTTGCAGTTCATCTAACAGCTGCGAGTAAGTGTGATTTATGCAAGAGTAACTATGAATATGTGAATCATGTTAGAATTTGCGAGTAAGGCCAATATATGTTAGACAGATCACGCTGATTTATATTCATCAAAAGACAATGTATAAATCATATATATGGTCAAACTTTATTTTCAACCACACGTTCCAATGGACCCACAAGTAATATTCACTTATCTAATACTAATTTTTATCTATTTATACATCAAACTATAGATAAATTCTTCCTAAACAGAGGCTAACATGCAAGAGTTAGTATACTGTTGTGTTTTATTTTCATTAATTCTCTTTAACTAGATCGCTACAAATATTTTCAAATTTCACTCCTGCGTATTGGTGGATGACTTGAGTATAGGACTACTTTTTTCTCTGAGTATAAATCTGTCAATTCTATTATTGATCTTTTTTCTGGCAAGGATTACATGGCAGTCGAAAAAACAAGATTTCTAGCCTTTTCTAACACTCACGTAAACCTTCCTAGAAAACTCCTGATTTCTTCCTAAAAAAATTCTAACAATTGATAAAATCATATGAGTTTAGAGTATAATCCCTCGATTCAGACATTTAAATTCTTGGATAGTCACCACGAATCCTGCTCACCTCATTTTTGATCCCTTTGCCAGTGAATATTATAAATCTTAACCTTATTACATTACTTTCTTATCTCATGATTTTCTATTAGTTTTGCTGCAATTTGTAGTGGACTTCAGCCTTATCTAATCAAGTATACAGCTTCAAATTAATTTGCAGGTTTAAATCAAAGTCATTTATAAACACATGAAAAAACTATGCAATTTTAACCTTATGATATTCATCTTTTACGTATTAATGATGAGGAGTATTTAAGCCATTATACGTTCATTTGATGGGTTTGGGGTTCTGGATTACGCTACCAATTGGAAGTTGTGTTCATTTTCAGTGAAGATTCTGAAGAGTACAGACAAGAGACTTTACCATGGAAAAGACAAATGAGGGGCACATCAAAGAGGACTTCAAATGCAGGCAGGAATTCTGTGGCCTGTGGAATTGTGAATGATTTGCGCTACTTGTCCAATCATCAAGGACACTCCTATAGCAATGACAAAGACATAGGAGCGACGAAATATAAGGTAATTCTTCAGAATTAACTCAAAAACCTGACAGCTTCATTGTCATTTTTTTTAACTACGATTTTCAATTGACAACTTGTTATATTTAGTGGTTTTTCGAAGATATACCAAGATATGTGAAGGTAGTGGAAGTTGGTCCAAGAGATGGGTTGCAAAATGAGAAGATCATTGTCCCAACATCTGTGAAGGTCGAATTAATCCGTAAACTTATTTCTTCTGGATTGCCTGTGGTTGAAGCTACAAGCTTTGTGTCACCAAAATGGGTCCCTCAGGTAATTAACACAGTTTGTTTTGTGGTGTTTAATTGTCACTTACTCGCAAGATCTGAATGTGATTTTGGCACTTGTGTTTTCCCTTTCTGATTCCTTTCTATCTCATTCAAATAGCTGGCAGATGCAAGTGATGTGATAGAAGCAGTTAAGAATTTCGAAGGAGTCAACTTGCCCGTGCTGACACCCAATCTAAAGGTGGATAACCTTAGGAAAAATAAGAAATATTTTAGCATCCTTAGTTCTGTAGTCGGAGATTTCTAATTTCTGGTTAAATTAATGTTAGGGGTTCAAAGCAGCCGTTGCAGCTGGTGCAAAAGAAGTAGCTGTCTTTGCATCAGCTTCGGAGTCCTTCTCAAAATCAAACATCAACTGCAGTATCGAAGAGAGTCTTTCTCGTTATCGTGCTGTTACCTCTTCTGCCAAAGAGCTTTCAATTCCTGTGCGTGGGTATGGTTCATACTCTCCCTCCCCGTTCCCAAACCCAACTTGCCACATCTCACCACAATATCACAGTGACTGTTTTGGCTCGATTGTCCTTGGAAAAATTTACTTTCTTTTTACACTATTCTATGGTAAATACTTCCTATACAGCAACTGTATGCTTTATAATTCTACCAAGGATTAAGTTGAAGACATCTATATAAAACTCAACAGGTACGTCTCGTGCATTGTTGGTTGTCCAGTTGAAGGATCAATCTCCCCTTCAAAAGTTGCATATGTGGCAAAGGAACTTCATGACATGGGTTGCTTTGAAATCTCACTTGGAGATACAATAGGAGTTGCTACACCTGGTAACGGCTTAAATAACACATTTCACATTCCCCTGGATTCAGTCATCAAATTTGAAATGCTATTTTTCGTTTCTGCTATATCCTCCCATGATTGACAATTCACTGTCAAAGAAAATCATCAATTTTGTTAAAAAAAATTCGACGTACACACATTCACATCCCACATCCTCTGCATTTTTCATTCATGTAGGTAATGTGCTTCCTATGCTTGAAGCTGTGATGGCTGTTGTTCCTGTTGAGAAGCTTGCTGTTCATTTCCATGACACATATGGCCAGGCTCTTTCAAATATCTTAGTATCACTTCAAGTGAGTAACTTCTCTCTGTAACACACAAAAATAGTAAATAAAAACCCCGACTTTAAATTTGTTCGTTTATGATGAATAAGGATGAAGTTGATTTGCCCTGTTCACCTAACTGCTAATATGACGAACCATTTTCCTGTTCTAAGCTCCTAGTTACTAGGATTCCGTCTTAAAAATATCAACGTTGTCAAGAGAAATAGTCCAATCTCTTACATATTGGTTTATATTTTTACTTTTATTCAATGTGGATTTATCCCTTTAAACACATTTTACAAGATGGTGGCACATTTGAGAACACCAATCTTGAAGTATACGTGCTCGTTTGAGTCTTACACTCTTTCATCAATAGATGGGGATTAGCACAGTGGATTCCTCAATTGCTGGTCTTGGAGGTTGCCCGTATGCCAAGGGAGCTTCAGGGAATGTTGCAACTGAGGATGTCGTCTACATGCTTAATGGTCTTGGCGTGAAAACCAATGTCGACCTCAACAAACTCTTGCTGGCCGGAGAGTATATCAGCAAACAGTTGGGTCGAACATCAGGTTCCAAGACAGCCATTGCATTGTGCCGCATGACTCCAGATGCTTCTAAGATTTGAAAAAAAAATTACGGTATTGAGACATTTTTATAAGCTCTTATGCCCGTTAAGAGCATGAATCTAGGAATAATCAAAGCTAAGAACTATAGCTAATAGGTGATTTCTTGCTTCGAGTATCAATCTGCTTACCACGGCAGAATTAATGTATACCATTCTTAAATTTTATTATCATATCATATACATATAAAAGAGGCACGACCGCATTATACTGTATGCACACCATATTGGCATTTTTACTAGACGTCGTGTTGAGTATGATTAAATCGCACTAAATCAATATGTCGGTAATCTTAAATTTAGTATATCTCCAGAAAGTTACATGCACAAGTTCCTTAATGTATTGAATCTAGTTAATTTAACTTCTTTTTGATGATGCATGTAGTTAGAAATTACAACAATGAAGCGTGCTAGGTTAAACTTAGTATTCGTGCAAGCTCGATTTGGGTGGTCGATAAAACGGAGTTAATTAAATAAATAGTACGAGCAATTTACTACATAATAAGTCATATATGAACTTACTAATTTGTATAACAATCATACATGAATTAACTTTTGTGAGTTAAACTAACAGAACAATTCACGTAGAAAACAAAGTGCCTAGGTGATGATATTATGGAAGATACTCGACAAGTTAATTATGCAAATGGTACATAAACCTTACTCTCGTATCAAAACCGTCCATGAACATTACTCACGTATAAAGATATGAATTATGTAAAGTGTACACCCCATGGTGTAAAATTTGACATGATGTAGGAATTCAAAAAGTGTTGGGCAAGAAAGTGTCCTTTTTTTGAAACTGTACAATCATGTGCCGACACGTGGCACAATGTAAAACAAGATGTACACATAGTATGATTGTAAAAATATGCACGAACTCAACTTTATATCAAGATCATACATGGACTCAAATATCTCGTCATTGTATGAATTAACTTTTGTTTGTCAAAATTAACAACAAATATGACGTGGCAAATAGAATGTCTACTTCCATTTGTAAACTATTATCCTCATCGTACTATAAATTTATCGTAATACTTAAATTTTTCAAGAAGATTAAATAAGGTAGTCCATTTACAAAAAAACTCGTCTTCGAAAAATATGTATAGTGTGAATTAGTAATTTATTATCCTCATCGTACTTTAATTTTTTTAGTAATGCGCAGATCTTTCAAAGACGTATACTAAGCCTCTTCACTTACCAATACTCACGTTTGCAAATTCTGATGCTAACATTGATGTTTAATCCAATCCAAAATGGACTGGTATGCATTTTTCCTGCTGCTTCGAACTTAGATTTGCATTTTCCTCATTAACATAGCAGCATAGCATCCGTTCTGAGAGGGGTCGATTTCGAAAAGTTTCATGTACTGGACTCGACCTATACTTGCAATTTGGGAACAAAGTGGTATGAAATGTGGTTAAATGGAATAGATAAATGTTCCATCAATCTCTCCGAAGCTTGATTATTGTTTAAAATCAAACGTTTTTTTTTTTTTTTTTTAAATCCCTAAAAATGTAATTTAATGATGTAGTTTATTAGCCCCGTTTGAGCCCCATTAATTTTCATTAGATTACATTTCATTTTTCTCTCCTCTATTTTCAACCACACAATCTTCCATAAAATAATATTACACGTAACTCAAAAATTTTTCCTTCTTTTTCAACCACTCATTTTTCAAACAAATATTATTCCACTCATTAATGTTTTCACGTAATGGGGGCCAAACAAGGGTGTAATGCGATGTTTCTGTCAAGTCATTGCCAAGTAAGCAGTCCTTTCGCCACGTGGACTATTACAGATCAGATATAGATTTGTGATTCTCTTTATGATTTCGATACAATAATGTTGAGGTATTTATAATTTGTATACATTCAGGGGCGGACCTAGGGGGGGTTTTATAGGGGCAATTGACCCCCTAGATTTTGGGGAAAAAAAATCTTTTGCTTAGCTTTTTTTTTTTTTTTTTTCCTTT
>NC_036252.1:6373372-6466087 GCF_002742605.1 Olea europaea var. sylvestris
TTTTGTTTTTTTTTTTTTTTTTTTTTTTTTCCTTAGTTTTTTTTATTAGAAGATATCCTATAAATTTTATTTTTGCCCCCCTAAGTCAAGTCGTCTGGGTCCGCCCCCGTATACATTTGTAAAGTTCATATATCATTCCTGTAACTAACTTGGCAAGTATCTGCCACAACATCGTCATGGACCGTTCCTTTAATTTTCACTCATGAAAATTATTTCATGTATGAATAAGACACAAAATTGTGATTTTAACACAACGCAGTCTAAGTATATGGATAAGTTCATATATTGTTGGTGTTATTTACCACAATCCATTTTCTCTTCGTAAAATTCCCTTCGAAATATAATAAAAATGTTAATAAATGAAGAAAAAAAATATTTATTTCAACTTATTAGAGATGCGACTTTTGTAAAAGGAAAATGGAGAACATCGCAGAGGATCACTCTCGATTTTCGATCTTCATTGTCCATTTTTTATTTCTTATTCAATGAACCAGATATTTTACTCCACCCAATTATCCAAGAATTTCAGCAGAAGTGGAATAGTATCCGACGCTAATACTTACTTAAATGCCAGGCTATGATGACACGAGTAAGCTTTAAAAATATCGACTAGTCAAAGTTAGAAATAAGTTACTTATTATAAGAATAATCCCTTCTGAAAAAGGCAAGCTGTATTTTTCTTAAAGCATATTTGGCCAAAAGGTTAAGAGCACTTTTCTGGACATAAAGACTACGTTTTCAAATTAATTTTCTTAAAGAAAGTAACTTCTAGAATACTATAATGATTGTGTTATTACCAGATCACCTTACAAGACATACAACATGAATTCATTGATGTATTCTCTATTGGTTGGTTGAGGATTTTAATAAAAATAATTCTATATACACTTTAAATGCCCCCACTATTGTCAAAATATAACACTCTTCACTACTTAGACTAAGTTCAAATCTAAGTAAAACCCAATATGAAATTTAAATTACAAATGTAACAGTTTGACAAATAAGTTACTTATATAAGTTTAATTATACCTTTTAGCCCAAGGAAGAAGAAGAAACATATTTATAATTTTTCTTTCATATTTGTAAGTACGCCCAAACAAGCTCATATAGATTATTAGTCATGGACTCACTGTTCCCCACACATAAGAGCTAACCTAATAGCAAAAACATTAACAGAGATTTGAGTCCTCTTTAATCTATTTTGTAATTTAAAATCTTCAAAATACAATAATTTCAGAAAAGAACAGAAAAACAAGTTATTCCAGCTATCTTAACACGTAAGGTTCCCCCTTCTCGTATTCATTTATCTCTCCATTGTTCCTCTTTCTAGATGCACATACATGCAAATTTATACCAAGTTGGAAGAAGCAAAAAGAATGACAAGTCAAATGTACCTGGACGTGTAAAATCTGAAGTAAAATTTACTTGGTCCATGAGCTCAAGAAATAATCACCAACACTCAAGAACATGTGTTTGTTCAACACGACATCCACAGCAGGTTGATCGTCAATGCACTTGACTATGATCTTACCCTTTCCTTGGTGGAATTCTAACTTCAAATTATGGTGGTCCCTCGACAACAAATAAGATTTTAACCCCTGTGCGAACTTGGTATTGCCTGCATACAACTCCACAATGGCATCCGAGTTGAATACTAGAGCAGGTCTAGCCAGAGTGATAGCAAAAGAGAGATTTGATATCCCATGAAAACTCTCTTCGTCAAGAATCACAGCATGTGAAGGCATCAAAGAAGAGGGAAGTAATGAACACCCAAGAGCATCCCTGATATATAGTTCCTGTGATTCTAAAATTTCTTGAAGTTTTGTTTTGTTTTCATCTAAAGATTTAAAATAGACCTCCACCATGTCGGTAGGCTCAAGCGCGGCTTTCTTACGTAACTTCTGTACTCTATTAACAACCTCGCGAGCAGTTCCAGCCTCAAACAATGACTCATCCCCATGCAAATCCAATATCACCAAGACATCACCATCTCCTGCAGCATCCATTTCATCTTCTGACACATTATCAGGACGTCTGAAACCCCGAATTATCTTAAGATCACTACGCTTCAGAACATGCGTTGCAATAGTAACTTCTCCTGCTTTTTCAAAAGCTAAGATATCTTCTGTGGACATTGCCTTCACCTCCTTTGTGACGATTCCCATTGATTTTCCCAGGCGTTTTCCTAAAACACTAAAATCAGGTTCTGCTCGCAAGGAAGCATACTTCAGTGTATCATTACATGGGACCAAAGATTTCACATTAAGCTCCTCGAGCACATAATCTCTTAGTTTACCAGCAATGTCATCGAGGAACACCGCATCAGGATGCACAATCACCATCTCCTTGAGAGGTGTTTTCAGAGGTTTGTTATGTCGCTCACGAATGTTCCGTGCAAGATCGATGATTGTCATCATCCGAGTGACACTCTGTTCAATACGGTTAACTTCCTTCCCTTCTACATCTGGGAAACTGCAGAAGTGAATGCTCACTTCTGTTCCACTGCCAACTTTCCTTAGGTTCTGATAGAGAACTTCTGTGAAGAATGGTGTGAATGGAGCCATTGCTTTACATGCTGTCAGAAGCACGTGATAAAGAGTCGAAAGAGCAGTTCTGCAATCCTCTTCTCCAGTCCGGCCTTTAAGTCTTTTCCGATTAAATCGCACATATATATTCGTCAAGTTGTCCAGAAATTTGAGGAGATAAGGAACCACTGTGTACAGCCTATAAGCATCCATTTCTTGCCGCACAAAATGAACCAAACTCTGAGTTGCCGAGTTTATCCACTGGTCAAGGACATTTGAGGACTTTTGAAGGATGTTATGATCAATGGGGATAAATGGTGCGAGTCCATCAACCTCAAGTCTTCTAGCATTTTGGACAAGGAACCTATAGGCATTATACCATGGCAAAAAAACATCTTTTACAACACCATATACTCCATCCTTCTTAAAACGTAAAGGTTCTGCACGAACAACGGGCGAATTTATGATGTACAATCGTAATGCATCAGCCCCGTAATCGTTTATTACCTCAGAGGGTGGAGGATAGTTCTTCAATCTCTTACTCATCTTTTTCCCATCCGCAGCCAGGACAAGCCCATTGCAGATGAGATTTCTAAAAGCAGGTTTTCCAAAAAGTGCAGTTGACAGTACCATGAGAGTGTAGAACCATCCCCGAGTTTGATCTAGTCCCTCAGCCACAAAATGTCCAGGAAAATTGTTCTCAAAAAGATCAACATTCTCAAATGGATAGTGGATGTAAGCATAAGGCATGGAGCCGCTCTCAAACCAGCAATCAAAGACGTCCTCCACACGTCGAAGAACTCCAAATTCAGAGCCACGACTTGAAGGGATTGTGATATGATCAATGTTATGACGATGCAGGTCAGTCACCTTGGCACCAGAAAGTTTTTCCAATTTATCAATAGAGTCCATAACCACAATTTCCTCACCATCCTCGCTAATCCATATAGGAAGTGGAGTACCCCAAAACCTACTTCGACTAACAGCCCAGTCTCTCGCATTTTCTAGCCAATTATGGAAGCGCTTTTCCTTCACAAAATCTGGCACCCAGTATGTTAGTTTGTTGTTCTCTAGCAACTGATCCTTAATCTTTTCAACTGCAACAAACCAACTAGGAACTGCCCTGTAGATAAGGGGAGTGTCAGATCTCCAACAAAAAGGATAATTATGAGTAAAGCTTCCAGATTTGACAAGTCTGCCTTTCTCCTTTACTGCTTGAATGATATCTTTATCCGCATCCTTGACGTAGCACTTGCTGAAGTCAACAATTTTCTCAGTGAAACGTCCATCATCATCCACTGCCACGATCAGGTTCTCCCCCTTGCTAATTATGTTATGCTCCATACAAACACGGTAATCATCTTCCCCAAAAGCAGGAGCGCAGTGAACAATTCCAGTTCCACTATCATCAGTTACGTAGTTATCTGAAATAACTCTGAATGCCACATCGGAGAACTCCTTGAAATAATCAAACAACGGCACATACTTCTTGCCCACGAGTGAGAAACCAATGCACTTATCCAATATTTCATAGAAATCAGTATGCTTTACTTTAGCACCCTTGGCCTTCAAATTTGGACGTTCAGAATTATCAACAGTTCCTTTCTTCGGCTTTTCGATAGGAAGTTCAGTGAAACGTGATTCTGCAACCACATAAACTTTCCCATTGACTTTGTTGCGGACCTTCAAATAAATAAAATTGGCATTGACACAAAGTGCGAGATTGCTAGGCAATGTCCAAGGTGTTGTGGTCCATGCCACAAGACATGCATCATCTGGATCATCAACTATGGGGAAAGCTACCATGATTTCCGGGTCAGGTACTTCCTTATAGTTAGAATTGGCTTCAAAATTGGATAATGGAGTTTTGCAACCTGTACTGTATGGCATGACCTGCAAAATTAACAAATGAACCACCAAATTAAGATGAGTTCCAAACTAGGAAACCATAGAACTCCTACAGAAATAATTATTCTTTGATTGCTTTTCATTCTCTTTCCCTCAAATTCCTAAGCCTACGTTTGGTTCGTGTTTTTTAAACTAAGATAAACAATCAAGCCATTTTTATTCATAGGGACCCACAAGCACTATCCACTTATCCACCACTCATTTTTTATCTATTCATAATTTAGATAGTTTATGAACACTTCCCAAAAATGAGTTAAATCACTGAAGATATTACACAACAAGAAATTTCTAAATTTTTCAGATCCCAGGTCATAGAAGGAAATGGAACCCTTTATGAGCAAGTGACAAAAAAAATAGAAATAAAGCCATATTCACAAACCATCGTGTCAACAACTTAACAAGTTTCTATATAACCAGTTCAGTAATAATGAGATTATTAACAATGATCAGCGAAAATTATTAGAACGTTGCAGAATACAAGTGCCATTCCCCTAGTAGGGGAATAGCCCAATGTAAATTATTTACGTAGAATTTGTGCCGACAACCTAAAGGACAGAAGTAAATGGAGACAAAACATTCAGTGAGTGGCTAATACCTCCACCATATCTGACATGACATTACAATTTACAATTATAACTCTGCAGTCCAGAGCTTCCTTCTGGCAAATTTCTGGTTTACCCCGAGAACATAGCATTTCACATTTTTAGCCATTGTAGAGCTATATAAACGAACGAGCAGGCATAAAACATGATAGATTAATCATAGCACAGGCCTTTCAATATAATTTTCTTATCACAATCATGTTAGAACAGTGAAGTTTACTGATCTATTTCATTACTCGGATATAGTGGGGAAGGAAAAACTTATATCTATTTCTCTTTATTAGGTACACTATCACATCGTGGAATTGTAAATATATCCGTCGTTCTTTTGTTGGTAAGACATCCTATTCTAAAAGGACTGCTGGATGTTCTTAAGACAACATGAACCCCATGGAGACCTTTCGTGTTTATACCAGTTTTTTAATATATGGTTCATACTGTAAGACTGGACCAATTTTCATATTATTGATTTCTCCCAAGAAACGGTATTTCATTACCTTAAACAATTACTTCAATACGATTTAAAACACTTCTTGTGCCTTTCTGGGAAGTATAAAAATGATTTAACTTGCTTTATCTCCAAGAGATCATTTTCCTAATTCTCCAATAGAAAAAAATTTGAAAACAATTGCAACTTAAACGGCCCAGGATAAATTATCTAGATTAAAATAATATACCATATGAATTGCCAAAATAAGAGTAAATAAATAACCACACAAATATAGCATACAACAAATAGGTGATTGCATAATATTTATAGGTAAACAAGAACAGAAATGAAAACCAAACCTTAAAACCCCGATAGACAAGACCCTTCTGGAACAGTTGTGAAAACACCCACCAAACCGACTCCATAAAATTCAAGTCCATAGTCTTGTAATCGTTCTTAAAATCAATCCATCTCCCCATCCTAACCACAGTCTTTTCCCACTCCTGAACATACCTCGTCACAATCGATCGGCACTCCTCATTGTAATTCCCAATCCCCATTTTAATCACGTCCTCCCGACTATTAATTTTCAGCTTCTGATCGATCTCATGCTCGACAGGCAGCCCGTGGCAATCCCATCCGAACCTGCGGGTCACGTGGTGGCCAGTCATCGACTGGTATCGGGTCACAATATCCTTGATTGTGCCAGCCAAAATATGTCCATAGTGCGGGAGACCAGTGGCAAAGGGTGGCCCATCGTAAAAGATGTACTCTGGTAAATGCTTCGTGCGCTCTAACTGAGTCTCAAATGCCTTGATATCGTCCCACCATGACAGGACTTTCTCCTCCTGCAGTGGGAACGAGAAATCCTTTCCTTCACAGACGTCATCCATTGATGAATCTACGCCGCCGCGCAGCGACCCCATCTAGAGCTTCAGTTCAGGCGATGGAGGATAGGGTTGTGGAGTGGCGTTTTTATGGATATGTCAATGCCGAGCATATTTCTTTCTTTAACGTTATTGGCTAATACAAGGCTGAAGCCCAATTATTGTTTACAGATCTGGAATGTCTCGGACCAATAAGATTACTTTTGGACTGACCTATATGGGCCGAGGGCCTTGCAGCAGTCCATATTCCTTGATCTTGAGATAGGGCTGGCAACGGATCCCAGCTGTTACCGGCTCACGAGGCTGGCTTCTATTGGCGGCTAGTCGACCGTCAAGATTTTGAAAAGAAAGCCCTAAAAATCTGAATTAAATTTTAAGTCAAAGTGAATAATTAATTTTAATCATACATTTTATTAACTTTTATTGATATATTTTAAAAATCTGAATTTTATCTAAACCAAATAGGAGCTAAATATCCAAACATATATCCTCCCCCATTTCGGCATCGAACCATGTAATGCCGTCATTAAATTTTGACAATCATATATGCAGTACGTCTAAAGTTGTCTAAATATACAAGTATCAAGGCACATGCACTTTCTATTTTATTCTTATGAGGGACGGATTTGCGGGGCGGCGGGGGACTAGCTGGGCTGTAGTCCCCCCCTCCGCGTATTAGCCCAGCTTGAATTTTTTTAATCCAATTTTGAATTCAAACTTGGATCCGTCTCTTTCTTATCCTTAACAAAGAAAAATAATAATAATAAAATTAAAGGCATTGAATATAACCAATAGTTACTCCACGGTAGTTGCCTTTATTCTTCTTTCTCTGAGTGGGCAATCCAGATTCACACACATGAACAAGTTTCACAATACTCTACCACGGAAAACGGGATTACATAATACTCATAGGCTTAGCATTGTGTTCTCGATTCTCTTCAGTTTCTTATTTCTTCTTTCCATTCCAGGATCTGTTGAAGAAAGCACCTCGGCGTACAAAAGAGCCGACGTCAGCTATGGTGCAGGTGCTGTCCTAGGTGACATCTCCCGAGGCATCCTCCGAGGCGTCTTCGTCCAAAGTGACGTGGACCGAGGTGTCCAAATCACTGAGGCATCTTCGTTCGAAGTGATGTGGGTCGAGGCGTCCAGATCACCAAGGGGATGCGGATAGAGGTGTCCAGATCAACCGAGGTGTCGCTGTCCAAAGTGATGTGGACGGAGGCAGTACGTGTGGGAGAAGTGCCTCTCTGTCGCCATTTTTACAAATGAACCTTTTTGGTCAACTCTGTGTTCATGTCTTTAGGAATGATAGATGTGACATCTCTGTCAAGTGTAACCTCCTAGTTAGAAGAATTATTTGCCTGCCTACCCATGAAACGATTGATGGATGCCTACGAACAGACGTCTCGTACGATTAGATGAGTCCACATATCTCGCATTCAACGATGCCCCTTCTAACATTCTCCCTATAAATACCAAAGAGCCCAGCTTGAATAAGTTAAAATTATTCCACTATAAAAAGCATATTTGTTTTCTTCTCCCCCACATATAGAGATTTCGACAAATTGCCACCACCAGAATATACATTCACCGTCAACTGACTTGATTGTGGGAGTGTATATGGCCACTACACCTTCGTTGGGAATGACATATTTGTCTTCTTCTAGGGGACAGCTTAGTAGGATTTTTGAAAAGTCAAAAGTCACCAGCTAAAAGAAACTGAATTTAGATATGTAGGGATAAATTTCTAAAAGTGTTTTAAAGCAAATTGATGTTAAGTACCTTTTTCAGAAACTTTTTTTTTTTTTACGAGAAGTATAAACAAAATCGCAAATTCTCCCAACTACATTTTTCACAAATGCACTTGAGAGTTGAGACATGTTTGATATATACCACACATGACACTTGATTTGAAATAATATAATAGATTATATTTTAAATTTTTTTTTCGTGGAAAAGTGAATACACGAGCCGCATTCATTTTTTGGGTTTATTGGGACATGATGTAGTGAATATGTCATTCTATGTTCATGGACAAAACTCCCACATGTTTTCTTCCCAAAGAATTTGTGAAATTTTGTGGATTTAGTTACTTCAATTCAGTTTCCATGTTACTAGCCCCTTTGTGAAACTTGATAAGGTTGTCTTGCAAATGCTGCAAAAATTGATTCGAGTTAGAAAAAAAATAAAAAGGACATTGCATGTGAACATTTTAGATAGAAACATGTAAACATGTGAGAGTAAAAGATGTGTTGATAGCATATTTGGCTAAGCTCAAAACATTCGCTCATCATAAGCAAGTCTACTTAAAAATAACATGCAGTGACAAGTTTGGAAAATAAAAAATTTACTTTTTACTTATTTTTAAGTACCAAATCCATGCAATTTAGAGGGATTCACTTAACTTTTACCAAGAGTATAAGAAAATAGTTTGACGACGTTTTTCTTGGTGGCATTTCTGGCACCGAGCATACTATTCAATGCAATCAAATCTCACCAAAATTCCCCGAGCATCTATTTCTTCTGTCTTGCATAGCATAACTCTTCTTGTTTGTCAATGCAATTTTTAACACTGATAACACTCACTATTTATAACACCGTAGCTACCGACCTTTAATGGTAAATAGCTTAATATTTTTTGCGATGGGTCCTCGACCTTTGATTTATAACACACTGGGTATTTTGTAATGGGAAAAAAAGCTTCAAATCGATCATTAAAAGTTCAAATTTCAAGTAAAATGATTGGTATACCCTTGTTTTGATTCAACCATTTCGAGAGGTTTTCTAAGTTCAAAATAACATCTATTATTATTTTTTT
Source organism: Olea europaea var. sylvestris (assembly GCF_002742605.1). Taxonomy (NCBI): domain Eukaryota; kingdom Viridiplantae; phylum Streptophyta; class Magnoliopsida; order Lamiales; family Oleaceae; genus Olea; species Olea europaea. The sequence continues at coordinate 6,382,543 of NC_036252.1, forward strand.
TACAACATTTATTGAATCAACTAGTATGTTATATTCACTTTCAACATGATCGTGTGTTTTATTTCCCTCAAATTCTTCATGATCAATAATAAATTCAAATCCTGGATTTCCAGTTTAGATCGTTTTGTTGGCCATTCGAGTGAGTCCCAATCTGGAAGAATGGAAGTTGTTCATGTGATTTAGAGTTTCGTGGTTTCGAGACTCAAATGCGTCCGTAGTCATCAGCTGAGGCTTTCGTGGCGAAGGAAGGTGGGAATCAGCTCGGATGCCTCCACACATTGGATCCGAATACTGGTTATAGCCCTCAAAGCCTTTCCGAGCATAGCTATAGAATGTTATGTTCCACCATGTCCGCGCTCTCCGTTTAACTTCCTGCAAATTCCTTTGCAGTCACATTCATGTCCAACGAAGACTCTTCTTTCTCTCTGCCGCCGCATCACCCCAATGGCGGCAGACCACCGATATCCTCCTCCTCTGTGCCGCCGCTCAAACCCTTTCCCAAAGCCAACAAATCCACGCTCAGGCAGTCCTTCACGGCCATCTCCCCCGCAGCGTTTCCATTTCCTCAGCCCTTATCCTCTCTTACGCCAACTTTTATTCCCAACCCTCCGCCCTCTACGCTCTCTTCTCTCAGACCCTCCCCTTTTCTCGCTCCGCTTTCCTCCATAACACACTCCTCAGAGCATACACTGTTCTAGCCAGTGGGTCCCAGAAAAGCTACATTGATGCTGCTCGTGGGTTTTTGATATACAACGACTTGTTCAGGAACACTGGTTTCCAGCCTGATGATCACACATTTCCTTTTGTATTGAAGCTTTGTGCAGATTTTTTAGAAAGAGCCAAAGGGTTGGAAGTACACGGGATGTTGACCAAGACTAGGTTTAATGATGATGTGTTTGTGAATAACACCCTTCTTCTGTTTTATGGGAATTGTGGGGATTTGGGGAGTGTTGAGAAGCTGTTCGACGACATGCCTGAAAGAGACTTGATCTCGTGGAATACCGTTATTAGGGTGTTTTCAGATAATGGGTGTTGGTTGGAAACTGTTGGGTTGTTCAAGGAGATGGTTTTGGTGTCCAGGTTTAGGCCTAATACGGTTACTGTCGTGAGTGTGTTGCCTGTATGCGCGTGGCTTGAGGATATAAATTTAGTTAGTTCGGTTCATTGTTATGTCTTCAAGGTTGGTTTGGATGGTGAAGTGAGGATTGGCAATGCAATGGTCGACGCTTATGGGAAGTGTGGGAATGTTGCGGCTTTAAGTGGGGTGTTTGAAGAAATGGTTGAAAGGAATGAAGTTTCTTGGAATTCACTTATTGGTGGTTTGGCATATAGAGGTTTTAATACTGATGCTTTGGATAGTTTTAGGCTAATGATTAATGAGAATATGAAATTGAATTCCATAACTATAGCCACTATGCTACCAGCATTGGTAGATCTAAGATTTTTCAGTAAAGGAAGAGAAGTTCATGGTTTTAGTATAAAAATGGGGGTAGACTCCGATGTTTTTGTAGCTAATGCATTGATTGATATGTACGGAAAATGGGGACATTTCACTGGAGCGTCAAACGTGTTTTGTAAGATGGACCTGAAGAATGTAGTGTCGTGGAATTCCATGATTGGTAACTTTGCTCAAAATAAGAGAGAGTTGGAAGCTATAAATCTTGTTAGAGAAATGCAAGCTCATGGTGAAATTCCTAACTCTGTCACTTTAACTAATGTTCTTCCTGCATGTGCCCGACTAGGTTCTCTTTACCAGGGAAAGGAAATACACGCCAGGACAATCAGAAAAGGGTCTGCCTTTGAATTATTTGTCTCAAACGCGTTAACAGACATGTATGCTAAATGTGGCTGCCTAGATCTTGCTCAAAACGTATTTGATACATCTCTCAGAGATGAAGTATCATATAATATACTAATCACAGGCTATTCTCAGACAAATGATTGTCACAATTCTCTTAGCCTGTTTTCAGAAATGGAAATGGTGGGGATGAAGCAGGATATAGTTTCCTACATGGGAGTACTCACGGCCTGTGCAAACATATTGGCAATCAGAAAAGGAATGGAGGTCCATGCATTTGCAATGAGAAGGTTATCTCATGAACATCTTTTTGTTGCAAATTCACTTCTGGACTTTTACACTAAATGTGGACGGATCAAAATTGCCACAAAGGTTTTTGATCGTATCCCTTTGAGGGACGCTGCATCATGGAATACCATGATTTTGGGGTTTGGAATGCTTGGAGAAGTAGGGACTGCAATCAATTACTTTGAAGCCATGAAGGAGGATAACGTTGAATATGACTCGGTTTCGTATATCGCAGTTCTATCTGCTTGTAGTCATGGTGGATTAGTTGAAAAAGGGAAAGAATACTTTGATGACATGTTAGCTCAAAATATCAAGCCCTCTGGGATGCATTATGCATGCATGGTGGATCTTCTTGGCCGTTCTGGCCTCATGGAACAGGCAGTAGATCTTATAAAAAGCTTGTCAATGAAACCCGATGCAAATATTTGGGGTGCTTTACTTGGGGCATGTCGACTCCATGGGAATGTGGAACTGGGCTGTTGGGCAGCAGAGCATCTACTTGAGCTGAGGCCAGATCATTCTGGTTCTTATGCACTACTTTCAAACATGTATGCAGAAGCAGGGAGGTGGGATGAGGCAGATAGGATCAGGAAATTGATGAATGGGAGGAAAGTGAAGAAGAATCCTGGATGCAGTTGGGTTCAGATTCAAGACCAATTGCACAGTTTTATTGTTGGACAAAGATTAGATCCAAGTTTGTTACTTGAGAGTTCGCGTTAGTGGCTTCAAAATGTGGTCGATCCCAAGGTACTTTTGCATGTTTAGTAAAAGAATTACACGATAGTGCGATACTAGACAGAGTTGAGGAAAACAAAAGAAACTAAAATTTTGTTAATATATAATAAACAGCGTTGTGGGAAAACAAAATAATCTGGTCATGAATGTATGCAATGACAGCTTCTGGTTTTGAGGCCCAATTTCTTTTAGAATCCAATTTTTGCTGAGTAACTCTCTCCCTACTTATTTATTCAATTCATTCTTATTATGTTGTTTTGTTATGCTAGATTTCAGAAAAGTGCAAATTGGGCAGTTTCTAAGAAATTACAAGAGAGCTTCAAGGATTGGAAAGACTAATGAATATATCGATGCGATTGCATTTTGATTATAAAAGTAAAATAAAAATTCAAGTACTTGTCACCCAATTTCAATCTGTTAGCATTGTAAACAGCATTCTTCGTACAGAAATAGAAGCCATTGTCTAGTATTAACTAACACTACGTCCAAACGGGCCTTTAAGAACTGTAGAGTTCGAACTGTCCCACATGCTATTATGGGATACAAACTTGCCCAGAATATAATATCTGTTAGGAATTCACTAACCTCACCGTTGCGCCAATTTTTCTTAATAGGCTTCAACTGCTCAAAACTCCTGTAACAAGGATAGATCATTTGCACCAATAAGAAATTTTTTTCGTACCAGCTTAGCAACACCAAAAACCTACGATGTTTCAGGATGTTATTTTACACCACTGGCCACAGCCATCCACCAAGTAGGTTGCTTTCACTATCAAAGAAGACAAGATTCAGAAACATGCAAATTACCCAACAGACAAGTTCAATTGAGTTCCCTTTACCAACATTTTTGTGCATGTCCGAGCAGACCATTTCGGTAAAAAATCACCCTTCCACACCCAGGCCATACTGGTCCAATATTAAGTGAAAAAGAATAGTATATCACAAAAAGTTATGACGAGTGACAAACAACAGCAGTGCAAGAAGATTCATCATCCACAACCCACAATCTCAATTGTACTAGCTGCCTTTGTATTATATCCAGTTTGGTCTCAGAAGACCAGAAAGCAAATTTCTTTTCAGTCCCTAGAGAACTTTGGTTAGCAACAGCAATGTTGATACCAATGCCTAAGTGTGTCTCGTTTATGCTGTTATATTTGACGCTCTTTTCTCTCCATAATTTTTCCACTGCATAAAAAAATACGCTGTCATGAGGAACTGAATCTTTTCTCAATGTGTTCACCAATGTCGCAGCTTCACGTATAAAATCATCGACCCAAAGTTTTAAAACAGGTGATGAGCTCCTGACATAAAGAAGTCGATAACTCTTCCCAATAACAAAATCATTTGTCTGCTCGAAGGAATTGAGAAATAAATCTCTTGTAAGGGGAATCATGTTGGCATCAAGCAGCCAGGCGCTATAACCAAGTTCCAAGCATTTTTTAGTCACAAATGCCTTCACAAGAATCTCCTTGATAAGTTTGTCCATTGAATTTTGGAACTTCAAAGACTTGGCAAGTTTGGAAATATTGTAAAACTGGTCTGCATCAATTACAGGATGCCCTCTTTTTGCAAGATCAAGTAGGAAAAGTGAAGTTGGACCGATAAAGATATAGTTTCTAATATTCAGCCTCTCAATGTGGCAGAGAAAATTCCAGATAATTGTCTCTGATATCCTGTACAGGCTTATTACTATAACGGTGTCCATTTTCTGCACAGATTGAAGAATGGATCTAAGCTCGTCAGGACTTCTCACTATCCTATTAGTAAATACTTCTCTGAAGCAGAAGTCATACCACTTGAGATCACTTAAAGGATGTAGTTTCAGAGAGTTTAGATCATTAGAATTTTCATCCAGTAAGTAAGAATCGGGTCCTGCTGTTTTCCCATAATTAACACCAGCATCTCTATGAGAGACGCTGAGTGCTCTCTCTTGCAAGAAATTGGTATAAAAGTTGAAATACCCATGAGAATGGATAAATTTAATAAACCAAGGAGTCCAAATTCTCTCTCCCATCTTTTTGTACCATCCATTTGTCACCTATTAGACATCAATGTTCCATGTGAGAAGGACCACAACAAACAAATTGGGACTAGGAAACATTTCCATTTAAAGACATGGACAAGAAAAGAATAAACAAAGAAAGCAACTATAAGGAAAAAAAATTACCATCCCCTCGAGGTATGGCTTCATGCCTTTTGCTTTGTGTATATCGTACCAGAGACGGAACTCTTTCCAGTGTTTTGGAAACAGAAGCTGGCCCCAAGTGCCAACCAGCTGATACAAGAAAAGGTGAGTTTCACTATCTAAATGCATCTTGTTTCCGTGTTTACCTGTCAGCAGCAATCAATACAAAAAAGACTGTTATAGGTTAAAATGCTCTCTGGCAAGGAAAATTCATGATAGTGAATCATATAAAGATGACATGGAGAGTCACACTCCTGTGACTGCAACATCATCAACTATAGTTATCTGCTACCATAGAAACCAAAGGAAACATATCAAATGGGATCCCCAACTATGCAAGAATAATGAAAGGAAAGTGCAGAGAGGATTAGTCATTGCAGTTTTGATGTGCTTTAGAAGGAATAAATTTGCTTTTAACTTGTGATGGACATAACCCTGAAGATTAGCATTCGTCTGCATGTCATCTCAACGAAGAACAGTGTAGATTGAGACCGGTAACAGGACGTGTTTACTCACATGCAGACATAATACAGTTGGCTACACCAGCATCCTAAATTCATGTGACTAGTGCAGATGAAGATATCACAGATTGCTTTAATGGTTCTCTTTTTGGCAGAAACTAAGATGAGAATTCATAAAATTTTAGGAAATTTAAAACATGGGTGTTAGTTTGTTGAATTTTGCACATTATTAAATCAAAATATTCCAAAACATGTATGAAATTATAGCCTTGTAGTTGTAAGTTGAATTGATTTTACTCATCTTAAGAATTGATCTGACTAAACACTGATGATCAAAAAAGGAAAATAGATTCAAATTCTTGGGGTCAAAATTCCTGAAAATTTGGAATTCTCAAGAATGCAGTCCCTTTTAAGCAATATGTAGGTGAGATGCACTTTGAATTGTTGTAAATATGGTTTTAGCTCATTATTTTCTCTTCATGCTACATCAAGCAAGGTGACGACTAAGGTGTCAAACAACAAATGACAAAAGAATACTATATAGTCTTCCTATTGCAACAAGTTTCCAACTTATTTGTCTCAGAAATCATTTCCAATTTCAGCATAAACACTGCTGATACATGTTCCAGCTTTGCTTGAGTGTAACTGTAATGTCAGTATATTACACAGAAAATGTGTTGGATTGTGTGTTTGCTTTGCATGTTCCTATTCTATTCTGTTTAGCATTACTCTTATAGTTGGAGAGTAAGGTTTACTCCATAAGAAAATATATAACAACTATTTACAAGGTATTTGAAAACTGTTCAATGCTTACAATTAAAGTCTTACTTAACGAATGAGCAAAAACCCCATGACATAAATTCTATCTATTTGTGCATTTTCTTAGCAACTACAGATTAAAGTGGCAAAATAAAAATCCCCAAAAAATTGAAATATAACAAAAGAAAACGAAAATACCTGGGACGAACCTCGGCCGCTGCAGCGATGCCCCATAAATCATAGGGCTAAAATTTGAAGCATTATAGTAGTAATTCAATATCATAGACTTAAGAAACCTATAGATAAAATATAGAATTTGGATCAGTCCCGTCTGTGATAAAACAAAAATCCCATACACATAAATTCTAGAAAATGAACAATAAAGAAAAAATAAAACCTATAATAAAGAGGTGAAACCTCCAGATCGTCTTCAACAATAAACGCAAACTCATGATCCGAACTGGGCCACCAGGCCTCAAGCCACTGAGCCTGAAGCCCAGCATTTGAAGTTCGATAATGCACAAACTTTTCACCAAATTTCCACTCAAACCCATCAACAAAGTCAAGAATCTCCTTCGATAGATTCAATCTTTGGTCCAAATCCGCAGACCCATAATTCGAATCTTGCACGAAATGATCAATATATACATGAAGATGCACTTTGTTAATGCCATCATACTGCGCTTTGGCTAGAGATTTGAGGCAGCGGGAGAGAGAGGAGAGACGGTTGAATGTGAGGACTTTGATGAGAAGAGTGAAATTTGGTCCAGGATTTGAGGTTGAAATTGTGGGGAATTGAGGAAGGATTTGGGACCTGGGACTGGATGGGGAGAGAGAGAAGAGGAAAATGGTGGAGAGAGAGAGGAGGAGGAAGAGGAGGAGGAAGGGGAGTATGTTCTTCGAGGGCGCCATTGTTGCTACCGCTAGAAGAGTGTACAAGATCTAAAGAACACTTGCAAATTATAAGCTATATCCAATAAAATTATTGATAAAGAATTTATAAATGAAATTTGAATTAGTCTGATTCTTCCCCCGTTAAAATGAAAAATATAACCGTTATTCATTACATCAAGTCACCAAATTAAAATTTTTATCTTTGTATGGAATCCAAAACAACTATATTTTTCATTCTCAATTTTACAAAAAGGGAAACAAATGCCCTCAGAATGTGTTTAATTGACTTAACTTTATGATAAATGTCATTTTTTACCCAAATTTCTGTTTTTGGGATATTTGATTGATAAATTTTTTCATAGAAAATATTTTTCAACTTTTGATCACGTAACTATATTTTTCTCGAAAACATGAAAAATATTTTCTTAGGGAGGGGTACTTTTATTTTTTAGGTAATTCACTATCTCGTTCTCTATCTTATTTATCTACTTCGTCTCATCTATCTACTAATAAAAATGGACAAGCATAATATTTTCTAATTAGAAAACTAAATCAAGTAAATAAATTTAAGCCCTGATTGATATGAAAATTTTTCCATCTTTTTGATTGTTTGATTGGGCAAAATTTTTATGGAATTCATTTTCCCACTCACACCCACCCCACCCCAAACGTGACTTCTTTTACATGAATTGATGGAAACTAATTCCCATGTTTTTGGTGGGAATTGGTTTTTCCAGGTTTTTTTTATTTTTTTGGCAATGGAAATAAATTCTATCCCTTTAATCGACAATTTTCATGAAAAATAAGGCCAAACAGACGTCAAAAGATCCAAAATTTCAACATTTTTCATTTAAAAAATTATACAAATCAAACACATTTAATTGACAATTATCAGTAAAACAAGGCAATTCAATTTTCTTAAATTCGTTTTCTTTCCACCAAAATTCAATTTCATGAAAAATAAGGCCAAACAGACGTCAAAAGATCCAAAATTTCAATATTTTTCATGGGAAAAATTATACAAATCAAACACATTTAATTGATAATTATCAGTAAAACAAGGCGATTCAATTTTCTTAAATTCGTTTTCTTTCCACCAAAATTCAATTCTTACAATCAAATGAACCCTTAATTAATTATTTCATATTCTTTTCATATAAATTACATGTTTGAAATTAAACACACTGTTAGATTATTAGTTTCCTTTGAAAATTGAAATAGGTATTAGCTTTAAATTGTGTGGTTCGTTTCACAACACTAATTTTAAACTTGGATAGTTCGTTTATTAAACAATAAATCTTAAATTTTGATTGTATCTTTGATCATTAGATAAATTAAATTAATAGTTTGTAGTTAATAAGTCCTGATAATTAAAACTCGAGATCTATCTTAAGATCGACCTCATTCGTAGGAGTGGCTCGAGCCATTCTACATCATTTATTTATTTTATCGTTAATAGGTGTGAAATATTATCCTTTAACGCGGTCAGCACGTCTTACAAAATATGTTGTCCGCAAATGTTGGTGACTCCAATATAGCGGATAGAATTCACCTATTTTAGAGTTAGTGTTAGGTTTTCATATGAATGAAGGAAAATTTCATTATTCTTGAATGAATGTATACAAGCATTTTTTAGTACACGTGAAATAACCTAGGCTAATTTAGGAATGGAAATCATTAGAATAATTACAGTTGAGTGATAAGGAAAACAATATTNAAATAACCTAGGCTAATTTAGGAATGGAAATCATTAGAATAATTACAGTTGAGTGATAAGGAAAACAATATTTCTCAATATGGCATAACTCTTAATACTCCCCCTCAAGTTGGACATGAAAATCCGTAATGCCCAACTTGAGAGTGAAATGTTGAAAAAGATCCTTCCCGAGAGCCATGGTGAAAATGTCAGCCAAATTGAGTTTGGTAGAGACCTGTGTAGGGAGGATCAATCCAGAAAGATATTTCTCACGCACCAAATAGCAATCAATTTCAATGTGTTTAGTACGTTCATGAAAAATCGGATTGTGAGTGATGTGAAGGGCAGCATCATTATCACAAAAAGTGGAATAGGCTTTGAGTCGAAGACAGTGAGATCACGCAGAAGAGACTTGAGCCAAACAAATTCACAAGTGGTCATAGCCAAAGCACGGTACTCAGCTTTGGCAGAGGAACGAGAAACAACTGTCTATTTCTTCGTGCGCCAAGAGATGGGGCTCATTCCAAGTGTAATAAAGAACCCAGTAGTGGGGCAACTAGCCCAATCAGAATCCGAGTATGCCAAAAGTCGAAGATCACACTGTGTAGAATAAAATAATCCATGACCTGGAGATCCCTTCAGGTACTGGAGAACGTGAATGGCAGCTTGATAGTGTGAATCCCGAGGACTCTGCATGAATTGGCTCAGCATAGTGACAGAGAATGAGATGTCTGGACGAGTAATAGTAAGGTAAAGAAGGCGACCCACTAGTCGTTGGTATGGACTAGGATCAGGGAGCAAAGTGCCTGCATCCGGAGTGAGTTTCAAATTCTGATCCATGGGAAAAGCAGCAGGCCGAGAACCCAAATGGCCAGAGTCGGCAAGAATATCCAAGGCATATTTCCTATGATTGACAAAGATTTCATGTGGCGATCGTGCAACTTCAAGACCTAGAAAATACTTCATGTTGCCTAAGTCTTTGATTTTAAAATGCTTGTCAAGAAAAGATTTGAGTGTAGTAATGGCTGAAAGATCATTTCCTGTAATTAACATGTCATCAACATAAACCAAAACCACAGTAAAAGAAGAACCAAAAGTTCGAGTAAATAGTGAGTGATCTGCCGCATATTGAGTGAAGCCATCAGATAATAACACAGAAGACAATTTTGAATACCAACTGCGGAAAGCCTGCTTAAGGCCATAAAGAGATTTAAGGAAGCGACAAACACGAGTCTCCCCTTTTCGACCATAACCGGGAGGAAGTGTCACGTAAACCTCTTCTGCTAAATCACCATGAAGAAAAGCATTATTGACATCAAGTTGATGAAGGTGCCAATGACGGACAGCTGCAATAGGCAATACACAACAGACAATAACAAGTTTAGCTACGGGTGCAAAAGTCTCATGATAATCAAGGCCCTCAACTTGATTGTACCCCTTGGCCACTAACCGAGCTTTATACCTTTCAATGGAACCATCAACATGAAGTTTGGTTTTGAATACCCACTTGTAGCCAATAGGAGTCTTACCATGGGGAAGGGATGTGAGACGCCAAGTGTTGTTAGATTCAAGAGCTCGAATCTCAGCTTGCATAGCATCACGCCAATGAGAGTGTTGTACAGCTTGAGAATATCGAGTAGGGTCAGGTGATTAAGATAAGGCAAATAAAAATGCAAAATGAGCAGGTGAAAATTTATGATAAGAAAGAAAGTTTGAGAGGGGGTGAGCAGCACCTGAAGACGTGGCTGGAGCGGTGGTGTGCACAACAGGGGACGATGATGGGAGGGTAGGACATATATAATCGGCAAGATGAGCAGGACGTTGTCTATTACTTCATCCCGAGAGATTACAGTCTTCTTACTCTCTAAATCATAAACCCGATATGCACTATGAGTTCGAGGGTATCCTAAGAAGACATGGGCCGAGCACGAGGTTGAAACTTATCACGATCGGCATATATGGTGTGAGTATAGCAAAGGTAACCAAAGACACGTAAATGGTCATATCGTGGTGCATGTTGATAAAGACGCTCGAAAGGGAAAACGTGGTTTAAGGATGTAGATGGGGTGCGATTGATGAGATATGTAGCGGTGAGTACACATTTACCCCAAAAAGTGATGGGAAGGTGGGCTTAAAAACGTAAGCATTGAGCAACATTTAGAATATGACAGTATTTACGCTCAGCAACACCATTCTGTTGAGGTGTTTCCACGCAAGTGCGTTCATGGAGGGTACCTTGTTTAGAGAAAAAATCCTGAGTTGCACTAGCAAGGAATTCTTGATCATTATCAGTGCGGATGTGTCGTATGTTGGAATTAAATTGAGTGCGAATCATAGCAAAGAATGTGCGAAGACATGTTAAAGTTTCAGATTTTGAAAGCATTAGGTACAACCATGTAACTCGAGTGTATTCGTCCACAATTGTTAAAAAATAATGTGCACCTGATAGAGAAGCGGTGTGATAGTCGCCCCAAATATCACAAAAAATACGTTCAAAAGACATCAAACTTTTATTTGTAATTAATTGAAAAGGTAATCAGACATGTTTCTCACGATTACAAGCGTCACGATGATTATTAATTTGAGGATGAGAAATAAATTAGGGAACATTATGGGGGGAAGGGTGACCTAAATGTTGATGCCATATGTCAAAGGAAATCTGACTAGATGATTGAAGAGCAGTTGTTGGATTATTCTGGAAGTAGTACAGCCCATTACGCTCAATACCCAATCCAATCAGCATCTTCGTATTTAGGTCCTGAAAAGTACAAAAAGTGGGAAAAAAAGAGACAACACAATTGAGAGACTTCGTTAGTTAGCTGACAGATAGCAAATTAAATTGAAAAGCTGGAACAGATAAAACATTTGAAAGTCTGAGAGAAGGTGACAAATTAATATCACCCGAATTAGACACTGTAGCATGAGAACCTGTGGGGAGATAAACAGAACGAGGGCAAGTGGCATTATTGGAATTATTTAAAATTGAGGTAGTGATGTGGTGTGTTGTACCACTATCAATGACCCAACATTTGGAATCAAGAGAAGAAGCAGAGAAGGAACCTGTGAACGAGTGATTTGGGGATTTCAGAAGTTCCATTAACGAGGTAAATTGCTCGTGGGAGAAGCTAGGTGTGGTGCTACCGGTTGAGGGCGCGGCGGTGGAGGGCTCTGAAATGGCCGAAATCTGTTGCACCACCAGTGATGGAGGTCCTTGCCCATTTCGTTTTCCCTTCGATGGCCACCATTCAGGGTACCCTATTATCTCGAAACACCTTGAACGAGGGTGTCCCAGTTTGCCAAATGCCTCGCAAGGAGATGTTCCAGCCGGCCCAACACGCTTTGGTCGAGATGATGTTTTCTGTGATGTTGATGAACGGGTAAGCAAGGCTAAAAATTCTGGTCGAGAGGCAGGTAATTGGACGAGGCGTTGGGCTTCTTCTTGGTGGAGAATGGCGTAGCAACGCCCAATTAAGGGAAGAGGGTCCATGGCTAAGATTTGAGACCAAAGTTGTTGGTAGTTATCATTCAATCCCATGAGAAACTGGTATACTTGATCCGAATCATAGAGTTCAGATAATGTTTTGGCTGCACCGCAAGTACATGGGGTTGTGGGCTGGAGTGAAGCCAATTCATCCCAAAGTTCCTTCAATCTTCCATAATAGGCTGTGACAGATTGTTGCTCTTGATTGAGGTTGGCTAGTTCACGCATCAATCAAAAATTTTTTGTTTGGTTACTCTGCTGAAAACGTGTTTCCGGTTCAATCCATAGGTCGTTAGGTGTTTCACAATAGATGAGGCTTGCGGCGAGAGATCTATCAATGGAATGAAGGAGCCACGACATTATCATGTCGCAACATCGATCCCAGAGTTGTGCAGCGGCCGTATCGGTGGTTGGACGTTTAATGGTGCCGAGAACGAAACCCAATTTATTTTTGGCATTCAAGGCATGAGTTATTGATCTTCTCCAAGCAGGGTAATTGTCCCTATTAAGAATTGCCTCAACAAGTACTTGGTTGGGTTGGTCAAATGAATGTAGAAAGTAAGGGGATGAAGCATCTATAAGGGACTAAGTGACATCCGGAATATGAGCAGCGGCTGAATCATCCATGGTGCAGCCGTAGGGGTATGAATTTTCTAACCTAGTTGCTCTGATACCATGTTAGGTTTTCATATAAATGAAGGAAAATTTCATTATTCTTGAATGAATGTATACAAGCATTTTATAGTGCACGTGAAATAACCTAGGCTAATTTAGGAATTGAAATCATTAGAATAATTACAGTTGAGTGATAAGGAAAACAATATTTCTCAATATGGTATAACTCTTAACAGTTAGTGTGCACAACAACCTATTTTTCCAACTAAGAGATTCCATATAGTCTTCACGAGACGTAGAGCCCTTTAGATTTTTATCTGTCCTGACTATCTTTCAAGAAAAAGTTATATGTAACTTTACAAGTCTTACTCCCCTTTAAAATTAATTTGTATGAGATGATGTCTAAATCACTAACATGTCTATAGGTAGAACTTTATTGAACAATATGAAGATTATGATAGCCCGTGAGTTGTGTCAATATTCATTTGATTGTCGTCTCGACAAAACAAGTTAAAAATCGATTTTTAGTTGATTTCGATAAAAGTTGATAAAAAAACATAGTTGAAAAGTTGTAGGTCTTATGAAATATATGATTAAAATTAGGACATGTTCGATAGTAATTATGAGAATTAATTTTTTGATCGTTAGAGGGAAAAATGGGTCCCATCCTACAGTAAAGAAGTCAAAAATGACGACAAGAATAGTAAAATAATGATAAAAAAATTATTTTTTTGGGGTGAAAAATTGCTACTAAAGGGCGGCTTAATGTTGACTTTAACTAAATCAAACAAGGTCATAGCATCAAAGGTCTTAAAGTATTGAGGGTCATATATCAAACTGAATTTCTCTAGTTTGTCAATTGTGAACGTCATAAAATCCTGCTGTACAAAATGGTTGAACTAAACATGGTATAAGAATGACAAAGGTAAATCACATTTCTGACTCAAAGTATTACTCTCATTCACACTAATAGCTTCACCTTAGTCCTAAAAATTTCGTCAAAATAGTTGAAATAACCGCAGCCACTTTGGGACTTGCTTGATGCTTTGCTAGACTAGCAGGGTTCACCATTACTGCAAAACAATCAACAATATCAGAAATAGAAAGAACCATATATTATTACTAGTCTTTGTATGTTTTATAGATCATAAGGTCTCTTCAGGAATCTATATATTTTCAAGGATTTACAATTGAGGACAGATTCGTCTAAAGATTGTGCGTAGCTTTCTCTGCCGAATGGAACCATTTATTGTTTATAAAATTGCCAAACAGCTAAAAAAGTAAAGGACTAAACAGGTGAAAGCATTCCCTGGGAAAATAAATCCATATAGTTGAGTTGGATTGTCCTATGTATACATAATGATGTACACAAAGCATTACACCCCCTCTCACATGAAGGGGGACCACATACAATAAAATATTCGTGGACCTCTCTCCATGTGAGAGGGGTGTAATCTATTGTGTTCACATAGAATAATCCAGTTGAGTTTGATTATGTATACCGTCTAGAAGAGCACCAATCACTTCTGGATCATTGAATGTTGCCATCAATTCAGCGTCCTGTATAGTGACAGCAAAAATGAACAATTATTTTCTGCAGGAATGGACATTACTACATCATATTATCAGCAGAATGCATGATCCAGATTATATGGTTATTTGAAACAAGCTCAGCAGAAGGTAGTTTAGTAATTACATTTTTGTTGTACTCAGTAAATCCCCCTAGCATGCCACCCTGACTTCCACTTGGCGAAGACTGTTCTTGATTCTTATCCTTCAGATATGCAGCCTACACCATAATGCATAAGACAAAATCAGATTTCATATGTAGACAACATACAGTATCAAACCACTGAGTAAATATGGTTTACCCGAGCCTGGAACCGGCGGCGCACTTGATTACGCTCAAATTTTTTGTACCTTTCCTCTCTGCGAAGCCTTTCATATTTTCGCCGGTGTTCCTCAACTTTATGTGCATTGGACCAAACCTTTTACAAGATTCAAACCACAATAACAGTTTGTTTAGGAAAAAGGGGAGAAAATTCCATATTTTAATAGTTCTTTCAGACCTTAACAATTCTTTAGTCTTAATTATATTGTCTCACATAAATTTAACTGTGGGTGGAAAAAATGCACAAACAAGTGCATTACAAGCAGGGGCGGACCCATTAAGGGCTGAGAGGGAGCAGTTGCATCCACTGAACCCTTAATTTTTTACATTTACAAAGTAGCTCACATCATTTTTAGTCCCTAATTTTAAGTTTTTAACCCATAATTGTTACATAATTTTGTCTCACCCCCACTGAATCATGTTCCTGGGTCCGCCCTTGATTACAAGTGCATGATAGAGCACAAATATGTAAAGGCCAACCTTTTCAAGTGCCACAATGATTTCCTCGTCGTAGTCCAGCTTTGACGCCTTGTGAAGATCCTTCACAGCCTCTTCCCATTGGCCAAGCATTGCTTGTGCTATGCCACGAGATTTGTACCCTTTAGCAGAATTTGGATTGATCTGTGACTAACATTCTGATATATGTGAGGTTCTATCCAACAAATGTCGCAGTGATGCATTCAACTGTATATGAAACACCAAAATCATCGATAACAAAATGAAATTGAGAATTCAGAAAATTTCAACGTTAAACCTTGGACACCTCACATCATTACATGCAGGGAACGCTGTTGAACGTGACACACTAGCAGTGTAGCTAGCATGTCACTAGCAGCAACTTAGTATATAGTATATGCTAAAATGGAGTGTCGAAACAAAAATGCATGAATATGATTACTGCTAATCCTTACACGCTCTAATTTCAATTAAATGAAAAGGAAATCGTGCATTTAATAGAAAGAAAATAAAAAATATTTGTGACCTTCAGAGCTGCAATTGCATCTCGAGTAGCAGCATTTGGTTTCTTCATCTTGATATATACACTAGCTGCAGGTCAACAATCAAATCAAATAAACATTTAAACTGCAAAATAAGAGAGATCCAAATATAACTGAAACTACTCTATAAGCATCGGTTAAAAAGAGTTTGAGATTCACCTCTAGTTTCATACACGATGGCTGATTTAGGGTTAAGCAGAATTGCCATAGTGAGATGCTCAACCGCTTCTTCAAGCTTATCTGAACAACAAAAGCCATGTTCATACTAACATATAAAGAGCATAATCATCTTACATATTACCTTCATATATTGCTTTCATAGCCTGAATCTCAGCCTCTTGAGAAGCATTCCTGTTTTCTTCAGTAACCTCAATGGAGGAATCTCCCATCTACAAAATTCATTTTCTGAAAATTCACCCCTCCTTGGATATGACAATCGAAATGTAAGTAAAAGAAGGTAAGTGTAAATTTCTTAAACCTTCTGTGGACGATCGTTGTCAGGCTCCACGACATAGCTCTCATCAAGTTCAATGTCAGACTCTACAATCTCTGGCTGTTCTTCTTCTTCTTCTTCTTCTTCTTCTTCTTCTTCTTCTTCTTCTTCTTCTTCTTCTACGTTGGATGATTCAGTCTTATCCTTTGCCTCATCGATATAGTTACAAGTATCAACCGCCCAAGAGTTTTGTGTTCCCTATGATAATATACAAACTAAAACTCACATTTTCCAGGACAAAAGAAGATACGGAATTACTGAAAAATTGCATTTTAACACTTCTAATCATAAACACTTAAGCTCTAAACTATAACCATATTAGTTTCTCGACTTCTCCGGATAATGGCATGTCATCATGTACAAAACAGTGCCATGGAGCTCCAAGTTTGTGTGTGCAAGGAAAATTGAACTCTTAACTTATTTTCGTTTATTTGTTGTAATTAGTATCTATATGCCAAATTCTGACTGAATTTAGTTTTCATATATGAATGATCATCCAAACTGGTCAAATATATATGAGATAAGTTGGATTTTAAAAGGCAGAAAAAGGATGTACCGCTTCAGTTTCCCACGCAGATTCTGGAATCTTCCCTCCAAGACTGAAAATAACAAAAGAAAACAGAAAACACAATTCATATCAAAAGCACAAAATCAACTCTATAAATTATGCATAATCTTACCTCCAAGATTGAAAAATAACAAAATAAAGAAAGAACACCAAAAGCACGACATCAACTCCAAAAACTATCTAAGTGCCCAGTTACACACACAATCTAAACCTACATCAATTTATCAACTCCAAAAACTATCTAAGTGCACAGTTACACACACAATCTAAATCTACATCAATTTATCCATACATCCATATATAGACTGTAGTATATGAGTTTATATGAAAATAAATATACATATATAATCAAAAATCATATCAAGAGCACAACATCAACTAGATAAACTCCCACAAATGCCAATTTCTTGAAGAAACTATAAAAGTGTAAGTGTGTGTGTGTGTGTGTGTGTGTGGTGACTAAAACTTACATCAATTGATACATATGCCTTTATTTGTACATGAACACTCACTCAAACTGACATTAATTTCACATTAAAAGCATAACTGAATTCTACTAGATCATACATCAATTAACATGAATGTATCGAAATTAATTAAATACGCAAGGATGCATAACCTTTCGATGTAATCACAGAAAAAGTCGATAAGAGGATCAGACAGGAGGGTCGGGTCGTTCACAAGCTTTGGAACTAGTCGCTGCAGTGCATCTATATCCTGATTATCCATTGCTGTCGCTTACGACTGGTTTACTACTGAATTCTAAGCTGAAACTGGGAATGGATCATGGAGTTTTGTTCTTAAGGTGGTTAGATGCTAAATTTTTGGTTATTAAAATCCCTGAAAAGACGGTAACAGAGTTTGGATACTCATTTCGCGCCTTGCGGTCTGGTTTAGATCACGTTTGGTGGTAAAGGATCCACATAATATAATTTATAAGTTTATCATTGATTTTATTAAATTCAATTTAATAAATTTTTTGATAAAAGTAAATGAAATATATCTAACTTCTAATAAAAGGGGAAATAAGGGTCTACTATTCATGCAATAGTAAATGAATCTAATTTTACTATACATGATGTCATTTTTTATTTTCCATTTTATTTATATCAAACAAATGTTCTTTCACATATCATCCCACTAGCATTAAAAAAATAATTATGTCAAGTAAATGTTCTTCTACAGATCATGTCACTAGCTTTAAAAAATAATAATAATTTTAGTAAATATAAATCGTCATGAGCCAAAAAAAAACAAAAAATCCTTCGCACATGAGCTTTAAAAAATAAAAAATAAACTCTCCGCACAGTGCGGAGAGATGGCAAACTATGTACGAAGTAAAAAAGGAAGAAAAAACTCTCCGCATGTGCGGAAAGTTGGCAAACTCTCCGTACAGTGCAAAGTAAAAAAAAAAACTCTCCGCACAGTGCGGAGAGATGGCAAACGTTATGGCAAAACTTTCCGAACAGTGTGGAGAGATAGCATTCTGTGTGAACACTGTCATCACAAAGTGCGGACTTTTCGTACAGTGCGGAGTAAAAAAAGCAAAAAAAACACTTCGTATAGTGCGGAGAGTTAGCAAATTTTCCGTACAGTGCAAAGTTAAAAAAAAAAAAAAAAACCTCTCCACACAGTAACTATCACATGCGTTGCACCAATTTTGCATTTATCGTATTTTTTATTAGTGTATGAATTTTAATTTTTTGAAAATTTTTTGAAACAATATCTAAAAATATTTCCATCATATAAGAAAATAATTGTAAATTATTTTTACAATTGCATAAAAGTATTGTATCATATAGAAAAAATATACTTGTATATTTCATACTTGAATAAGAAATATACGAGATTATATAAATTATTTTGCTTGTATTCTTTGATAGTGTTGATGTAATTGAGTTGAATGTGAAAATTATATTTCTAAATTTTGTATAATTCAATATTGAAAAATTGAAAATTGAGCACCATATTCATATGTATTTATATTTTGTGCTATATATTTAATATTTATTTTATACTTATGTTGAAAAAATAAAAATCTGAATTTTTTTTAAAATTTGGTTTGGTAAGTGAATGTACGACGTTCTGCATTCTCGGTATTTGTAAGTGCAAAAATCGATATATAAAAATACGGTAAGTTGCAAATACGGTAGACAGTATATACGGTAAGTTGCAAATACGGTAAACTGCAAATACCGTAAGTTGCAAGTACGGTAAAAAGCATATACGGTAAGGTACAAATATGGTAAGTTGTTTGTAAATACGATAGGCTGTATATACGGTAAGGTGCAAATACGGTAAGTTATTTGCAAATACGATAGACTGCAAATACGGTAGGCAACATAAATGGTAAGCCGTATATACAGTAAGCTTCCTTCAAATACGGTAAGCTGCATATATGAATTTATAATTTGTTATAAATGTATAAAATTTATTTTGAATTTCAAATCACTTTTTGTCGCATCCATTCACATTTTAAGTAGTTAGAATAAAAACCACTTTTAATCATAATATTGAATTTCTTAAGTATTAAATGTTGAATTCAATATTGTTTCCTTTTTTATAAATGTATTTTCGAGAATTAAAAAAAAAAGCGGTTATGAAATTGCTAATTTTTAAACGTGTTTTTTTGTTGAAAATAAAAATGATTTTTTTAAGTTATCTGTAAAAAAAAAATTTATTTTTATTTTATTAGAGTAATAAGAAGATTTATTATGTATTTTTATTTTTTGTATTTTGTAAAGAATTTTGTTATGGTGATTGACAAATATTCTTCCACACACACATCATGCCAACAATATTAAAAAAAATAATAATTTTAGTATATATAAACTCTATGAGACAAAAAAAATTCGCACATGAGAAAAAAAGACTTCGCAAAGTGCGAAGAGATAACAAACTATCTCTCCGCACAGTGTGAAAAGAAAAAAAAACTCTCGGGATTTTATTTGCAAGTTCCAAAAGGCATTTTCTCAAATAACTTTTGAGCAATGCATTGAACACTTTAATTCTTGACATACAACCCGAAAGTATAATTTCATTGAAAATTGTATTCGCTTCTAATGTCTAAGAGCTGTTATCAAGCAAGTGCAAAATATTGAATTTGGGTGGTACCCTAGAGCCTCCATTTGTGAAAGCAATGCCATGGTACTATCAATATCCCCTTCTTTGCACAACTCACGTATTGTTTCATTGTATGAATCACGAGAAAACTCATTTCCAATACCGTAAATATGATTTTCATGCTCAGAAATTGAGTTGTGACTAGAATTTAAA
This sequence comes from Olea europaea var. sylvestris, assembly GCF_002742605.1. NCBI lineage: Eukaryota > Viridiplantae > Streptophyta > Magnoliopsida > Lamiales > Oleaceae > Olea > Olea europaea. The sequence continues at coordinate 6,402,681 of NC_036252.1, forward strand.
GAAGACATAATTGATTTTGAGCCATATTTTTTTACTCTCTTTTGTTATATATATGAAAAAATTACAATCTTGAAATTTGACTTATAATTAAGGAATTTGAAAACAACTCTCCATATTATGTGGAGAGTTTTTTTCTATGTACTGTGCGGAGAGCTGGTTTGTCATCTCTCTGCACTGCGTGGAGAGTTTTTTTTTTTACTCCGCACTGTGTGAAGAGTTTGTCAGATCTCCACACATGGTTCAATTCTCTCCGCACTGTACGGAGAGATTTTTTTTCTCTTTGCACTTTTTTTTTACTCCGCATATGGTTCAATTCTCTCCGCATTGTGCGGAAATTTTGCTATGGTGAGACCAACTCTCCGCACTGTGCGAAGAGACTAACTCTCTCTGCACAGTGTGAAGAGTTTTTTTTTTGCTCTCCGTACTGTGAGGAGAGGTTTTTTTTTTTTTTTTTTAACTCTGCACTGTGTGGAGAGTTGGCACTCTGCATTGTGCGAAGAGTTTGCCAACTTTCTGCACATGGTTCAACTTTCTCTACACTGTGCAGAGAGGTTTTTTTCTCTCCATACCTTTTTTCATTTTTTATTTTTACTTTGCACTTGGTTCAATTATTTTCGCACTGTACGGAGAGTTTTTTTTTCAATTTTACAATATTGAATTACACAAAATTTAGAAATATAATCTTAATATTCAATTCAATCGTATCAACACTATTAAATAATACAAACAAACTAGTTTGTATATTTCTTATTCAAGTATGAAATATACAAGCATATTTTTTTCTAAATAACATATTGCTATGCAATTGTAAAAATAATTTACAATTATTTTCATATATCATGAAAATATTTTTAGATGCTGTTCAAAAACTTTCTAGAAAAACTAAAATTCATATACTAATAAAAATACAATAAATACAAAATTCGTGTAACGCACGTGATAACGACTAGTAGTTTAAAAGTTCACAAAGTTGTGGATCCTAAAAATGTATAGTTAAAATAGGAATCAAACAGGAATTAATACACTTAGTCGATTCTAGTATTCGACCAAGCGAAGATTATTTCATCAATATCTTTAGGTTAAAAGGTTAAAGCACGTGTAAATATATTATGTTTTGTATAAATAGCAACATGGGATTTGAGAACGAGAAAAAAATTCTCAAACGTAAATATATTCTCAAAATATGAATTTATTGTTTCTTTTTATTCTAAGTCTAATTGAGCCATTATTTGAGCCACATTATTTTTCATAGCATGCATTTTTGAATAGTATATTGATGAAAAATGTATAGTTAAAAAATAAAGAAAAATTTTGAATTTGCGTGTAATATTATTTTATTGAATAATGTGGATTGAAATAATGTCAAATCACTCTTTACGAAGATATTTTTTTTTTTTTAAATAATGTGGCTCAAACATGGAATCTCATCTCAAATTTTCGTGTATTTTGCTTAAATGTTTTGGTTTAATTTTTGTATTGCGACTTGAAATTATTTATTGTTACTATTGTCAGAGTGTTTCCCTAGGCGCAATATCACTACTCGTCAGTACATGAAATTTAATTTTTAGTCGCTTATATATAGACATAGCTATCAAATTTATAAATCATTCATAAATTTGTCAAACTTTATTTTCATTCATACATTCTAATTAACTCAGAAGTATTGTCCACTTAAACGTTATCCATTTCTATATATTTATAAATTAAACCGTTTATAAATTCTTCCAAACAATGTCTTAGCCCTTGTTTGGTTTAATTAAAAATAAAAATTGTTAGTTCTATGAAATGTGAGATTAAAAATGAGCTTTAGAAAATGGTGACCAAACAATAGGATGTTGTGTAGTGAAATACATATGTGATCAAAGTGAGCTTTCGTCCATCCAACCCTTCGTGTGCTAATAAATAAAGAGGTTTTGCTTTGATCTTAGCCTACTAAAATTATTTTTGACATTTTTTTTTTGGTTCGCAAGGCTGCTTCTTCTTCTTCTTTTTTTAATGAGAATATTTACTTATTTAATAATGTAGTTGTGCTTGACCGAGTCAGAATCTCACCAACCAAATTAAAAAAAAAAAAAAAAGAATTCCCCATTTTTCTTTTTGTCATTAACCCACATTACATAAGCATAACCGTTTAAGTGGTGAAGATGTTTTGACAATTTTGATTCAATTTATCGCCACCTCATCAATCTGGAAAAGAATATGTAAATGGAAAAAAGCAAAATAACTACTTTACTTATTTAAGAGTGAAGTAAAACGTGTGATCAAAGTGAGCTTTCGTCCATCCAACCCTTCGTGTGCTAATAAATAAAGAGGTTTTGCTTTGATCTTAGCCTACTAAAATTATTTTTGACATTTTTTTTTTGGTTCGCAAGGCTGCTTCTTCTTCTTCTTTTTTTAATGAGAATATTTACTTATTTAATAATGTAGTTGTGCTTGACCGAGTCAGAATCTCACCAACCAAATTAAAAAAAAAAAAAAAGAATTCCCCATTTTTCTTTTTGTCATTAACCCACATTACATAAGCATAACCGTTTAAGTGGTGAAGATGTTTTGACAATTTTGATTCAATTTATCGCCACCTCATCAATCTGGAAAAGAATATGTAAATGGAAAAAAGCAAAATAACTACTTTACTTATTTAAGAGTGAAGTAAAACGTCTTTTTTTTTTTGAAGTATCAATTTTACTTAAAAAATCACTATATCATTTTTCCTGCTAACTCAAAAAGAATAATACACCTCCAGATCAAACTATATAATTTTTTCCCTTCAAAATCTTCTAATTTTAAAAATTTAATCAAATGTCGGAAAATTGAATTAGAGTCAAGATAATGAATACAGAATTAGATGGACCTAGAATTATTCTTTAGTGGGGGCGAGACGAAAAATTGACTAAAATAAATTGTGAAAAAAAACCAAAAAAATCTAAAAATTTAAATTTAACAAGGTCGAATTGAAGGTTTTCGAAAATTCAGTGGGGGCGGTTGATCCCACTCGTCCCTACGCTAATATACACATAATGACATGGTTTCATGGTGGCAATGGCTGAATGTGATGCCAAACAATTGGCTGAATTTTCATTATCATCAGCAGGTTTAGTGCTGATGATAATTTTATCTTCAATTTTAGTGATTGAATATATTTATGAGTATAGGTTAATAAGGCATTTCTAATTTTTAATATCTTTTTAATTACTCTATACCTATAAATAAAATAATGCATTCCTTGAAAACTTATAGAAACTTTATATATACTTTTTAGTTTTCAACGAAATATAATTCTAAAAATTAAAAATACTTCGATTATCGATTATATTAGCTTATGACCTAAAATGGAGTTGTTGTGCCTCTTTTTTTTTTTTTTTTTGAAAAATTCTGTAAATATTTTTCTGTATTTGTAACAAAACTCCCTAAAATATGTGTATATAAAATTATATATTCTGTAACCGGGTTAGTTGGACAATGGATTCGGACAGCAAAACAATAACTACTTCAGGGGCCTAATAGAACCCGTGGACTTTATTTATTAGCCCTCTTTATTACACGTGTCAACATCAAGTTGTTCTGGTAAATTGTCCATTTTTGGTTTTCCCGTAATTAATAGAAAATGAAGGGGTTTTGTATCAATTCCAAAAAGTGCGAATGAGAGAACCAGCAGGTGGGGCCCTAATAGCAAAAGTTTGTAGTCCAAGCAAATAACAAATTACCGTAAGAGTACAAATTTCTCAACTGCTTTATTTATTTTTAATTTATTTTCCCATTCTCGTATAATTCCTTTGGATCGAACATCTTGATAAATAGTAAAACTTCAAGAATTAGAAAGAAGTGCAATTCCGTTCCACCCAAAATGTTCAGAAAATTCGCTACAAATTACGAAATATTCATATATTAAACGACTGTAAAAATTTTGACACAACGCTTATTTAAAAAGTTACATTTGTCATGGAGCTCGAGAGAAGCACGGGAAGCTCCATTTGTAGATGCAAAATCACTTTTCTTTTCTTTTACTAATTGCACTAAAAGGGATAATGAAGAAATTATACATTTCTATTTCATTATTTAAGTGGCTAGTAATCATCGAATTTTTTAATTTTTATTTTTCAAGCATGAAACTTCCCGATTTTGTGGTTCCGTTGACTCAAATTTATATTGTCACACTATTTTTTTATATTATTAAAGAACAATTAAATTTTTTTAAATTTTATTTTAAAAGAAAAAAAACATGACTTGTTTTTAGGTAATCTTGAAATGATTCCACCAACTAATAAACTACATATATAAAATTATGAGTTGTAAGCTAAGCAAACACTCACTCTTTCATTAAACTTATATTATCGCTAAGGTCCTGTTTTGTACCAATTTTTTTCAAAATGCATTTTTCTTTCTTCTTTTTAACTATCCATTCTTTATTAAAATAATATTAAACGTAAATAAAAAATTTTTCCTTATTTTTCAACCACACATTTTCCATCAATTTACTATTCAAAAATGAATTTTTACATAAAAATGTCTCACAAACACTCTCTAATTGTGATTTGCTTAATCTTAAGCAATTGCCAAATAAATTAACAAAAGACAACATTTGGGTTCCGTTTGGAAGGGATTTTGAAAATTGATTTTTTGACCGTTAGAAGAAAAATGGGGTCCACTTGTAAAAGAAAAAGTCAAAAATTACGACTGAAATAATAAAATAACGGTCAAAAACTTGATTTTTTGGAGGTAAAATATCCTCCCAAACAGGCTGTTGATTTTTCAGAGTGGCAAAAGATTGTTTTTTTAAACCTCAAAGAATGCTAAAGTCTGCAGTGAAAGGCCAAATAATACATACATATACATATAGAAGGTGGGTTGGCGTGGGGTTTGAGTGGGCGGCCTGCCTTTCCCAAATTCGACCTTTAAACGTACAATACCGTCTTTCCTCTTCACTATGACATTTTTTCTTTCATATAGACACTCCTTTTCTTTATCTATATATCTACATTCAAACTGTTGCGATTGATCAAGTGTTTCATTTAATCTCAAAGCCAAGATTGTGATAATTAACATCCCATTTTCTAAAAATTCATGATCTGTGAGTACAATTTGTCTTCTTTGATACTTTTTGTGAACGCTTGCATTTTTCTCTCTCACACACAGTCGCACGGGTATAGCAGTTTTAGGGTTACTGTTTTTATTGGAATTATATCTGGACTAGCGTAAATTTTGCGGTATATTCGATTTTCATTTATTGGTAGACTAATCTTTGTTGTTTCCATGGATTGTGATATTACTTTTGAGTTATTTTTCTATTAATTAACTTGTGATTAATAGTATTATACATGGGTAAAAATGCTACCTTCTGGCAGTTGATTTTCTTCGACATCAATTTTCTGTTTTTACTGTCCATTTTTAGAAATATTTTAATGTGGATAAAAGCCGACACTTTATTGTATTTATTGTAGTTAGTTTATTGAAAAATTTCGCAGCTATATCATTTGAGGTTGAAAAGTTGCAGTAGATGTACTTGCTTTAATGTTAACCTTTAAGCATAATGAAGAAATATCAGTTATGTGTTCTGTAGGTGAATTAAATTATGACGAGAATTGGTCGGGATTTTAGTTATACAATGCAAAAAGATGCGGTTTCACCAGTATCGGCTGATGTGGTATTTGCCTCTAGTCGGTTTCCAAATTACAAAATTGTAGCTAACAATCAGATTGTGGAGGTCAAGGAGGATTCAAAAATATCTTCTATGAAAGAGGTGGTTGCGCGGGAGACTGCCCTGTTGCTGGAGCAGCAAAAACGTCTTTCTGTTCGTGATCTTGCCAGCAAATTTGAGAAAGGGTTGGCTGCCGCTGCTAAGTTGTCTGATGAGGTTTGGCCTTGTTTAATCTCATTTTTCACTTTTCATCTAGTCTTGTTATTATCCTTGTGACAAATTCTACGTGGAACTTTCCACTCGAGACATTTCTTTCCTTTTTTCCGGTCTCAAACATCAGAAAATAACGTATCTTTATTGAGTAAGATTAGCGCCATTGATGATTCTGAATGTCATTTATTTACGGGCAACAGGCAAGACTCAAAGAAGCTGCTTCATTGGAGAAACACGTGCTTCTGAAGAAGCTCAGAGATGCTCTTGAAGCGTTAAAAGGACGTGTAGCTGGTAAAAACAAAGATGATGTAGAGGAAGCTATCGCTATGGTTAGTTTGTGGTTTTGTTTTCTTATGTGAACTTTGATTGCTATACTAATTTACCTTTTCTACCTTTGTTCTTTTCAATATTGTCATACCAAATTAATGCAATGCTTGACCATCAAATTGACATGAGATGCAAATTATGAGGATGAACTATGGTCTAATCAAATTCCTCAACTATGAGCATTGAAGTCAGACTTACCTGGACTTTGAACACACTAATCAAGAAATGTGATGTCAAGGGGTAGAATTCTTTGGATTTGCTTTATTGAAACTAAGTAAACTGGTTTGAGACAGATACAATTATTTTTTCTACCCTAGAATGTAGAGAAGATACACTAAGGATGAATACTCTTGGGTTTCATTGTCTTACACATCTTTTTTTGAAAAACTAGTGAGATATGCTATTGGTGATTATATAGATGTTACCTTCCGCCATCTTTAGTTCTTTTTTCATTTTACTTAAGTAACAGTTACTATAATGAATCTCTAGGCGTCAATTTACTGTTATATGTTTCCCGTGAATTTTTCCACTTATCCCACTTGCCAGTATTTTCTTGTTTTCAGGTTGAAGCTTTAGCAGTTCAGTTGACTCAGAGGGAAGGAGAGCTTATTCAAGAAAAGGATGAAGTGAAAAAGCTTGCTACTTTTCTGAAGCAGGTAAAATACGGACATGTTATATGATGTGTGTCTTTCCCTTCTTTTAAGTTTTCTTGGTAGCCAAGTGTAATTTGAAATAAATTTTTATGTGCATGATCCAACACGTCCAATCTTCTTTGTGTCTATTCATCACACTATTAGTATACGGATTCAAGGACGTGTGACATGGTTCTAAGCTAGGTGAAAGGTGAAATGTGGATTGCATGTTTCAGATTGGACTAAGCTATGATGACACAGAAATAGACGTTTTATGATGTGATGAATTTCACATTTAATTACTATATACTGCAATCTTTATTTTTCCATTTTTTATTCAGAACATAATGACGCATGAATTTAATTCATGTTCACAGTTTTGGTTTTCATTTTGGGATACTTAAATATTTCTTGCTTTTAATAAAAACAGTTACGTATAGGGCCTAATGTTGTGAGAAAACATGTATAAGAAGGCTTATGGTACAGCTTGAATAAAGTCTTCTGAATCATTTTTATCTTTTAGGTTTAATAGGGGAATACACGTCCAACTTATTAATTTGCGAATATGTGATTCTATATGCACATGTATTGTCACATGCTGCCACACGTACATATTCAAGAATCATTTTGCATACACTTTTCCTTTCTTTCTTGTCTTTTGATAACTGTACGGTTTTGCAGGCTTCAGAAGATGCTAAAAAACTTGTTGATGAAGAAAGGGCTTTTGCACGGGCTGAAATTGAGAATGCTAGAGCTGCAGTTCAGAGAGTGGAAGAGGCTCTTCAGGAACATGAAAGAATGTCACGAGCTTTAGGGAAACAGGTTCGCTTAAATTCCTTTGTTTGTATTCATGTTCAAGAATATTTTAATATGGTCATGTTGCTTCTGTTACCCATCTGGTTTTTCGTAACAGTGTCATACGCTCTGTGGGCATCCAAGTCAAAGAAGTTAATAGCAAAATTCTTGTATCGGCCCATAGATCTCTGGGTGCATATTAATTCTGAACTTTAAAATTGTATTTGAGATAATTATGTATTTTTAAAATTATTGCATAATTTTTCTGCAGCCCATTGATCTCTAAGCGCATACTAACTTTGAATATGTATTTGATGTATTTACATTTTTTTGTCAATTTATTGCTTATAAAATAACAAGAACATATGATCTGATACATGTTTACGCTTGGAAGATGCCTTATCATGTTAACAATCACATTGCGCTAATGTAATTTTTTTGTTTTGATGATTAGGATCTTGAAGAATTAATGAAAGATGTGCATGAGGCTAGACGGATCAGAATGCTGCATCGACCTAGTAAGGTATTTATATCTGTATCTTGAAATGCTACAATATTCTTGTTTGGGCTTATTCGCTGCAGACAGATATGCGCACGATTGATTCTCTTAAATGACCTCTTGCAAATTTCTGATGGCTTGTGCTTACTCTCCCTACTTCAATAGAATTATATTATCATCTAAAAGATGTCTTATATTTTTCCAGTAACATGAATCCCAAAGTATTTTAGCTTTATTTACCTAATCCGTTGTCTTTCAGGCATTCGTTTTATTATTAGTATTTCTTCCAGTTATATCCCATAAAACCAATCTTCCCTCTTACACATACTGGAGAATATGATGAAAGAAATGCTTATATTTGCAGGTCATGGACATGGAACACGAGCTTCAAGCATTAAGGATTCAACTTGCCGAGAAGTCTAAGCATTACCTAAAGCTTCAGAAAGAGGTTTCTATCTTATTTTAAATTTTTAACATCTATTTAATATTTCACATTTTGTTTCTCAATGATTTGTTGTGGCCTGTCTCCCTTGTTGATTTTATGAATGGTCTTTTATGACTAATTTGCGTCACAATCACATATTAGTTAAATTTTGAGAGGCAGAAAGAAATTTGAGTCATATCTTTTGTCATAGGTGTTATGACGTGTTATTCTTATGCACGTGTTTACTATTTTGTCATATATTTATTGTTCCTTGCTATGCAATATTGACTCATGAAGTAATGATGTCCATCTAAGAACTGTGTCTAGATTTTATATAGTACATAATAAGAAAGTTATAGATTAGCATGAAATTGAAATTGCTGCAATTGTGGTATGCAAAACCATGATATGATCTACATTAAAGCTGTAACTGCAGAAGGTTTGTTGCTGCATCATTGTAAGTTGAGCTGGAATATAGGATTTGAAAGAACTGAAAAAGCAATACCCTTGTTGTTAAAAGATTTGAAACCAGAAAGTCGATATAGCAAGCGACTACTTGACTGCACAAAAAAAGTGATTGTTATGTTAATAATAATAGAAGTACTTTGTTTTTTATTTTCTATTATTCTAGATCCTGGAATGTTCATTGTATTGTTCATTTCAATTTTTTTGCCAAAAACAAATTCTTCTAAATAGTAGGTTCAATAAGGAACAGAAAACTGTAGGGTATAAAGGAATGTGAGACCAAAAAGAAAAAGAAAAAAAGGACTAAGCGATGCATGAGATAAATTAAAACTATGAAGATTTTGCCACAATATCTATTTTCTGAGATATTTTCCAACTAAACATATGCTTGGGAGAGTTTTTTTCAAGTGAAAAATGATGATTTTTTATTTTTTGGAGGAAGTATAGTTAAAAAGTAGGAAAAAGTCACGAGTCCCATAGAATGTGTGGTTGAAAATGATTTTGGGGAAAATCTCTCCCAAACAAACCACTAGTGTATTTTGGCATCTGACATTATCATTATGAGGGATGAATGAAATAATATGCGGTGTGAAGGAAATCGAATTTTTCTTTTTTACACCTTAAGAAAGTCAATAAATTATGTGCATGTTTGGCTAAGTTCAAAAAAAGGTAAAAGTTACTTTCAAGTAAACTTTTAATTCCAAATATGCTCAGATAGGTTATTCTTTTTCTTATTTTTAAATAAAAAGAGTTATTATGAAAGTAACTCTTACCTTGATGTTGAAATATGTTTCTTATTACCAACTTTGAACAATTAGAAGAATATTTATTTTAAACTTACTTATTTTCTTAATATGTGAACTTTGTGATCTTAAGCCAAACATGCTCTACTTGTGAGGTGAGATAGACCTGCAAAAGCCCTTGGCTGGGATAAGATGTTCCCTGAAGAACAGAATATTTGAGTTATGTTGATTACTTGAATTAGTCGAATTTTTTGCTATTTACTGATTCATTGTCTGCATAGTATTAGTAGGTGTATAACTTATTTCTTCTCAAAAATTTTAATTGAGTATTATTATCTAAAAATACTCGGTAGGATCGATTTTGTGCAGTGAATTTGAATATACATCAGTTCGAATCTCTAACACGTTCATTCTCAAAAAACATTTTCAGCTGGCAATGAGCAAGAAGGGCGAGGAAAATATGCCCTACTTATATGAAATAGATGGTAACGAGGCATTGGGTTCATATTTGGTGATATATCGTTGTTCTGATGGAGCTCCAGAAATTTCAGAATGTGTTATTCAATGGTACCGTTCAACCTCTGAAGCTGGCAAAAAGGAGCTTATATCAGGTAAAATATGTTATCATTTTTGCTGTTTCTGTTGTAATTGCCTTTTATTTTGTTGTCCGTTCCTTCATGAACATTCGTGTTTCAGTAGCTATGAACATTATTTTGTAGTAGTAACATTTTTGTTTTAACACTAAATGCTTTTTACTGTGGCAGGGGCCACAAAATCTGTTTATGCTCCAGAGCCTTTCGATGTTGGCCGATTTCTAGAAGCTGTTATTATGACGGATGGTCAAACAATAACAGTGAGAACCACTGCTCCAATTGATCCAGGTCGACTGACTTAAATTTCCTTAAAATTACAAAATTATTGCTTGCACACACTACTGATTCCATTTTCCGAACAGCGGCTGGATTAGGGAACTATGTAGAAGCATTGGTGCGAAGGCATGACACTGAATTCAATGTAAATATTCTTTTGTACCGAAAATATCTTGTCTGTGGACATATGTTCATATATGGCATGTTTGGTGCGGTAGATGGATTGTACTAGACATATGAAGCCCTTGTTTGGTCTCCATTATTTTCAAAATACACTTTTTCTATTTTATTTTCAATCACACATTATTTAATAAAATAATATTACATGCAAACCTAAAACTTTTACTTATTTTTTAACCACATATTCTTCATCAAAATATTATTCCAAAATGCATTTTTGGCGAAAAATGGGGCTCAAACAGGCTCTAAAAAAGAATAGTAAATCTTATCCATTCAGGGATCCCATCAATTCCGAAAATGTAACAAACATGTCTGTATTGTACCATGAAGTAATTAGCTATTCAAGATATAATAATGACATTGAAATCCTATGTTGCCGCAAATAATTAGTTACCTTTTATTCTCTACATTAGATATACATCCTGTTTTATGCATGGGTGCACGATAACTGATTTCGTCTTTTTCCTTGTTTTTATATGGAATTATAAATGCTTTTCAGGTAGTTATTATCCAGATTAACGGGGTAGATAATCAGTCGCAGTCTATCCATGTACTGCATGTCGGGAAGATGCGAATGAAACTTTGCAAAGGAAAGACAACAGTGGCAAAAGAATACTATTCCAATTCAATGCAGGTATCAAATTCTTCTCAATAAACTTTATAGTGTACTATATGGGGCCTTGCTGACTCTGTTTAGGGTCATTTCAAATGTTAAGCCACAGAGATTCATACCCTTTCTTCCTTATTTTTATTTCGAAGTTGGTCATGATGTTTCTCTTTATTTACTGTCACTACTAAATTTTGTTGGAAATTAATATCAAGTTGTGAAAGTGAATCTTGAAGAAGATTCATGAACATGTATACATGCTACATAAAAATACAGGATTCATATGGAATTCTCACACAAAAAGTATAAATAGGAGTCTTAGTTTTATATCCAGAAGACGAGAAATGTTTTATGAAGGAGTGAATCGAATTGTAAGAGAAATATAACAAGAAGTTGAGAATTTTTTTCTTACTTATGCTTGAAATGTTGTTTATGCTGAAGGTGCTGCATTCAGCATTCTTATAGTCTGGACATTTGTTCCTCGTTCGGCTTCCCTTTTTACCTTTAAACAAGACTAGAGCAACCAATTATAATATTGTTTTTCCACCCTCAGCTTTGTGGAGTTCGAGGTGGTGGGAACGCGGCAGCTCAGGCAGTATATTGGCAAGCAAAAGTCGGGCATTCCTTCGTCTTAGCATTTGAATCAGAGAGAGAAAGAAATGCAGCTATTATGCTGGCAAGAAGATTTGCATTCGACTGTAATGTAAGTGTCGCAATCTTTGTTGCTTTTGTTCTTCGCTTATAATCTGTGTTCCAGTAATGAAAAATAAATGGAAACTAAAATAATCACTAATTTTTCCAGATTATGCTTGCCGGGCCAGACGATAGAGCTGCAACAGGAACTTAATACACCAACCTAATTTTACCCCAAAAAAATGTAATTATATCGATGTCGTTGTGTATGTGGTTTCTGTTGGTTTTTAGTCGGCAGTATGTGTCAAATTTGCTTGATTGTTCCATCGACTCACTTATTTTCTTCCCTTTAGCGTCATTTACTAGGCATTTTTTCAGTGGCCTTGATCTGATTTCCTTTTTTTTTTTTTCCCACCTGATTGTAATGCTAATCTTGGAAGAGATGATCTTGAATTTGTGTAATGTTGCAGACCAGATAGTAGAAAAGGAAGTTTGCGCTTTGCTCGAATCTTTCTCAAACGCCTGGAAATAGTTTAGGCATTGGATGTTTATGTGCTTTGAATTGTAGTAGCATGTTTGGTATACTGGACCGACGAGCTTGGAAATGATTGAGAAAAAGTATAATAGAATAATTATCTACTCCAATCTTGTCGAATGCTTACTTCAAGGGCTTCGAAGTAAAAACTCTAAAGTTTGAAAGTGAAGCTAGAAGTACATAGTTAGATGTGTATTTTACTTTTATTACATATTTGGTACGTCGAATTTTGCAATTATTATGTAGATAACTTATTGTAGAAGTGTAGTAGGCATGCATGAGTATAAAGTTGATATCATTGACACTAGAATCAATTGTGTAAATGATTGATGTTCCCAAAAAGGGGGCTTAGCATTAGGGTTTGACAAATTTTTTACTTTTTGTTGTAGTATTATTTTTTGGGGAAATTATCTAAACTCGGTTTTTTTAAGCCCATAAAATACTTCTAGAAAGTTAATTCAAATATATTCGGAAGTAGTTTTTTTTTTTTTTTAGAAGTAACTTTTATCTTTCTAAAATTGCAACTCTTAATAGGATAAAACCTCCTGTCCCGACTTGGGGACATGGTTGAAAAGAGGGGTGCCATGTAGGGTTGTGGCGCCCCCCTATTGGAGGGGTGCTTGTCAGGGACAGGCGCCCCTCCAATAGACATGGCGCCCCCTGTTTTTAATCTTGTCCTCAAGCCGGGACAGGGAGCATCTCTCCTCTTAATATGCCAATGTTTGAGCCCCATTATTTGGAGAAGGTGAATTTTACAATAGTGATGTGTAATTAAAAAAAAAAGTAGGTAAATTTTTCAGGTTTAGATGTAAAATTATTTTATAAAAAAATGTGTAATTAAAAATAAATTTTGAGAGCCATGAAGCTCAAACATATATATAAATAGTACAGGATTGCCTCCCGAGGTACATCCGAGTTGGTGGAACAATTGCATTGGTGGGTTCACAAACCTAGCGTGGAGAGTTCGATTCTTGAAAGGCAACATCTTGGAAAGGGGATTTATCTCGAAGGCAAGGTGCTGGAAGGCAGTGATGAGAGCTCTTTTAGGGGAAGGAGTATAAGCCATGCAGGAACCTGAGAGTCAATAAGGGCACAACCCGCGATTAACTTCCTCAAGCTAATGAGGGGTCGGAGGCTTGAAGTTCAGGATTTAGTCTGGTGAAGTTGGGAGACCTGAGTATCAAAAAAAATAAAAAATAAAAAAAATAAAAATAAAAATAGTACAAGATTAGGGTTGTTGTACACCATGCGGCACGCATGTCCCAAATAAGACATCGAACAAAACAGTGGCTTATATAAGTCAAATCAACTTTATAGAAGCAAAGATTGACAAGTTAATAACGTGGGGTTTTATATATTATGATGGTAATTATGAAGCGAGTCCAAGACTTTTCTAAAGTTCTTTAAAATGACCCATACACATTCTGATTTTTTGGTGCGTATTCCTTTAAATTGAAGACTTCTTGAAGAAAAAAACAGGGAAAAGAGTATTTTTCTTTCAAGAAATTATTTTTATTCCATGATATATATATAGACGTCTTTAAGACGTAATTTTAAGTTGTACTTTATTGAATATTTCATTCTATCAGGGTCAAGAAAGGAGGTTGAAATCAAGAATTCTATTTTTGCTTTTGGTGAATAGTACGGATTTCGTGCATGGTTGAATTCAGAGAACGAACAATTAATTCAATTATGTTACTCGTACATTTTATTTGACACCAAATTTGACATTGTGTCATATATCTTAGCATTTTTTAAAAACTACACACTTTTCCGTCAACAACGTTTTGAATTTTCAAAGCATGTCAAACTTCATGTACCATTGTACAAGAAGCTCTATTCTAAGAAATTTTACACGTAACTTATTTTTGAAATCGAGACTATATATAATATAAAATTAGGATATTTTAAATAACAGTTAAGCTACTCAAACATGGATAGTTGATAAAATTTAAAAATAGGTACTACGTGTTAGAACCTGCTTGGTTCTTTTTTTTCTTTTTCTTTTTTGATCTGTCCAATGAATATTTGACACGTGTCTCCCATTTTTAAATTAGGTCAAATACGCTGTTTGATCCTCTCAATAATGAATTCAACTACATGATGTCAGATATTATATCTAAATTAACAAACCATACTTGTCTTTAAAAATTACTTTTATGTTTTTGCTTATACAATGAGTTCCTCATTGGGCTCCATTTTATTGAGAATTTGAAGAAAAATATATTTTAGAATAGTGATTTTTTAAAGAATTTGTGGTTCAAAAATTAGAATATTTTTTTTCTTTTTTTGAATTTACTTGTAATATTATTTTATGGAAAAATGTGTGATTGAAAATGAGTTTGAAAAAAAAAATGTATTTTGAAAAAAATGAATCCCAAACAATCAGGGACTAAAATTTTTGGCAATTTGACCTAATCTTTATCTCTAATAGGAAAAGGATAGTTATGCTAATTAATATTTTTGGAGTTCAATTGCTAAATTTCAACAAAATAGAAATAGTAGGTGATAAAGTTATTTGACTTTTGAGAAGTAGAATTTGATTTAGATATGGAAACGAGATGGGGGCGGCCTTCTTCATCTCCTACCTCGTAATTCATCTTTCGTCCGTTTATCTATTTATTAATTTTTGTATTTGTATAACTACATATATTTCTTATGATTTAATCCTTGTTTGACATCCATTTTATAATTTTTTAAAATTATTTTCAATTATATTCTCTCAATTAAATAATTTTATACATGATTATAAATTTTCCATTTTTCAATTATATATATTTTCAAAAAAAAAAATCACTTTTCACAAAATATATTCTCAAAAAATCTATCAAATAGACACTTAGTCGAACAACAATATTAAGTAGGTTTAAATAAAAATCAAAGTTTTAGTAAAATTTTCATAAAAGTTGATGAAAATTATGGATCTCATGAGATGTATGATTGAAATTAAATATTAATTTATATTTTAATCTAACTTTTTTACTGTATCAAGAGTGTAAAGATCATAAATATCAAGGTTTTTAAAGTTCGAAATAAAAATTAGATTTTTAGTAGATTTTTTAATAAAAAATTTAAGAAAATTATGATCGAAAGGTCATGAATCCCATAAAATATGTGGTTAAATTTTTTTATTAATTATTAATTTATATTTTAATCAAACTTTTTAATTGAATCATGACTAAAGTTGTATAAAGATCATAATAAATCAATGTTTTAAAAGTTTGGAAATGTCAAATACCCTTTCAGGAAAAGAATGATTATTTTCCATTTTTTAGATTGACGGATGGAATGAGTTTTCTTCCACGCAACAAAAGTTAAAAATGTAGTAGCTTCAATTTGAAGATGAATAATACATTAAATTCAATAATTAAGTATTTTCTAGCAAAGGGTTGATGTGTCATTCACTAAGGACTACCTCAATTATAGATCATTCTAATAGGGATTTTGACTTGACTATAAATTGCTTAAAATTCCATTATTACATCAACAATATCTAGGAAATTAAATTGAAGTTGATCATGTATTGTTCAAAATTGTAGTGAAAACGAGAAATATTAGCGTAAAAAGCTACGTGATAAGAAGTGGATCGAATTATTCAAAATTTAGTAAGTTTATAAGTGAAAAATCGAGTTAAGAAGTTTTTTTCGATTTGAATTTCTCCGTTAGTTGCGGAAGCGGATGCTCTAGTTTTAAAAGGTTGAGGACATGGATGACATATTTAGCCCTATTTGATTTCATTCTTTTAAAACTTTTTTTTTATATACATAATTATTTTCAATCACACATTTACACGATAAAATATTCTTCGCATAATCTCGATGCTTTTTTCATACTTTTTAATCACACATTCTTTTAAAACACCATCCAAAACTCCTTTTTTCTTTTCTTTTTAAAGAATGGTCACCAAATAGACGCTTAAGAAAGTTTGAGCATAGACGGTGAAATTTATACTTCCCTTGTCTGGAGGATATTAAAAATAAATTTTTATCAGATTTTGATAAAAGCTGATGAAATGTGTAGATGAAAAGTTGATAGATCTATAAAATATGTTGTTAAAATTAATTATTGATTTTGATTTTGACAAAAATTTAGATTTTAATTTCCATAATTGCGTAGGAAGGGATATTTTCTGTCATTGTCCTTGGACTAGTCTGCCTTCTTGAAAAAAAAAATAAAAAATGGATTTCTCCAAGCAGATTGCAGTCAAACAATGCCATCATAATTTTTTTATTCAGAAGCAGATTGGGACCATAAAAATGTCAAACAATTATATGAAATGAGGGCGGTTCTCTGTCATTATTTTCAATGAAGATTTTCTTAATCCTTGACTGAAGACCCTAAAATGGATGATTGCATCTCTTTTATCCACTCTTTTAAACCACCTAAAAATGCTTATTACTTGTTGAATTTGCATTCCTATATTTTCTTCCTCTTCACGGCCCACCATTTATTTTCGCCAACAGTTAAGCGAGTATTTGTTGAGGTATTTTTAATATGGGGATTTGTTTGGGGAAATCTTCCAAGCTTGCTCATGCTTCTTCTGAACAATTATCTGGTATGATTCCAAAACCAAGTTTCTGTTTATTAATTTAGTTTCTGATTTATGTAGTTAACGCTGATTATATTAGGAACGAGGCTTAGTTACTCGTGTGTACTAAAATGTCAAAGAATAAAGTTGAAGTGCATCAGTATTAGGACTTTTGCTTTCTCTTCTTATTGAATGTAAATTTAAGGATTTATTTTGTGTAATGAATTTCATAGGATTCAGTGTTACTATGTAATTCAAACGACACAGATTTGATGGGTTCTTGGGATAAGTTTTAGTTTGTGCATTTTGTCCATTACAGATGTTTTAGAAGAAAGGAAAACTTTGTCAATTGAAGCAAATAATCTGCCCTCATAATTGAGTTTCGTGTGGATAAATTTTTTGAAGGGGCATTTACTACTACTGTTAAAATTCTTGGCTTCCGAAAATTTGACTTCATGATAATTGGAAACATATGCTAATTTGCAAAACATTGGTGGAATGTTTAGTAAGTTGGATTGGATAATACGAGAAAGTATTAAAATGAAAAATAAGTTAAATTAATCTTGAGTATTGTAATGTCAAGTCCTGTACGGTACTATTTGCAAATAAGTTCTGAATGTTTACAACTTTTGATGTGTGAATTTCAAAGGAAAATCTGGTATTGACTTAACGTCGATTTCTTTTTTCAGATGGTAAAGCTGCACCTCCTAACACAGAACAGTGTTCAAATCCTTTAAACCAGCCAACATTTTCAGGGTCCTTGTGCAAAGCTCTTATAGCATCAAAAGGTGTCTCCAGCAACTTGAAATCCTTTATGTTCAACGATCTCAGGAATGCCACGAGGAACTTCCGAAGTGATAGTCTTCTAGGGGAGGGAGGCTTTGGATTTGTCTTTAAAGGATGGTTAGACGAGCACACATTGGCTCCGACCAAACCAGGAACCGGGATGGTAGTCGCTGTCAAAAAACTTAAGGCCGAAAGTTTTCAAGGCCACCGGGAATGGCTAGTAAGCAAATTATTAACTTTTCTTGCTGTATTGAGAGCATGTTTGGCTTTGCTTAAAAGTGAAAAAGTAAGTTAAGAATTACTTTCTAGAAAAATAAGTTTTGTTTGGAAAAGAAATAACCTTGTAAATCACGTTTGACAAAATAAGTAACTCAAAGTAAGTTTAACTTACTTCTAGACTTGGCAAATCACAGCCAAACATGATTAGAATACTTGCCTAGTATTCCGAGTTGACTTTGTTTTATCTGTTGCAATCGACAGACCGAAGTAAACTACTTAGGTCTTCTGCATCATGAAAATCTTGTGAAGTTAATTGGGTACTGCTCAGAATCTGAGAGTCGGCTTCTAGTCTACGAGTACATGACTAAAGGAAGCTTGGAAAATCATCTGTTTAGAAGTAAGTGAATTTTCTTCTATGGATTATTCCTTTCCATTTATATAACTACCCGTTGTTTGTTATTTTCGTTGTCAATTTATGACGTGTTTGGATCCATCTACTTGGCCATGACCAACACTTTGGATTCCCATGAATGCATGTTGCTACGTAATCTTAATCACGCATTTTTTAGGAGATGAGTTAATACAAAATCCGGAGAAATATTTTGTGAGTAATGGGTACGACATTTTGTGCAGAAGGCGGGCAACTTATGGCTTGGCCTACAAGGATGCATATTGCAGTTGATGTTGCGAGAGGATTATCCTTCTTGCATAGTTTGGACGCCAATGTAATCTATCGCGACCTGAAGGCATCCAATATACTACTAGATTCGGTATGATAAAACATTGGAACTTCAAATTGTTAGCCGATAATATCCACTTTGGTGTTATATATTTGATCTTATTTTTGCAGGACTTCAATGCAAAACTTTCAGACTTTGGCCTTGCAAGGGAGGGTCCTAGTGGAGATAGAACTCATGTTTCAACCAGAGTAGTGGGTACTAGGGGTTACGCTGCACCGGAATATGTTGCAACAGGTTACTTTTTCACTTAATTTCTCATTTTGGTACTTTTTTTCGCATACTGCTTAGTCTTATATTTTGCTTAACTAAAACGTTCAAACAGGCCACTTGACTCCAAAGAACGACGTGTACACGTTCGGAGTCGTTTTATTAGAGCTATTATCTGGTAAACGTGCAGCAGGCGATGAGAATGTGGGAGGTGCCGATGAAACCTTGGTGGACTGGGCAAAACCATTCCTAAACGATAGTAGGAAAGTCTTGAGAATTATGGACTCAAGGTTAGGAGGTCAGTACTCTAAAAAGGAGGCACAAGCTACAGCTGCCCTTGCATTACAGTGTCTCCACACAGATCCTAAACATAGGCCAGCCATGTCTGAGGTCCTGGAAAAGTTGGAACAACTTCAAACAATAAAAGATGGCCCCAGAAGTTCACCCCAAACCCATGCTAAAACTAATGTGTTTGAAAAGTCGAGCCCTCACAAAACAGTACGATATGTTGGTCGAACAAGATAAGCCTAACACGTACACAGATTAGACGCGCTCAGCTTGAAATTTATGCAAGATCAGCCTGTAGTGTAATCAGTATAAAGGACTGCGATATGTTAAAGGACTGCGATATGTGTTACTTGTCTGCTATGCAGTGTGTGAATATGTGAAGAAGAATGGATTGTCGCTGCCCGACATAAATATCATACTTGTCTACTATGCAGTGTGTGAATATGTGAAGAAGAATGGATTGTGGCTGCCCTACATAAATATCGATATATTCTGTTGAATTATAGAGGATTTCGAGCAATTTTGTTATGCTCAAACTAAGAATTCGTAAGCGTTGTATACTTGGGCATCTCTGCATTTTCTTCTGATGGAATCAGTTAAATCTGGTCTGTAAAAGAGAAATTTGATGCCTTAATTTTGGTTGTAGCATCACATACCATTAGTTCGACTCTACAGCGTGTATATTTGTGGATTCTTACATAATGTTAAGGAACTCTACGGTGTGTATATTTGGGGATTCTTACATAATGTTAAGGGATAATTAAATGATCTGCACAATCGTTATTACTATTTTTGCTTCGTTTTTTATACTTATAAGTAAATTATCTACTCAAATCAGTCTTGGTAATTCATTTCTCTAGTAGGAAACGGTATTTTCACCACGTGCTCACTAAGCCCTTATTTCATCTCCATTATTTTCAAAATACATATTTCGTTTTTTTCTTTTTAACCATACATTCTTCAATAAAATAATATTATACGCAAACAAAATTTTTTTCCTTATCTTTTAATCACGCATTCTCCATCAATTTACTATTCTAAAATGCATTCTCATTGAAAAATGGGGCTCAAACAGGTGTTAAATAAGCTTTCCATAAAAAGATAAAAAAATGGTACGCTCTATTGGAAGGCCCAAGAAAATTTGAAGGGGGTCAAAAGATTTTTGTCCTTGTTTATTTAGGTCCCGTTGGGTACACATTAATGTAAAAATCAAAATAAAAAATATAGCTGTTATGATCTCACATAAGAAATAGAAAGTTAAATATGGTGATTTGATATGATGGGTAACAGTCATATTTTTTTATTTTAATAGGCAAAAAATGAAAAACAAATGGGGGCTTAGTGGTGTGAAATAGATTGTCTTGGATTGGTTTTAGGTAAGCACAACTACAACAGGCGTTATGCCCTTATTAAAACTTGATGTTCATATTAAAAGATCAACTTTATTAAGATAAATAGTTCGAACATTTTAATTTCTTATGATTATCACGTGATTCTCGTGAGAAAGGATCTTAGAAATTTCAAAGCTAATCAAAAGATTTTTATTCTTGTTCACTTAGTGGTGTTAAATGGATCATCTCGGTAAGATCCGATCTGCCCATGCACGAGCCTAGCAAAGGTATAATAGGCATGATGTGCTTATTAAGACTTACATAAATTATCGATTTGAGGTTTAATCTGAAAAAGTCAACTTTGTCTTGAAGTAGTCCAACAGTCCAAGCCTTTACATATTGATTTTTGTTTCGATAATTAATTGATGTGAAATTTATCCCTTAACATATCATCGCAAAATGATAAAAGAACACTAATTTTGATACATGCGTGCTCATGTGAATATTAGTTAGATCAAATCCGTTGTCGAAGTTTAATGAATTTTGATACTATATTAAAAATAGGATTACATTTTAAAAGATCGTACTTGTTAAGTAAAGTAGTCCAAATCTGTTTAACCCATGTGACTCAAGGCTGTTTGAAATTGGATTTTGAAGACAATCTAAAGACTTCTATTCTCATCCACTTAGTGGTGTCAAAAAGGCCGTCTTGAGGCAGCACAGCTCATGCTCGAACCTAGCACAGCCAATGCAGTAGATGGGCTGTGGAGGCCCATCTTAGCAGTTAAATCAGCCCACAATGGAACACTGAGTCGCAAGGCTCTAGGCTGCTAGCCCGAAGCCCAATTGGTAAGCCCATTCTTCATATTGACGGAAATAATAATAAAAGAATAGGCACTTACACGTGTTAGCTGGTTTATTGTATTTTTTTTTTTGGGATACCTAGGTGTCCGCTTTACAGCGACTAATTCTGGAGCCTACGATCTAGCCTTTCTTCACGCAAATCATTTTTAAACCATGGTTTGTGCCCCAAACTGGTCAGGATCTAAGAGTCCTCCCAACTGAACTGTCAAAGTGTCGAGTGAGCCAAACCCATGTATGCTCCTTGCCTTTCAGGAGAACTCCTGCCTTCCAGGAGAAAGCCTGCCTTCCAAGAGTCTCATGAATCAACCCGTGACCTCTAAACTGTCCGCTTTGAAGAACTCCGTCCTTTGCCAGTTGGGATATACCCCGGGGGGCCTTTTTTGTAAATTATTATTATCACATGGTGATGTTGAAGCCGATATAAATTATGTACAACCATTTACTGTGGACAATACGGACATATACTCTAGTGAGAGCTATTCAGTCCTTTTCACCACTGGTCAAGAATTGTTGGATTTCAGTTGGGTCAAGAGGAAGACAAACCAAAGCCTCACCATTCTGAATTACCGTCCCACCATCGCGTCTCAACCGACTGCTGCCGCCAACACCGCCACCATTGTCACCATGGTGGGATGATTATGACTACGCCAAAGCATTTTTCTAACAAGATTCTTGCCCTTGAGGGTTCCCGTAAGCCACCAACTATATATGACAGAAGAATTATTCTACTCAACACCACAGTCTTGCATAGTTGGATTTCAATTAAACATTTTATAAATACAGATTTTTTCTACAGAACTTATACAGAAAGATAGTTTTCTTCCTGTAATTGGCTATTGCCAAAAACAGTTTTTTAGCAATAGAAAATCACAAGAAGAAAGCTATTTTTTCTATATCAATTCTGTTAAAAAAAATCCGTAGTTGCTGATTAATTGATAAAATTTTTAAACTTTCTATTTATGACAAAAAAAAAAAAAATCCTGTTTGAGCCTCAAATTTTTTTTTTCAAATTCATTTTAAACTGCACGTTTTCTTTTAACTACACATTCACCAAAAAATCATTATTACAAAAACTACTCTTCCAAAATGAGGCTCAAACAAAAGGTAATGTGAAGTTCATTTCTTGCATTCTAAATATTAGATATACAAACATAACAAGGGGTGTAAAAATGGGTCGACCTGCTGAGACATGGCAATGCCTGCCCAACACTTACTCACAAGATAAGACATACTAATTAAATCACGTGGTATTGTATTGACACTTCTATATTAGGTTGAGTCGAGCTCTATAAACCTACTTAAGTCAGGGCATAGCTCTCTGGGCTGACGAGATCACACTCTCTATTGGTTTGCCTTTTGTGGTTATTGACTTTTCTAGCTTTGAATTCAATGGCATGGGCTGAGGTAGTCTAACTCGATAACTCCCCTAGGTAGCTTAGGGTGACATAAGCTCAATAACAACATACTTGTCCGATCGAGCTTATGGATATAAGCCTATGTTTAGCTCATTTTTATAAACAGTTATAAACACTCAAGCAACATTTTAATTCACACATTTCTAAGAACCAACAAGTACTATTTACTTATCTATAACCCATTTGTATCTTTTTATAATTTAAGATTATTTGTTTGGGTTTCGACTTGGTCACATTTCTTACTTTTTCTAGACGTGTAGTTTGCGTGAGCTTGAGGTATCTAAACAACATCTAATACAGTTTGGAAACGCTAGAGTCTGTTCGTCAAAATCCCGCAAGCGTACGAGTTCATTGTACAAGTAATCATCGTGATGAGAGAGTTATCGTCCCACAGAGAATAAGGATTAATTCAAGTATATTTGATATATTTAAATTCGTGTTTATAACCGAAAGACGATCAATGAATAACTAACTAATTTTTTTTTTATAACTAGAACTTATGGAATCAATGAAAATTGGTTTTAAAAAAAAAAAAAATCAAATGTGCGAACGTATTGGATTTTCGATGTCATTGATCAATTCTTAGTTCTAATTCTCAACTAATAATGGTTATCTTAATTCATGCAAGTGCGACAATCGATAATTTCACATGTAATTATTATTCTTTCTCCAGATATAATAAACCTATGGTTACCACGAGACGATCTTATTCCTAGTCCGAATTCATATGACAAACATACATTGACATTTAGGATTATCACATAAGATCGCACACGCCACAAATATTATTTCTAACATTTATTGTTCGTGTGTTCCAATAATAATGTTCTACCTATCGTGAGTTTTCTAATACTACGAATAAGCAACTTATTATCCTAATGGTGCGCAAACATTAAAACAATATAAATAGGCATATTACTAGAATCACAACACAAGAATTAAGATAAAAACACAGGTCTCTAATTAAAACTAAGAATTCAACAATTTTGTCATTTATCCAATACATGAAATTATTTAGTCTAACATAATGTTGGGATTAAACAAATAAAAGTGGAAAGACATCACTGAGATTTGACGACAAGTGATTAATTTTCCAATTAAAGCTGCCTTTTCTTCCAATTTTCAGCCTTCTACGTGTGTAATTCTTCCCAATTTTTGGCTGCCAGTATACCTTTTTTTGTTTGTTGGGTGTACGTATATAACTTCTATCAAAGGAAATTATTACAATAATCTTGGTAATGATGTTGTCAATACTATTGAAGGAAAATGAAGCAATCAATCGCTAGAATTAAGCAAATCAGTATTGCTGATATATTGCTGGAGAAATCTGCATAGATAGCAAACAATTTACAAATTTGATTTAGCCTTTTATAGCTCCTAGAATCATGGATTTTCTATATGAGATTTGTCCTGTATTTTTTGTATATAAGTAGTTGAAGATCAATGAATTAATACAGAGCTTCCAATTCTAATTATTCTACAAATTGTTCATGGTATCAGAGCCAAAAACCTGCAAGCCTTGAAATTATGTCTTCATCTTCCAACCAAAATAAAGAACCTACTCTTGGAATTCAAGCCTTCCACCAGTGCTCTAGCTTAATTTCAGTTAAACTAAGCACATTAAATATACTCTTATGGCGTTCCCAAGTCACTCCCTTAATCCGTAGTCTTGGTCTGTTTCATCATCTTACTAGTGATGAAAAACCAAAAGAGGAAATCGAAGATGACGAGGGCAAAAGGAAGCCAAATCCGTTGTACCAGCCATGGATTAACAATGATGGACTACTTTCTTCATGGCTTCTTGGGACCATGAAGGAAGAGGTCATGAGTTTAATTTATTGTGAGGCTGATATCGCGTATAAGATCTGGACTAACATTGAAGAACAATTACTTCCTGTAATTGTGGAGAAAGAAGGACTGCCGAAAAATATGCTCATGAATATAAGAAAAGGGACAAAATCCCTTGATGAGTATTTGATAGAATTCAAGTCAATCTGTGACAATCTCGCTGCCATCAAGAAGCCAGTTTCAGACAGCGACAAAGTATTCCAGTTCGCTCATGGCTTGGGTAAAAAAATATAGGGATTTCCGAACAGCCATGCTTACCAAGCCTCCATACCCTTCATTCAGCCAATTTTTATTAGCTTTACAGGGGCACGAACAAACTATACTTTCACTGAGAGAAGAAGAGAGGACATACTTGGAACATGCACAAGCTTATTTTGGCCAAAGAAGTCGTGGTCGAAATGGTCGTGGTGGCAGAGGAAACTTCAACTCTCGAGGCGAGGGTTTACTCCAGTCGGAAGATACAACTCTCAAAATGGTGGAAAATTTTTTCACACAAATGCTGGACCATCAAACAACAATACAAAACCACAGGCCAAAAAGGAAAATCTTGTTGAACAACCACTCCAACATCAGATTAATCCCAGTGACAAACTTACTTGCCAAATTTGTGGAAGATCAAATCATACTGCCATTGATTGCTGGTACAAGTTTGATTATTCACATCAGTCACAATCTTCCTAAAGCTCTTGCTACATTCAATCTCAATGCTTCAAACGATGAGTCATTTTATGCAGATTCTGGAGCTACTTCACATATGATAAATGATGCAGGTAAGTTATCTTATATTGAACCATATAGAGGTAATGATATGATTTATGTTGGAGATGGCAATGGTTTATCTATATCTCATGTTGGTAATGCTCGTGTTAATACAAAAGGAGGACAATTAAAATTGAAAGATGTTCTTGTGGTACCTGATTTGAAAAAGAACTTGCTATCAGTTGGGAAATTTACTAAAGATAATTCATGTTCCTTTGAATTCACTGCAACTAGATTTTTTGTTAAGGATCAAAATCAAAGGGTGATCGCGAAGGGGCATAAGCAAGGTCAATTATATGCATTAGATGGAGTTTTTCAAGAGGCTTTGAGTGCAATAAAACAAGGCAGTACATCGTCTGCTATTTGGCATCAACGGCTCGGCCATCCTCATTCAAAGTTACTATCTTTGTTAAAGGAGAAGAAGGCAATTGATATCACTCGTTGGATAACTCAACCTTCATTGTGTGTTAGTTGTCAATTGGGCAAAAGTTGTAAACTGCCATTTAAAAGATCAAATAAAACTTCTCAATTTCCTCTTGAAAAGATACATTGTGATCTTTGGGGTCCAGCCCCATTGCCTTCTACTCAGAAATTTCGATTTTATGCACTCTTTGTGTATGTCTATACGCGATTTACATGGTTGTATCCTTTAAGACGAAAAATGGAATTTTATGATCAGTTTCTCAAGTTCCAGAAACTGGTTGAAAATCAGTTTGATAGTCGAATAAAAATATTCCAATGTGATGGTGGGGGTGAATTCAGCTCTAATGCCTTTACTGAACACTTACAGAATTGTTAGATAGAATTGCATGTCTCTTGCCCAGGAACTCCTGAACAGAACGGAGTTGCAGAACGAAAGCATCGGCATGTAGTCGAAACGGGCTTAACAATGCTCTTTCACGGAAATTTACCTCTAACATTATGTGCTGAACTCTTTCTGACTGCTGTATATTTAATAAACCGTTTGCCATCTGCAATGTTACAAAATGAAAGTCCTTACTCTAAACTCTACAAGCGGCAACCTGATTATAATAGCTTTTGGGTGATAGGGTGTCATTGTTTTCCTTCACTGAGACATCAAAGCAGGTCCAAATTTTATAAGAAAACTTATCCCTGTGTTTTCATTGGGTATAGTCCAATTCACAAAGGTTATCGTTGTCTGGAACCAACATCAAGAAGAGTTTACATTTCACGACATGTTGTATTTGATGAAGAAACCTTTCCTTATAAAATGAAGCCAACCACTGCAAATTCTTCTTCTTTGGTGCTGTCAGAATTTACTTCATTGGATGAATGGATTGATGACAAATCAAAGTTTCTAGGTGATCATTTGCCAAAGACTGATACTATTTTTCTAGGAAATGATGATGAGACAAAAACATTGAACAATACTGATATTGGTGAAATATCTAACCAGAATTTTATAGAACTAATTCCAGGAAATTCAGATGTCATCAATCTAGCAGGTGAACCTTCTCCAAGCCATGATGATATCTCTGAAACGTGCAACAAAAATTCCACAGATTTGATTTTGCAAAATTCAGATGCTATCAATGCAACAGATGAACCTAATCCTAGCCATGATGTTACCGAAATGTCTGAGCAAAAATCTACAGATTTAATTCCACAAAATTTGGAGGTAGTCAATATAATACCCACTACAGATGTTCGCGTTTGACGTCGTCCAGCGTATTTGAATGATTATGTGGCACTTGCAACTGACAAGGAGTCTATTCCATTGCCACCAGAGCCAAAGACCCTTCGATCAGCTCTCAAAGATTCACGATGGATTGTTGCAATGCAAGAAGAATTGCAAGCACTTCAAAATAATGATACGTGGCAGCTTGTACCTCGACCAAAGAATGTTAACATTATGGGTTCAAAGTGGGTCTATCGCCTTAAAACTAAAGAAGATGGATCCATTGATCGATTCAAAGCACGTTTGGTAGCTAAGGGGTTGACTCAGGTATGTGGTGTGGATTATGATGAAACCTTTAGTCCAGTAGTCAAACCGACTACTATCCGACTTGTTATAGCACTCTCTCTCTCCTTTGGCTGGACTATGAGACAACTTGATGTTAAAAATGCATTTTTGCATGGAAATCTAAAGGAAACTATCTACATGGAACATCCACCTGGTTTCATTAATTCAAATCTGCCAAACCATGTTTGTTTATTGAAGAAGTCATTAAATGGATTAAAACAAGCACCCCGTGCTTGGTTTGATCGACTCTCCCAATTTTTGCTTCACCTTGGTTTCTACTGCAGCAAAGCAGATCCATCTCTATTCATTTACCACACTAATGATATTACTGCAGTACTACTAGTGTATGTGGATGATGTTCTCCTTGCAGGCAACAGCAAAAATTTTCTTTTTCATTTAATCACGCAGCTTGGGCATGAATTTGCAATAAAAGACCTTGGTAATTTGCATTACTTCCTTGGCGTGGAACTTAAATTCTTCAATAGAGGTGTTTTTCTTTCACAATGTAAATATATATAAGATCTTCTTCGGAGAACTAAGATGTTGGAAAGTACTTCAAATGCCACTCCTATGACCCTTAAAGAGAAGCCTACATCTGTTGATGGTGATCAAGTGGACCCTTTTGTTTTTCGAAGTATTGTTGGGGCTTTGCAATACCTTACATTCACAAGACCTGATATAATTTATACAGTTAATCGGGTATGCCAAAATTTTAGCAATCCTACTCTCGTACATCTAAAGGCAGCCAAACGAATTTTGCGATATCTCAAGGGTACTCAAAATTTGGGTTTAAGATATCTCTGTCAAAGTCCCATATCACTATATGGTTCAGTGATGCCGATTGGGCTGGCTGTCCTACTATACCATGAAGCACTACTGGTTATTGTGTTTATCTTGGAGCTAATTGCATTTCATGGAGCTCTAAGAAACAATCGACTATTTCTTGATCAAGCTCTGAAGCTGAATACCGTTCCATGGCATCCACAACAGCTGAAATTACATGGTTAACATTTTTGCTACGAGATTTGGGTGTGTCACTCTCACGGCCTCTTCAATTGTTTTGTGATAATATGAGTGCATTACATATGTAAATCAATCCAATATTTCATGCCCCGTCAAAACACATTGAACTCGACTACCACTTTGTTCGTGAAAAAGTTGCTATGGGAACACTTGTAACTCGTTATATTCCATCTTCCTCTCAACAAGCAGACATCTTTACAAAATCATTACCTAGAGATGCCTTTACTGTATTTCGAAGCAAGTTGGGTGTTCATGACCATTCTCACTCCAACTTGAGGGGGTGTATCAAAGGAAATTATTACAATAATCTTGGTAATGATGTTGTCAATACTGTTGAAGGAAAATGAAGCAATCAATCGCTAGAATTAAGCAAATAAGTATTGCTGATATATTGCTGGAGAAATCTGCATTGCTGATATATTGCTGGAGAAATCTACATAGATAGCAAACAATTTACAAATTTGATTTAACCTTTTATAGCTCCTAGAATCATGGATTTTCTATATGAGATTTGTCCTGTATTTTTTGTATATAAGTAGTTGAAGATCAATGAATTAATACAGAGCTTCCAATTCTAATTATTCTACAAATTGTTCAACTTCAGCACAAACCTCAATATTTTCCTCCAAATTCCAACCCTTTTTTTGTAATTACAGCTGCACCTTTCCTCCTATGATTTTTCTCCACTTTGAAGTGAAATTTACAGCCGTGTGTTGTCTTCTTTCCTAGTAGCTCTCTACCTTTTTCTCTACTTCGTTGGCTGCCGTATGTCATGTGTGATATATATATATATATATATAATTAAGAAAAGAGAGGAATTGCTGGGAGGTTAATTTGGGGCTGACCTTGATTATTTTGCCGAACAATTCACGCACCGAAGTAGCCAGCCGGTGGAATTCCAATTAATCTTTTCTTTCTCGTTCCCTGCCGACAGTAACTTGTATATATGTGTAAAAAATTCCTCCAGCAGCAGATTTTTTATTCTAAAGCAAACGGTGTTGGAAAATAATTAGTAAAATGGGTCAATTTTGAGTCCAAATTTCAGTGGAACCCACACTTTAATTAATTCGGGACCTAGCGTATTCACGTTCCGCTCCACGGGGTGATTAACGTAATATATTTATTTGTCGAAAATCATTTAGATTTGAATGAAATATTGAATTTCAAAGTAACCCACTTGAAACTATAAATCATGGAAGAATTTGATTTATCAAACACTTATCTCACATAGAAAAGTTAGGAAACTTTGGTATGGTTTATATAGTGGAAGTTTGGGAATTGGGTTTGGGCCCCAAGGGATACCAGTAGTCTTTGGAAGGGGGGAGACCTATATCCTATCGGGTTCGGTCATAAACCCATATGCAAGCGCCACCGCCACCGCCGCTGTCCGTCCGTCCGACCGGCTCGACACGGCACGAGTTCAAGTCTGGTCCGGTTCGGGTGCAGGTTGGTCCTTGCGCTATATTAACTTTTTGGACAAAATTTATTTGAATTTTTGGAACCAAATTGTAAATAATCAAATTCTCGGGTATTTAATGAAATTAATTTTGGTTTATTTCCAGGTAATTTTTCATGGTCTGGATGGTCTGTTAAATAGTCGTCTGTTAACCGACTAAACCGGTGCAGTATCGAACAAACATGTCTGTTCAAGTTTTGAAAGCTGTCTGAACAGTGATGACTGTTCGAGGTGATGTTCGAATGGCCACGAACGAGTCTATAAATAGCTTGCCCTGCTGCAGAAAAATTACACCATTTTCATTGTAAATATTCTCTGTATTAAATCTCATCCTCCCTCTCTCTCGTCCTGATATTATTTTCGAAGTTAAAACACTTCGTTGCGCTCGTTGAAACTCCTGTAAATTGATGTGCCGCTTCCGTAGGCGACGAAATTCATTCTATTTTGAGAAACGATTGCTGGACGCCTTTAGCATCGTTGAAGGCAACAAATTCGTTTTAAGAAAATATTGTGAAGTGGGTGGGCTCGAATTAACATTTGATCATATTTTTACGCTGTTCAAAATTACATAAGATAATTTTGTCGGATTATTTCAAGGAGAAACTTATACTCCAGAAACAACAATCTTAAAACAAATTTGTTTTTTCTGGTTTATTCTGTTTCTACCCCTTCTTATCGTCTATCTTCTGATTGTGTTTCAGAAATGGTAACTTTTGGTACTACACTCCTGAATACGACCGGGGAAAAATTAGAGAAATTTAATGAGTTAGATTTCAAGTGCTCGCAACAGAAAATGCTTTTTTATCTAACAACATTAAGTTTGACAAAATTTCTCAAATAAGATGCGTCTTCATACACTGAACAAGATAGTGATGTTGAGAAATTGGTTGCGGTTGATGCATGGAAGCATTCTGATTTTCTATGCAGAAATTATGTACTAAATGGACTGGATAACACATTATATAATGTGTATTGCAATGCGAAGTCTGCAAAAGAACTATGAGAATCTTTGGACACTAAGTACAAATCGAAGATGTCGGCACAAAGAAATTCATTGTCGATCGTTTTTTGGATTATAAAATGGTTGAAGCAAGACTGTCATATCCCAAGTTCAAGAACTTCAAATCCTATTCAGCGACATCTATGTCGAAGGAATGAAACTAAGTGAATCATTCCATGTTGCTTCACTGATTGAGAAATTACCGCCTTCCTAGAAGGACTTCAAGAATTATTTAAAGCATAAGCGGAAGGAAATGAAACTTGAAGATATCATTGTCCAATTGAGAATTGAAGAAGACAATCGTAAATATAGAAAAAAAAGGAGTGGTGCATCTCATGCGATGGAATCGAAAGCCAACATTGTGGAAGGAGGTTTAAAGACAAGCAAAAAGAGGAAACACAATGGAGAAGGACAAACTGGTTCTTCAAAAACTGCTAAAAAGTTCAAAGGTAACTGTTACAATTGTGGCAAGGCAGGATATCAATCCAAGAACTGTCGAAAGCCAAAGAATTTCAAGGGAAAAACTCATCAAGCCAATGTAATGGAACATGACAACCTCTCTGATAAGGCACAAGATATAAATCTTTCTGCGATCGTCTCTGAATGCAGCTTAGTTGGAAACACTAAGGAATGGTGGGTGGATACTGGAGCTACTCATCATATATGTTCGAATTGCGGGATATTCTCTACCTACAAAGCGATGGATCATGATGAACACCTCTATATGGGAAACTCTTCATCTTTCAAAGTAGAAGAACATGGAAAGATAGTACTAAAATGACAAGTGGAAAGGAGCTCACTTTGAATGACGTTCTTCATGTGTCAGATATTCGAAAGAATTTGGTTTCTGGTTCCTTATTAAGCAAGAACGAATTTAATCTAGTATTCGTTTCAGACAAATTTGTATTTATAAAGAATGAAATGTTTGTAGGAAAGGGTTACTTGAATGAGGGGCTCTTTAAGTTGAATGTAATGACCGTTGTACCTCCGATTATGAATAAAATTACATCTTCTTCTTACTTGCTTGAGTCATTTAATATTTGGCACGAACGATTAGGACATGTAAATTATAATACTTTGTGAAGACTAATCAAATTAGATTTATTACCTTTAAATCCTAATCACAAATGCGATATATATGTAGAAGTCAAAATGGTATGTTTACCCTTTCGTTCTGTTGAAAGAAGTACCAAACCCCTAGATTTAATCCACACTGACATATGTGATTTAAAGTTTGTTCAAACTAGAGGAGGTAATAAGTACTTTATCACTTTTATTGACGATTGTACTCAATATTGCTATGTGTATTTACTCAAAAGTAAAGACGAAGCAATTGAAGTATTTAAACATTACAAGTTAGAAGTTGAAAATCAACTTAATAAAAAGATTAAGGCCATAAGAAGTGATAGAGATGATGAATATGATTCTTCATTTGAACAATTATGTTCGGAACATGAAATTATTCATCAAAATACCGCGCCTTATTCTTCTCAATCCAATGGTATTGCTGAACACGAGAATCGGACATTGAAGGAGATGATGAATGCTATATTAATAAGTTCTGAATTACCATAGAACTTGTGGGAGGAAGCTTTACTTTCTACCAATTATATTCTTAACAAATTACCACATCGAAAAATGAATAAAATACCTTATAAAGTATGGAAATGTCACAAACTTAATTATAAATACTTGAAAGCATGGGGTTGTTTGGCTAAGGTAGTAGTTCCTAAACCTAAAAAGGTTAAGATAGGACTTAAAAGCATTGATTGATTGTGTATTCATTGGCTATGCCTACTGATAAGTGTGTTTTTACACACTTATTTAGCTCACAAACATGACTTAAATATGGACAAAGTAGTTGAATTGTGACTTAATCTCGTTAAATTCATGCAATGTAGGTGTTTCTATGGAAAAGATGAAATTCAGAAGAAAAGAGCCGAAAAAGGATCAAAACGGAACAAAGCGATAGTTCGGGGACCAAAGGTGCAAATATTGAAAAGTTGAGCTAAAGTGCAGTACTAGAATGAAAATATATCAAGTATGAAATTGAGGACGATACAAGACGATCGGAGGAAGAAAGAAGTAACATTGGACTGAATTGAAGAAAAGTGAAAGATGAAGGACTAAATTGCAATTAATCAAAAGATGAGCCGAGCAAGTGATCAAGGAATTGATTGACCCAAACATCAATTAGGAGTCAATATTTGATAATGGAATAAAGGAAAGAAAGAAAAGAGATCTAGAAAAGAGAAAACGGAGTTCAGGGACCAAAATAGCAAGGTTGTAAAGTTACAACCTTGCGGCCGCATGCAACTATACCATGCAGCCGCACATGAACCAGCAGGGATTTTATTGGGGGAGATCATTTGAACCATGTGGTCACATGGCTTAAAAATGCGACGAAAATTCTGAACTTCCATTTTTAATTGAAACTCCTTCAGGGTCCCATGAGGACATGGTATAAAAGTCAAAATTCATCAGAAATAGGGCAGAACGTCCAGAGAGAAGATAAATACAACTTTTGGAGGTAAGGAACACGATCTTGAAGCCGATTTCACAAGAATTCAAGTGGGTTTTCAAGATTTTATTTAAGAATTCAAGGAATTTTCATACGGGTGCTATTCTTTCTATTTATTAATTTCATTTTTCTGTAATTATGAATATTCTAGGCTAAGTTTTCAATTACTAGGTGATCGATGAATCGTTGTTTGTTATTTTAATTCCATATTTCATAAATTTAATATAAAGACTCGTTTGGATAATTTGATTGGTTTACATGCATTAATTTTTTTCTGCAATTAGTGGCCAATGATTGTGTGACTGTTGATGACTTATTTCTTACATTCGAGAGAAGTGAAATAGGTTCGATAAGGTGTAAATTAACATAGGGTCCGATAGGGGATAGAGATATACCCCTATGCTTTATGCAATTCTTAAATTGTTCATAAAACTACATGCATTCTTGTATGTTTGCATCATCCATAGGGATATAGGGTGGTGGTGTGCATGAATAGGTCTAATATATATCGAGAGAATATATTGGATAGAATTAGGAACATTGAATTGGCAAATTTTCATCGGGTCATTAATTTTATGAAATTAGGGTTTTTATAACTTCAATTGGGGATTCGTGATCCTAGTGACATTAGTTTGATTCATTTCCATAAATTAGCTTTTGAATTTGCATAATTTCATTTACTTGAGTGTTTGCGTTGTTTAAATTAGAGAAATTTCGAAATTAGGGTTTCTAATTGAAAAATTAGGGTTTTCAATAGAAATTAGGGTTTTTAGTGAAATTAGGGTTTTTAATTGAAATTAGGGCTTTTTGCATTTAGACCATATTTTTACTCTATTAGATTTGGTTAAGGCTAGATTATATAGAATTGAACTACTCGATCTTTGAGGGACGATATTCGGACTTATTAAAATCCACTTTATTACTTGGGGTCGGGACTCAAATTCAGCATGAACCTGATATGTTGGCATGAATTCACACACGCACACACGTCGATTTGCATTTAACAGGTAAAGGTTGATGTCATTTTTGCACTGATAAATTTTCATAAAGTCAAATACTTAGTCCAATCCTGAGCCACAGCAGGGTATTAAGTCATGTTTGTTCAGAATTAAGTCACTATCTTGTTTGAGGACAAACAATGATTCAAGTTTGGGGGGTTTGATAAGTGTGTTTTGCACATTTATTTAGGTCACAAACATGACTTAATAATGAGCAAAATGATTGAATTGTGACTTAATCTCATTGTATTTGTGAATTGTAGGGAACACCGATGAACATGGTGAAATTCAGAAGAAAAGAGTCGAAAAAAGACTAAAATGAAGTAAAGTGATAGTTCGAGGACCAAGTTGCAAATAATCCATAGATGAGACGGAAAATGGAATGAAGATTCAAGAGTGTTAGAGGTCAATTGGATGAGGAAAGGAGTCAAGAGGTGAAATATGGTCGGAGTATTATCAAGTATCAACTTTTAGGCGAAAAAGTTATACTCGTGATTTTTAGTCTCTACTTGAGATCCATTTTTGGCATAATAAACATCAGAATTTGAGGAAGCCTATTTCTATCAAAAGTGTATATCTTTAAGTTTTCCTCCCAATTCACTTTGAATCACTTCAATCAGAGATCAGGAGAGAAAGTTATGACCAAAATACTGAAAGCTGTATGACGAAAAAATTTCTATAATCACGCGGCCGCATGGTTATAATTCCTTGCGGTCGCACAAGGCAGTACAGGGAAAAATCTGGGCTGAAACTTCTGAACCATCCGGTAGCATGGCTTTATACCATGCGGTCGCATGGTATAAAAATGTGACGAAATCTCAGGTTTCCTTATTCGACTCAAACACGATTTAGTAAGGTTTTGGGCGACTTCCTTGACCTAATTCCGCCTCCAATAAATACCAGATGATCCTGAAACATAAAGAGAGGGATATATACACAGTTTTGGAGGATTTGGAGATGAAGAACAAGGCAAAAACAAGGCAATCCACTTCAAGATTTAAGATTTCACTTCAAGAATCAATTGGGTGATATTCTTCCTTGCTTTTAATTATTGTTTTTCTTTATTTCCCATTATGTTAGGCTAGATTTTTATTATGCTAGGAGATCGATGCACCATGTAGTTGGATCTTTAATTTTCTAGTTTTGTAATTTGACCTTAAAACATATTTCTTTTGTTTTGAATGATTTATATGCATTTATTGTTTCTACAATTAAGGGCCCGTAATTGTGTGAGTTTGGGTGATTTATTCTTGCATTCGAGAGAATTGAATAGATTCGACATAATATAAATCATCGTAGGGTCCGATAGGGGATAGAAATATACCTTCATAAAACTACATGCATTTTTACATATGCACTTGTCATAGAAATATAGGCCGGTGGTATGTAGAAATAGGTTTGATACATCTCGAGAGAGAGTATTGGATAGATTTAGGAACATTGATTCGTCAACAATTGAATTATGTTGTCGTATTGCGAAACTAGAGTTTAAAGTGATAATTGCATGGGAAATCGTGATCCTAGTGTGTTTAATTTCTATTGATTACAACAAACGTGCGTTCTCAACAATTGATTTCATTCTAAAGTTTTAAATTATTGTTTTGCATATTAATTTCAACTTAATCATAAAAAAATTGCATAATTGGGGTTTAATTAGGTCTACATTCACTTTGGAAATTTAGTTTCGGTTAAGGCTACGGTAGGTAAAATTTGAATTAATCAATCTCTGTGGGATAATATTCGGACTCATTTAATCCACTTTATTACTTGTTAACGAACTGTACACTTGCGGTGGTTTAAAATCGAAAGAAATAATTTTGCGAACACCTACCACAATAATGCGTATAGATTTCTTGTACAGAAGTCTGAAATACTTGATGTGCATGTTAATACAATTATTGAATCAACGGATGCTACATTTTTCGAAAATATTTTTCCTTATAACATGCAAAATGAATCAAATTCACAGAAGAGATATCGTAAAAGTGAAGAGGCTATAGATCAAGAATCTATAAATGAACAATCTAGACGCAGTAAAAGGGCTAGGACGTCAACCTCCTTTGGGCCTGACTTTCTAACACATTTGTTAGAAAATGAACCTCAAAGTTTTAAAGAGGCTATGTCATCAACCGAAACTTCATATTGGAAGGAAGCTGTTCATAGTGAAATTAAATCCATATTACAAAATCATACATGAGAATTATTAGACCTTCCTCCTTGTAATAAGCCATTGAGATGTAAATGAATTTTCAAAAGGAAAATGAAAGCAGATGGATCAATTGACAAATATAAGACTAGACTTGTCGCGAAAGGCTACAAGCAAAAAGAAGGTCTCGATTATTTCGATACTTATTATCCTGTGACAAAAATCACTTCCATACGTATGCTTATTGCGATAGCAACGTTGAATGATTTGGATATACATAAATGGATGTTAAAACGACTTTCTTGAATGGTGAATTAGATGAAGAAATCTATAAGGAGCAACCTCAAGGATTTGTGGCCTCAGGACAAGAAAAGAAAGTATGTCGATTTGTTAAATCACTTTATGGATTAAAGCAAGCTCCTAAGAAATGACATGAAAAATTTGACACGATTATGATGTCAAATGGTTTCAAAATTAACGAGTGTGACAAATGTGTTTAAATTAAGAACACTCAAAATGGTTACGCATGATATGTTTATACGTAGATGACTTGTTGATTATGAGTAACAATAATACTATAATTCAAACTACAAAAATGATGCACAGACCTAATATTGCTTATTCCATCAGTAGACTAAATCAATATACGAGCAATCTAAGTACTGATCATTAGAAGGCAATTGTTAGAGTTTTAGGGTATTTAAAACATACCAAAAACTTTGGATTGCACTATTCAAGATATCTAGCAGTACTTGAAGGATACTGTGATGCAAATTGGATATCAGATACTAAAAACTCCAAGTCAACAAGTGGATATGTTTTCACTTGGAGGTGCTGCGGTATCATGGAAATCTTCAAAACAAATATGTATAGCTAGGTTAACGATGGAATCCGAATTCATTGCGTTAGACAAATCTGGAGAAGAAGCTGAATAGCTACTGAACTTTCTAGAAGATATTCTATGTTGGATAAAACATGTGCCTGCTATATGTATCCATTGTGATAGTCAATCAGCAATTGGTAGGGCACAGAATGCGATGTACAATGGTAAATCTCAACATATACGTCGTAGACACAATACCGTTAGACAATTGCTCTCTACTGGCATTATATCTATAGATTATGTGAAGTCAAAAGAGAATATTGCGGATCCGCTAATTAAAAGTTTAACAAGAGAGCAAGTCGAAATATCATCGAAGGGGATGGGATTAAAACCAATAAAATAATCAAAAGTTTCCATGGTGGCAACCCAACCTAGTTGACTGGAGATCCCAAGATCTAGGTTCAATGGGACAACCGAACTGTGGAAAACTTAGTACGTACTGGGGAGATTTTTACTCCAGCCCATTCCTATGATGAGCCTGTGCCTAACTGCCGCGAAATAGGTTAAGTTACGCTTTTAATAGTTTCTATATCTTAATTCGTTTAAGTGGAGTATAGCAGAATACTCTTTATAGAAACTACCTATGTGGGTGAGAAGGGGCTGCTTATAAGAAAATTAAGTGAAGACGAATTCTCTAAAAACACTCATGAACTAGGAGGTGTCCAAGGCCAAAATGGACACAAACGTGAGAACCAATAGTGTTCGAAGAGAACTGTGTGACTTCTATTATCTATGTTTACATGCACGGCTGACTGTTCAAAGTAACTTGTTACTGATTGGCTAAGTAGATCCGATACTAGGGAAAGTTCAAAGTCTTTGGCTACTTATCTCGATGTAATTTTTTTCAATTTTACTTTGATAAACGTATCAGATATTGTTTGGAAAAAGTCTGACGTATTTCATTCATGTGGGGGATTGTTGGAAAATGGTTAGCAAAATGGGTCAACTTTGAGCCCAAATTTCAATGGGACCCACACTTTAATTAATTCGGGACCTAGCGTATTCACGTTCTACTCCGCGAGGTGATTAACGTGATATATTTATTTGTCGAAAATCATTTAGAATTGAATGTCAGAGTAACCCACTTGAAACTATAAATCATGGAAGAATTTGATTTACCAAACACTTATTTCACAAAAAAAAGTTAGGAAACTTTGGTGTGATTTATATAGTGGAAGTTTGGGAATTTGGTTTGGGCCTCAAGGGGTACCAATAGTTTTTGGAAGGGGGGAGACCTATATCCTATCGGGTTCGGTCATAAACTCACACGCCCGCGCCATCGCTGCCGTCCGTCCAACCGATCTGTCGGCTCGGCACGAGTACGAGCACGTGCCCGTGTCCGAGTCCGGTTCGTATTCCGGTGCGAGTGGGTCCTTGGGCTATATTAACTTTTTGGACAAAATTTATTTGATTTTTTGGACCAAATTGTAAATAATCAAATTCTCGGGTACTTAATAAAATTAATTTTGGCTTATTTCCAGGTAATTTTTCATGGTTTGGATGGTTTGTTAAACAGTCCTCTGTTAACCGACCAAACAGTTGATCGTTAACTGACTAAACAGTCGACTGTTAACCGACTACATCGGTGTAGTATCAAACAAATATGTCTGTTTGAGTTTCGAAGGCTGCCTGAACAGTGACGACTGTTCGGGAGGATGTTCGAATGATCACGAACAAGTCTATAAATAGCATGCCCTGCTGCAAGAAAAATTACACCATTTTCATTGCAAATATTCTCTGCATTGAATCTCATCCTCCTCTCTCTCGTTCTAATATAATTTTCGAAGTTATAACACCTCGTTGTGTTCGTAGGAACTCTTGCAGATTGTTGTGCTACTTCCGCAGGAGACGAAATTCGTTCTATCCTGAGAAACGATTGCTGGAAGCCTTTAGCACCGTTAAAGGCAGCAAATTCGTTTTAAGGAAATATCGTGAAGTCAGTGGACTCGAATTAACATTTGATCATATTTTTATGCTGTTCAAAATTACATAAGGTAATTCTGTCGGATTATTTCAAGGAGAAACTTATACTCCAGAAACAACAAACGGCAATTCCCCCAAAGTTCTTTTTCCTCCAAGTCGGCGTGTGGAGTATAACAAGGCAGCTGCAATTTTCTTTCAATTTCTCCAACGTTCTGGCGATGTTTGACTCCCATAATTCCTTTTGCTGCCTTCAAAAACCAACTCCAATTCTCCCCTCCTTGCCGTCCACTGTTATATATATATATATATATATATATATATATATATATATCCCTTTGTTTCCAATTAAAGGTCCAAGTAATGGTGCAAATAGGTACCAATTCAAGATCCAACCTAGGCCCTATTCCTTTTCACGTGTTTCCGTGGGCATATATATACTAAAACCAGCAGCCCTTTTAAACTGGGTGAAATTAATTGGACCAGCCCACTTTCTTGTGTAAAATAGGATTTCAATTGGCTAATGAATTTGAATCCAAATTTAAGTTCAAAACTTAGACCCATTTATTTTATTATTTTCTTCATGATCTCCACTTTCAAAGTATAAAATTTTATCTCCAAACTTTGCATCAAATAGCCAATTAATCCTTAATCCTTTTTCAAATTCTCCAAACGAGTCCATCACTAAAAACACAAAGAAAATTACCCTAAGTTAAATAAAAATTAATAATTTGACGATATAAAAGTTTAATAATATGATAAAAATAAATACACAAATTGCACTTATCAAAGTCTAACAAACTATCATGCCACTTACATGGAAAAGGAGATGCTGCTTAATTTGAGAAGAAACTTATTTTCTTGATTGATGTATCATATAACTTCTTCTCCTATATAAACATCAATCCATTAACCTAATAGATTTAATACACACACTTTCACAAAAATAAATAAGTTAATATTGTACGATGGGCGCTTTACGCAAGAATTCTGTGGCACGAGGCATTGCTGTGCTTCTGTTCCTTTTCGTGGTTGTACTATGCGCGGAAGGGCAGCTAAATGCAGCTTGCCTCATCGACTGTGGGAAGAAAATAGTTTTTTGTGCAGAGAACTGTGGAATCAAGGGAGGGGAAGATAGTTGCTATGAAAATTGTGCCAGTGAAAACGTTGGCTGTGTGACTACTTGCACGGGATCAACTCAGCTGCCAAAAGCCAAGTATAATTAGCAAGCTACTATACTATGCATAAGCCTCATCAAGTTCATTAGTATTAATGGGAATTTAGTCATTTACATATGTTAAAATAAACATAATCATAAATGTAATTGGGAATGTTAAGAATCCCTAGTTCTGATCAAGAATCCTATGTATTATCTCTTTAATGAGGATATCAGGATTATAAGAACTTATATATGTTCCATGTTTTAAAGAGAAGTTGTTGTCACATTGCTGAACTTAAGAGCTGAATCATGTCCTGCTTTAGTGTTAAGGCTTGTGTTGGTCGGTAACTCGGGTGCATACATGTTGAGTCTTTGGGTTAAGTTGACATATATTGATAAGTATGATTGTCATGAGATGTTTTGATCGACCTCAAGAATTTATCTGCATTATTGTCTTGAACTCCACTGTCTTATTCACGCTTTTCTATTGATTGACTTGAGCCGAGGACTTTCAACTCATTATGCCCCTGTTTGGTGTGGGATTAAAATCAAAATTTTAATTTAAGTCAAAGTTGATAAATTAAATTTATTAATATTTCATGAAATCTACAACTTTTTAACCATACATTTTATCAACTATTATCGAAATATACTGAAAATTAGATTTTACTCCCACCAATAATGAAGATATGTAATCTTCAAAAGTAGAAAAGGAGAAGCTCGACTAAAAGAAATGAGAGTCTCATGGCATAAGTTTTAGTAATGTATTCGACAACAAATAAGACGATAATTCTTTTCCATTTCTTAATACATCAAGTCTATCCTATGAGACTGCCATTCATGTTCTCTCTCTAACGGAGACTAATAATTCAAATAGGCAATGGGTATTTGATTGGGACAAGAAGAACCTCTTTCGTCCTTTCCTCTCGTCTCACATGTAACAAATGAACTAATATTGTCATTTACACTTCGTATATTTATCCAAAACATAGATAATAAACATAAAAAAGGCCATTTCTTCTGCGGAAAACACACATTTTTGTAAACAGGCTATCACACTACTTGCATGAACCATAAAACGTGCCCGACACGTAAACGCTTTTCTTCCTGCAATCAATCAACCATTTTCGATCACAGATTGATCTGTTCTATACATATATAAAAACCCACTTGCTGGTGATCAAATAATACAGAAATAAACATCGCACATATGGAACTGAGCTTGAAATATTCATCAATGGCTATGGGGCTGTTATTAGGGTTTGTTTTGATTTGCAGTGTGTTGATGCATGTTGAGGGGCAGCAAATTGGGCAGTGCCTCGTCTCCTGTGGGCAGAAAGTGGTGAGTTGTTCAATAGACTGCGGAACCAGAGGAGGGGCAGCTGTGCCTTGCTATCAGCAGTGTGGCAATGAAAGCATTGGCTGTGTAACTTCTTGCTTTGGAGCAACCTTTATGCCAAATGACAAGCGTGTTATTTGATTTGTTTAGGTTTTGTACTATGAAATTGTAGCTCCATGTGTTTGTAATTGTTATATCCAATGTGTTGTCACAATAAAAATAAAATGGTGCGCGAGTTCTTTTCCAAACGATTACGTAGAAAAATGTCTTGTTAGAAATTCTCAAGAAAGAGAATCGTCTTGTTTTCGTATTCTTGATTTATTAATGGGTGAGTAAGTCTCGATACTTCAACGAACTAACTGTTGGGAATCTATTTATACATGCACAGCGAAATTTAAAATAATTTTCGATTCCCACCAAAAATCGCCTTTGTGTTTAGATAGAAATTGTAATAAGATTGTACCTTTCCAGATCTGCAAACTTCTTTGCTTTTTTTTCAGTTCCATCACCTTGATTCGCCACCACAGCTGTCCAATTGTTCAGCCTCCAACGGTGATCCACACAGAGAATATGATTGCAGCCTTTAGGGTTTTCTCTTGTGCCAGCAAGAATAATGAAAACCTTATGGACCTCAAACCCTAGTTATGTATTTATATAAACTCAAATAGGCTCGGCCCGGTCCGATCCAATAATTAATTAATCCAATTAATTAAACCCGGTCCGTGAATTAATTAATCTAATTAATTAATTCGAAAATATAAATAACAAATCCAATTAATTAATTTATCCAACGATTGTTAAATTAACCAATTGGCAATTTGTAATCTTCCAATTCTCTTTTGTGTGTGACCCATTAGGTTCCCGACCACGATGCCTAACGACGTGAAATATTATTTTGATCTAATCAAAATTGATAAATTAAAACACCCTTTTAATTTATCGTCAATTCACATTCGCCGTTCTTGATTGACATCTAGCAATGTGTCAGGGCAATACATGTGACGAGAAATGTCACGTGGTATGACAAAACCAAATTCGTTCGTTTACCGTGAAACTATAATTCCTTCGTCAATATGATCCGATCAATTACGAGATATGGAGTTGTGTCAATCTCGATCATCGATCATATCTTTCACTCCACTATTAAGTCAATATAAGTCGAAAACTCCTTTTCGACTTATGAATACACCTTGGTCAAGGATTTCATCATCGACTTAATTGAATGAAACGCAGATCATAATCTCCTATTATCTAAGAGTGACGAATCCTTTATTGATCAATCACAACCTTCATACGATTCTTGACATACCCGAACGATATCGTATTAGCAGTCATTTTCAGAGCAACATCCAACACCGCCAAAGTATGACTATCCTCATATAAGGTACTATGACGACCTCAAGTCAAAGGACCAATTCCACTACCGAACGTTAGAGATTAACCACTGACACTCAGATAGTTATCCATGTGGAATCTCTCGACGGGTCTCCGATATTTTGTTCTATAACAAAAACATCCACGTGTTCATTTAAGTGTCACCACACTTTAGCTTGTGAGATCAGCTACTTACTTCACAAGTAAGAAATGCCACACGTGATGGTCTATCCGTAATAACGATATCCGTATCTCGTTATTACTTACAACCACGGATGATTTAAGATTCAATCAGATGTAATTTGTATCTCACAATCACAACTCCTTGTGATCGACAAATTACAAATATTTGAATCTACGGACTCTATTATTTATTTAATTGTCTATTAATTAAATAATAGATCTGCCATTTAATTGCATTAATTATATATAAAAGTATTTATGTCCAAAGTTGATTGGACCTAGGGCATAATATTTACACTAACGATCTCCCTCCCAACTCGAGATCTAAAGGGGTTTGGTTTTTCCTTTTGGATGACCCTTATCGGATCAAGTTAGGTTTGGACGGCTTGTATATGAAAGTGTAAAACCTAATTCCCCACTTGGGAGCTTCAAATTTTGGTCCAAAATAAATTGCTTCTTAAGCTACTTGAATTTAGTATTTGAATTTATAATTTCATTGGACAATTCTACAATATACTTTAGCTCCTGTTTGATAACCATTATTTGAAATTTCTTTTTTCTAAGTACTCATTTTCAATCACATATTTATATAATAAAATATTCTGTACGTAAATCCAAAATTTATCCCTACTTTTTAACTATAAATTCTCCTAAAAATCAATATTCAAAACTTTATTTTGCCCAAATAACGATGATAAACAGGGGCTTAATGAGCTTTTATGCAAAACATAAAATTGATTAAGCCCCTATTTAGTGGGGATCAAAATTATTTTTTTAGTATATTTTGATAAAAGTTGATGAAATACGTAGTTAAAAACTTGTGGGTCATACGAAATATATGATTAAAATTATCTGTTGACTATGATTTAAATTAAAATTTAGATTTTAATTCCTACAAAAAAGGCTAAGTTAATTTAAAATTATGTC
This sequence comes from Olea europaea var. sylvestris, assembly GCF_002742605.1. Classification (NCBI taxonomy): domain Eukaryota; kingdom Viridiplantae; phylum Streptophyta; class Magnoliopsida; order Lamiales; family Oleaceae; genus Olea; species Olea europaea. The sequence continues at coordinate 6,447,136 of NC_036252.1, forward strand.
AATTAATGTAAAAGAAAGGGGGAGCACATCTAATTTAGCTCCCGTTTGGCCCCCATTACATCTCATCAAATTAAATTAATTTTTCTCTTTTCCATTTTCAACCACAAAATCTTCAATAACATAATATTACACGTAAAATGAAAAATTTTCATTCTTTTAAAATCATTCATTTTAAAAAAAAAAAAAAAAAATACTATTCCCCCATAATAATCAAAATTAATGGGGGCCAAATAGGGGCTTAAGTGAAGAGCTTGGTGGTGTTTATGTATATAACTAATCGAATGTGATTGAGTTGTAAGCGTATATAAATTGTTGAAGAAAACAAAATTACCAATGTATATTTTCCTTGCATTCACCATGCAATTTTTGTATTCATGGTATCCATCTGAGATGGACTTTCCCAATGTACCTCCTTCAGCATTGGATCACAAGCAAAGCAATAATGTTTACATAAAAATTTTCAAGTATTACCTCTAAACAGCTGAGTAAATATGATACAAATTATTTTTCATATTTACGTTTATCTAGGTTTCTAAATTTACTAGATATTGTTTATGTGGACGAATTTTTTACTTAATTTAGTGTATATATTGTTTTATAGGCAGACTCTCTATTTGGAGTTGAATCGAGCATAAAGGAAGAGATGTAGGACTTAATTGGAGCTTAAATGATGAAATTGAAGAGCTTTCGGGAAATTGAGTACTTGGTTGGAAGTTTGGGGATTGTTAATTGGATGAATTCACAAGTTTTTGGGATCATAAGTTGACCAAATAACTTCATGGAGAAACTTGAATGTTCTTGAAAACTGGAGGACCAAATTTGAATAAATTAAAGTTGAAGGACCAAATTGAATGAACTCAAAATTTGAAAGACCTAAATAGCCCTAGTCCGTCAATTTTGTAAAATTTCAAATTGATCTTCAAACTTGCCAATATTACAACAATACCTCTAAAACTGAGATACTATGATCATCCTCGAAATAAAACTTGAAATTCCTGAGCATTTAATTTTTCCTACATTTTAGTTAGGTCCCTAAGTTTTTTAAACATTGCAATTAAGTACCATATTATTTTAAACTAAATCTTGTTTCTCAAAATCATCACTTTGGTCCCTAAAAATTGAAAGAAATCCCGATAATCAAGTTCTCAAATTTTACATTTTAAGGCACTCATAAAGATTCAAGATATTAGAGTTCTATCCAAAGTTTACGATAAATAGATTATTTAAGTTCGTCTCTTCAGGCAATTTTCTGGTTTGGATCAAAATTTAATCCTTATAACTGTTGGAAATGGTGTTTATTAATAAACCAATTCAAAAATGAATGAGAAATTGTGGTTTTGGAATAGTGGCACCTGTTTGGAAGGTTGCATGGTTTGGCTCAAATCCTTTCATCACACCACTCCATTCTCTATACAAAGGACCCCTTGGATGACTTTGAGAGTACACCATTTGCATATTGAGCATTCATTCTTCTCAAAATTGCAATTCTCTTCTTCTTCATCTCTTTTCATATATTATATTCCTTGTAGAGGGGAAACTTCGTCGAAAGTTCGCCGGATTTGTGGTTTGAAGTGCTACTACCACAAATCGAATCCGTTGTATCTTGGGAGACAATTTCCGCCAACCGTGAGCACCGTAGCGGGGCAATATTGTCTTAAGGAGAGAGTGAATACACTTGCCTCGGATTTAATCTTCATTTTCTACTCCTTCTTATTTTAATTTTCTTATTTGGTTTTATGGTTTTGTACTACATTTCCATTTCATAAATTTGTGATTTAAAATGCACCCACAAACAACCATCTTTACCGCTCACAAATAAGCCCGGCACCAACAATCTTAAGACAATATTTTATCGATGGTTGTTTTGTGTTCTAATCAAATCCTGTTCATTGTGTAGTTTATATTTTAATTCTTGTTGGAATCTGAATATGGAAAATCAGTGTGTTGGTTTCTCTATTGCCGGTGGAAGACCATGATGAAACTATAAGACCACTTTAAGAAATCACTTTGGCGATGATCAAGTTGATGGATCAAGATTTGTTTATGAGGATCAATTTTTGGATGAAATTCTGCCAAAAGAAATCTGGAACGTGTTCGAAGGAAAATGTCTCCATTGAAGAATGGTAAGGATTGAATCCCGTTTGGTAAGTCGAAACTACGATTCAATTTAGTGAACATAAGAGGTACGTTTTGTGAATATATTATGCACATTATCGGTATGATATTACTAACAACCCGAAGATGAATATTAATTCAATTCTCGTACATATCATATTCACGTTCAAGGAATTTTATTGTGCACTGTTGATTCCATACAATGTGATACTGCATAATTTATATATTATGCATCTTGGAATTCGTACAAGCATACAAATTTGTAAGTTTATGATTAGTTTAATCATTTATGGTGTATGTCCAGTAAATTCCAAAATTAGCAGCATACAAATTTCATATGTTGGTTAATCACTTTCTGGCTTTTTAATTCAACGGAAGTTTTGTGCCATACGTTGCCCAAGAAATTTTCACATATACTGATTTTTAAAGTCAGTTTGGGCATATGCCAACCATCACGTTCTTTCGTGTTTAAGACTGCTTCAAATTCTGAATGCTGTTGAATATTTCTGGTATGATTCAAAAGTCGGCAGATAATGGTATTGCTGTACATTCTCGAAACGGTGCAATCCTATTTATTACATAAATACTTGGCTAACCCTGCACATGTCTTTCAAGATAGTTGGGTTAATTTTGAACAGGTATGTGTGTTTCCCCGAAATTGTGAAGGAAATGGGATCTATTCGACCTGGTAAGCGTTTGACGACTAAATTCTTATGCAAGTGCTGATCTTAGATTCTTAAGTATGCACCTGTTGATATACTTGATACATAACTGGAAATTCAGATTGCATATGTGTCACTATGATTCATCATTTCCAGAATTTTGCACTTTGTCATGAGATTTTAATTGTGCATAATATATGCGTATGTGAAATCTAGAAAAGGCCAGAAACCAGATGTTTAATTAATTTGAATGGTTCTTTTGGTGCTTTTATATTCTACTTTGAATATGAAATCCTACTTGAAAACACCAGTTTTGTTTCTGGGTTCAATTTATGAAGAATTAAATTGCCATTCTAAATCCCGTCGAATGGTAATACATTTGTTGTGAATGTGAATCTGAATTGCCAATCATTGTGTTCCTTCAGAAACGTCGAATTGGGTTTTTTGTACAAAAACCGTCTGGTCGAACAAAATTATTGCTATTGGTTATAAATAATTTTATGAACCAATTGTATATTTGCATGGCTGAAATTAAATATACATGGCTAGAATTATTACATGCACATATGATAAATATATGAACACCATATCAGCACATGGAGATAAATCAATTATGAAAAGTGTCTGATCAATTTATGCTTATAAATCTGCTTTATATGCCTACATGCATGTTATATATATTCCAGACTAGACACTTACTTGAATCTGGAAAACTGAAAGTGACATGATAAATTAGATGGTTGATTTCATGTCTTGTTAAACTCATATTAACTTGAGTTAATGTTGATAGCCTCATTTAATCATATGGTATTAAGTGAGATGAATTTATGTCAATTATATTTGCATAAAGTATGAAAATTGTGACTTATTCTAGTAGAAAGTGCTTGTGAAATTATTGAAACATAAAACATTTTATAGAGTACAGTTTATGTTTTTTCATATGATTGTGACAAAATTGTGTTTTGTCCAAATGTGAATAAGATGAACATATACTTTATGGTTTGACATGATATAATATTATCTTATGTCACAAAAAGCAAAAAGCAATGATTCGCTTATGTTTGGAAAAGTAATAACTCTTGGGAATCAAGATGATTAGTCTTATTCATTGATGAATTTGACTTCAATCATAAAACCAAATTGAGTTGGTTTACGCTTGAAAAGCATGGTAGGTCTATGAGATGACCTTGATCAAATTGTGTGATCAAAATTAAGTAGTGAATTGAAGCACAACTTTGTTGGTCTATGTGACAACCGTGATTTAAATAATCACAACTTCAAATGAAAAATGAGTATTCATTTGTGTGAATTGACGATCAATATTTTGAAGCACTCAATATTGATATTATCTAAGTGATAAATGGATTGAACTATGAAAGAGTTTATAACTCTTAAGATCAAAGTATAACCCAAAAATGCGGAGGTTATTATAAATACTTGAGAACTTATACAAAAAGTTCAAAATGTGTGGGTGCAACATTACTTCTTGCACATACATTCCTAATTTAGGAATTGTGGGGGTAACTTAAAGTTACACTTTTCTGTACTTCTCAAGAAAATGGAAAAGACTCCATATTAGTTGTGGAAAAGTCATCATTCATCCTATCAACATGTAAAAGTGTGGGGATGTTTGGCAAAGGTCGAAGTTCCTAACAAATAAAGATTGGTCCCAAAGTGATTGATTGCATAATTATTGGATACACCAATAAATAGTAATGCATATCATTTTCTGTACACAAATTGGATGTACATGAGGGTACCATAGTAGAATAAAGAAGTATAATATTCTTTAGAATTATTCCTTGCAAAGACAAAGGAAATGTAAGTTCAAATAAGAGAACTTATGAAGCTACAAATGGATCTTCAAATTAAAAAGAACCAAGGCGTAGTAAGAGGGTTAGAAAGAAGGACTTGACTTCTTTGATATCCACTCATCCATAACTAGAGTTACTTTGATAAGGTTACTAATTGCAACTGCGGCAATCTATATATAACCTTGAAATTCATCAAATGGATGTGAGAACGGTACTCCTAAATGGGAGATATACATGGAGCAACCTGGAGGATTCGTTTCTCCAAAGTGAAAGCCATAAAACTTGTAAACGGATTCAAAATGAACTAATGTGACAAGTGTGTATACGTGAATACACCAAATGCCTATGTAATTGTATATTAGGCAAAAGCCACGAAGTGTTGGTAAACATCAAGAAAATGCTAACGAAGCATTTCGATATGAGAGGCATGGGTGTGGCAGAAGTAATACTAGGGATAAAGATCTCTAGGAATTGTACTTTCCCAATATCATTATGATAGAGAAAATACTTAAGTATTTGCGGGAAATAATTCAAGACACATATTAATACAAGTATACACTTGGTTAAAATAAGAGTGGAAACGTGTCACAACTAAGGTATTCACAAATGATTGGCAGTCTAATATATATTACGAACTGCACTCGACCATATATTACTTTTGCTGTGAATAACTTAGTAAATCCACGAGTAATCCAGGCCATAATCATTGGGTGGCATTGACAAAGGTCTTGGGTATTTAAAGTATACTATGACCCGTGGATTACATTTCATAAGGTATCCTATGGTATTCGAAGGATATTGAAATCTAATTGAATATCCCACATGAAGGAATCCAAGTCCACAAGTGGTTATTTTGTTATCCTTGTTGGAGTTGCTATGGAATTGACAAGGCATGTTATAACTCAATTAACTATGGAATCTGAGTTCATTGCGTCGGATAAAGTTGAAAAAGAAGCAAAACAACTTCGCTTCGTAACTTTTGGAAGATGTTCCCTAAGTATACCTGTGATAGTCAGTCAGTTACTGGAAGGGCTAGAAGAAGCAAGAACAATTGAAATATTTGAAGAATATTCATAAGGTTCAAATACACTGTGACAGTTCAATATTAGAAATTGAACACCCTTCAACTATAAGAAATGATTGACTATAAGAAAATCCTCCAATCGCGTTTGAAATAGCTTTAGATAAAGCTAATAAGAAGCATGTAGCTTCATGAGAGGATTTCTTGGCTGTGACAATGTGTATCTATTAAATAAATCAATCGCTGGCCAGCTACATTTGATAAAGATACTAAGTCACATGTAACGGTAAGACATAATACCGCCAAGCAGTTGATCTCAATGGTGTAAACTCGTGATACCTTTAAAGAGATTTACTAGGAGAGATCAAGAATACTGCATATCGAAGGGAATGAGGTAAAGCCTACTATGTTAGAGTCCTTGTAATGGTAATCCTACCTTGTTGACTGGAGATCCCAAGATCTTGGTTCAAAGGGACAACTAAGTTATGAGGATTCCATGAAGCACTTAGGAAATAATTTCCTAACTCATTCCTATGATACCAAAGTGCTTTCTGCAGAGTTGGAAGAGGTTAAGATAATCTTTTAATGATTCCTATATCTTGATTAAGTCAAGTGGAGTAGGGCAGAATACTCTTTATAGAAGGTCACCTATGTAAGTGTGAAGTGGGGCCGCTTCAATAAGAATTATTAAAAGGCTTAAATTCTCAAAACACTTGCAGAACCAAGAAGGGTTCAAGGCCAAAATGAACCAAGTCATGAGAACAACGACGGAATAGGGAAGACATCTGTGTGAGTATTGTTGTCTTGGCTTACCCCAAAGGCTGAGTGGTTCAAGACATCACGTTTACCAATTAGCCGAGTAAGTCCGATAGTATTTCACTAAGGGAGGGTCAAAGCCAGAAGCTACCTTACCTGATGCAGTGTTTTTCCGCTTACTCTCTACAATGCATAATGCATCATCATTGCATTGCATGATACTTATGTACTCGAATTTTCATTCATGTGGGGGATTGTTGGAAATGGTGTTTATTAATAAACCAATTCAAAAATGAATGAGAAATTGTGGTTTTGGAATAGTGGCACCTGTTTGGAAGGTTGCATGGTTTGGCTCAAATCCTTTCATCACACCACTCCATTCTCTATATAAAGGACCCCTTGGATGACTTTGAGAGTACTCCATTTGCATATTGAGCATTCATTCTTCTCAAAATTGCAATTCTCTTCTTCTTCATCTCTTTTCATATATTATATTCCTTGTAGAGGGGAAACTTCGTCGAAAGTTCGCCGGATTTATGGTTTGAAGTGCTACTACCACAAATCGAATCCGTTGTATCTTGGGAGACAATTGCCGCCAACCGTGAGCACCGTAGCGGGGCAATATTGTCTTAAGGAGAGAGTGAATACACTTGCCTCGGATTTAATCTTCATTTTCTACTCCTTCTTATTTTAATTTTCTTATTTGGTTTTATGGTTTTGTACTACATTTCCATTTCATAAATTTGTGATTTAAAATGCACCCACAAACAACCATCTTTACCGCTCACAAATAAGCCCGGCACCAACAATAACTGAATTGGAGAATTGAAATTGTTATCAATCACTACCAAGCAATGACACCGACGTAACTGACCAACATTATGGCTTTGTGCAACTTCACAAACATTGAAAGACAGAGATATTCATGGACAAAATAGATCAACATTTATTATTTTGTGGCACTGCGTCAGTTTACTAACGTGAACGACAAATATTCTATTGTTATATTACGAAAAAAGTATTCTTAAAGGTTTAACCCCAATCTTGAAAACCCCCACCGCCCCGTCCCTACAGTATCGTGAGAGAGGTAGATTTCAAAATGTGCTCCAATAGGTTAGGGAACAAGAGCTTGCTTTTACACTGGTGCTCATAAAGAGTCTAATTTTATATATCAGGAATCGAACCTTCACACTGCGGCTGTCAATAAGACTGAGACTACCTCACTCTTGTCCTTTGCACCACTGGATTATGCCCCGGGGCGCACGAGAAAAGTATTCTTACAACGACAATTGTTGACGTTGGGGGAGTTGTGCGAAAATGGCTATTTCAGAAGTTATACTAAAGTAAGGTTGTGTTCAATTCGTTTTCAGTATTGAATTTTCTAAAATATATAAAATATATTTTGCATGTCATTTTCGAAAATACATTTTTAAAAGGAAAAAGCCACTTTACCCGAATTTTGATGACAACTCGGTTGACCTATCCTCACATTGTGCATGGGTTCCGCGTGAATTAAAAAATGCCAACCCCCTATGTGTGTATGTTCGGTCATCCCCTATGTCAACCCTTATGTTCGTATAGCTTGGTCCAAAATTCAAAAAGCTCAAAACACTTAAAATTTAAATAAGAATATAAAATCCAAATTAGAAAACTCAAATGGATTTTCCCTCTCACAGATAACCATGGGAATTCATCATCCATTTCTCTCATCTCCCGTAATTGTCGTCTCCACCGACTCTATCTTGGCAAGAAGCAATTGGATTATGTGGCCATATTTTGCTATGATAAAATAATCATAAGTTGTGATTTTATTTATTTACATTATTTATTATTGAGCATACAAATAAAAGTGTCTATTATCACTTGAGATAATATAAGTTGGATACTTGTATCGAGAAGTACAATGTAACACAAATTATATTTTGATAATAAATAATTTGTTCATAACCAATGTATAAGGATTGGCATCTTGTACTGAAAATTTATAGTATTGACCAATTCACTATTCAGATTTGTGATTTGTCCTTATCATAGAAATAGTTGAAGGTGATACTAGTACACTTGGAGTGTATTGAACGAACTGCGTGTCAAATTTAATTCAATAGCATGACTATGCAGAGAATTAAATTTCACTAGACTGCTGTATATTTCATCTAAATCCCTTAACAGGATTATATATATATTTTCATGATTTTGATGGTTTTTTTATTCATCAATAGGTGAGATCAATTTGATTTGTCAAATATCTCGACGATTTAGGAATTTGAGATTGAGTGAAGTGGAAAATATGAATTCGTGTCGAGAACCGTCGTCCTGAAATATGGGTAGAGCGACTCTTTAAGTATTTTTCGTTGAACGGTAAAAATCTGAGCTAATTGTTTAGAGACGGCTAAACTTCGACATCTGTAATTAATCACAGGACCACTGAAAAAATGGTACTTAAGTTAGTGAAAATAATTAGAAGAACAAAACGATCATTTATACTTGTACCTAATTATCGGATCTCAAAGGAGAATTAAATACATATACGGCAGGTCAGAGAAAAGTATTATAGACTTATTGGCTTCTGTAATCTTATATATTCCAAGGGTTCAGTCTTTTGTCCTTAACGAAAAAATCAAAGATTAATAATTAGATTGGGTGGTCTATGGTCGATTAGACATGATCTAATTATTGGAGTTTGGATAATATATGTTCGATCAGGTCGCTATGGTAGTTTCATAAAGTATTGAAACTTAATTATAGTGATTATAATAGTTTTGAGGTTAATTGCAATTACAATAAAGTTTTGTACTTAGTTGGAATTATCACGAAAGTTGTAAACTTAATTATAATTGTAATTGAAGTTCTAGAACTATACGTGTAACTAAATGTAAATTAATTGGATTTGGACTTACATTAAAACTCCTACTTGAATTTTAATTAGAATTCCTATTTGAAGTGTAATTATTATTCTATAAGGATTAGAACTTTTCTATCCCTATAAATAGAGATTAGATGAAATATAGACATCCTATGAAATTGTACAACAACAACAATAATAATACATAATTTCATGGTGTTCAAATTTAGAGAGAGAGAAAATTATTTTTTTGGATTTTTTCAATTGTCCAGTTCAAAAATTAGTTTCTTGATTTAATTAAAAGAAGACACCCACCCGTTTGAAGCATCAAGTTCTAAAAATTAAAAAGTTGGAAGTTCGTGATTCAGAATTAATTCAAGAATTGATCATCGAATTTAGGTAAAAATTCGAATCCTTTATTTTTTATAAAACATCTCATGTTTATTGAATTAAAGGAATTTTTAATTTCTGGATAATTCCACTTCCGCATTCCAACGGAAGCATCATCCAAGTAATTACTTATTTGAATTTGCAATAGATATGTGAGGGGACTGGGGATATTGGTGATTGTGAAGTTTGAATTGATTGCGGGTATTATTAGGTAGAAAGTTGAGGCTTTGTTTGAGGTATAATCATCTAAAGATAGTAGAAAGGATCATTACATTCTCGTCGTCCAGCCATCAGGCACTTATCATTATAAGTTCATTGTGAATGGAACAGTGATATATTATCCAGATCTTCCATGTGAAGCATATCAGTCTTTAATATTCTTGATGTCCATGTAAGTTATGCTGGAGAAATTTCACCGGATTTGAGTAGAAATTACAAAATATGAACCAGAATGCCAATAACAAAAAAATCACGAATTTGTTTTAACGAATGGCTTGAATACGATATCGTTGTCCTCAAATGATATTTGTCCTTTCTCCTATGAATTTGAGATGCTTCGAAAATTGTTGGGAAATGATTTGTAGGATTATAACAAGCCTTGCAAGGATTTAAGCACCAAAGCACAAGTGCAAATCCTAGAAAACTTGAAGAACACGAAGAATGAATGTGAATATGGCTTTTAAAGATTTTGATATTTGATTTTGGAAGTAATATGGAACATTGATGTTTTTGCCTTCAATATGGATCCAATATATATAGGCATACACTGTATTCACGAAATGGTACCAAACTTTAAGCCAAAAGTCACCAATTTTGAATTTACAACGGGAGAAAACGGCCTCCAACGGCTAAATACTTGCACCATGCGACCGCATGCTACAAACCCATGCGGTCGCACGATTTTCCCATGTCAAGACCATTTGGTCTCAGCATGGCCATGCGGTTGCATGAACCATTTTTTTTTATTGTTGTTGTTTATTTTGAATAGTAAATCACAACAATCCCCCACTTATTCAAAATTAACAAGTCTCATATTCATAATATACGATACTCATGCATAAGGATTAGATATTTTTCGATTTGAAACTAACCATAGTTTTATTCAAACAAAGTATAGTCGAAATCAAAGGTAGCGTGCAGCTTTGAACCAGTTATTCCATATGACAATACCGGTAAGAACACACACACGAGTACCACGTGTTCTTAAGTTCCTCATAACTTGTTTAACGCTTTTATGGCCTTGCGCTTATCCTTTTCAACAATCTTTTAAGAGAGAAACTCCAATTCTCTATTAAAACAGCACCACCTTGAAGATTGTTTAGGTGAAGTTCTTCCAGTACCTCTATTACCTTTAGAGGTACTTGTGTTTTAACACTGAATTTCATTAAGAGCTTAAAGCTCATCCCTCATTTCAGTAACAACTAGCATTAATTTAATTAGGATGAGATTATTGCAGATTTTTTAATAATGTTACAACTATTCACATATCAAATGACCTATTCTTACCATTTGAACCCGTAAATTACCTTTTGAGTAATGACAAGTAAGGTTGCTGTCACTGGTGAACCTTCTTAGTGAAGGAGTTTCAATCTCGTCCTACTCGAAGTAGATGCTACTAAATCTCTGTTTAGAGGTTTAGTCAAAGGATCCGCCAAATTCTCAATTGACCTTACATAATTTAGGGAAATTATTTCATCTTTAATTAACTTCCTTATATAGTCATGTCTAAGACTCATGTGTCTAGACTTTTCGTTGTATACGTCATTATATGCTTTTGCTAATGTGGCTTGACTATCACACATGATAGATATTGAAGAAATATTCTTCGATCCCAAAGATATCTCATAAAAGAAATCCTTAAGCCACGCAGCTTCTTTCCCGGTATCCGATAGGACTACAAATTCTGATTCCATAGTCGAGTGTGTTATGCATGTTTGTTTCTTTGATTTCTAAGAAACAGCACCTCCTCCTAGAGTGAACACCCAACTCGAAGTGGATTTAATCTCACCTGCGCTAGATATCCAACTAGCGTCGGTAAATTCTTCCAATACCGCCGGAAATTTAGTATATTGCATGCCTAGGTTCTTGGTTTTCTTTTTAAGTATCCAAGAACTCTTCCAATGGCCTTCCAATGATTATTGCTCGGATTGCTAGTAAACCTGCTAAGTTTACTTATGGCATTGGCTATGTCCGATCTTATGCATTGAACTGCATAAATAAGACGTCCTATAGCACTAGCATATTCCAATTGAGCAATCGCCCTTCCATCATTCTTTACAAGTTTTAAACTTGGATCAACCGGGGTGATATATTCTTTTATATTTAAATGTTTGAACTTATTTATCACATTCTCAATATAATGTGATTGACTTAGGTGATAACTCCCACTAGTTTTAGTGACTTTGATACCTAAAATGGTATCCACTTGACCAAGGTCCTTCATTTTGAATGTGGAAGATAGAAACCTCTTTATTTCTTCTATACTGTCCATGTGATTACTCATAATCAACATGTCGTCAACATATAAACGTATAAATGTCACATAATCATCATACGCTTTAGAATATAAACATCTATCTACACTGTTATATTTAAATCCGAATGATGTTATAGCTAAGTCACATAATCGATGTTATTCTAGCTATCGGTGTATAAGTGTCAAAATAGTTGATTCCTTCCTTTGTCGATATCCTTTTGCTACTAATCTAGCTTTGAAAATATTTAGAGAGCCATCAATATTATATTTCCTCCTAAATACCCATTTACATCCAATAGGTTTGGATCCCGGTGGTAGATCAACAAGTTCCCAAGTTTTATTAGACATTATTGAATCAATTTCATCTTTAATTGCATCTTTCCAAAAAATGCTATCACGAGAAGCCATAGCTTCTTTATAGGTTTTAGGGTCGGTTTCCACTTGTAGAACAAAAGAAATTGTACTTACAACATTCAACTCAATTCCTTCTACTAAGTAAAAGGAGATAAGTTGAGAATCAATTTCATCCGGTCCCAAAGACTTCTCAACTCAAGTTCTCTTGCTTTTTCGTGGTTTACTAGACTTATCAATATCTTTAGAAGATATTTCATCACGTGTTCCACTTGAGTTAGGGATGTTTTCAACATTTTCCTTTAATTCATTATTCGATGATAACAAATCTTCAAAGAACTCTACATCACTTGATTCGATAATCACATTGGTCTCCAAGTTTAGCAATCTATAAGATTTGATATTATTAGCATATCCAATAAAAGTACAATTAATGCATCTTGGACGCAATTTGATCCTATTAGAATTTGTGTTCTTGTAATAAGCAAGACACCCTCACACTTTGAAGTATCAAATGTTCGATTTTCTTCCTTTCCATAATTCATAAGGAGAAACCTTTGTATATTTAGAAGGAATTCTATTAAGTATCCTACATGCACTTAATAAAGTTTCACCCCATAAATTAAATGGCAACTTAGCATATATAAGCATAACATTAATTATTTCTACTAGGGTTCTATTCTTTCTATCAACCAAACCGTTTTGTTCGGGTGTCCTAGGTGTAAAAAATTGGTGAATTATGCCATGTTCACAATATACATTAAATTCACTAGAAAAGTATTCACCACCTCTATCACTTCTTAAGGTCTTTATTTTCTTATTTAAGTGATTTTCAACTTCATTCTTATAAATTTTAAACAAATCAAAGGCCTCATATTTGTGTTTCATTAAATAAACATAAGTATATCTTGAGCAATCATCAATAAATGTTATGAAATATCTATTTTCACCTCTTGTTAACATGTCATTCAATTCACATATATCGAAATAAATTAATTCTAATATGTTAGAAGTCCTCTTAACGCTTTGATAAGGCTTTTTAGTCATTTTTGCTTCTACACATGTTTTGCATTTAATGGCATCATATTTATCATATGAAATTAAGTCACAATTTCTCATGCATTTTATTGTACTTTTACCTATGTGACCTAGTCTAGCATGCTATAAAGAAAATAAATCAATCATGTAAGCAAAATCAACTTTATTTATTTCATGTCAATAGTACAAAGTTTGATCATTCTTTCACATGAATAGCTCTTTTCAACAAATTTCTCGTTAAGTGATAATAAAAGTTTATCGGACTCAAAGACACTTTTAATGTCCGATTTTTCCAAAATATTTTCACTCACTAAGCTCCTATTCATATCCAGAACATGCAGTACATTTGTGAGAGTAACATTTTTTCCAAAAGTGAAAATAATTTCTACACTTCCTTTTCCAATTACTTTGGACCGCACCTCGTTATCCATTTTGATCTCTTGGACTCCATCCACTTCATTGTATTTTTTGAACAAAGATTTGTCATATGATACATGCACCGTGGCACAAGTATCATACCACCTGTCGGGAACCTTTTTCTTAATTGCATTTATTTCGCTTACGGTGGCCACTATCTTGTCTTATTGGACGGAATTTACTTTACCCTCGGAGTTGTTGTGTTTCTGGTGTTTACAATCTTTTGCGTAGTGTTTCTGGTGTTTACAATCTCTTGGTCTTCTTCTTGAACTTATTAAGATTCCTCGAAAGCTTCCTTTGTTGGATTTTGTTGGCGGTTCGAAATTTTCTACAGCATTTACTTTGGAAGTGGCCTCATGAGAATCATTTTTATCACGTAGTCCCGACTCTTCCTCAATCCGAAGATATTTTTGCAATTGTTCCAAAAAATAATATTCGGAACTATGCATTATCTTCTTCAAGTATTCTTTTCAAGTTCCGGGAAGTTTGGCAATTATAGCCCCCACTTGAAAGGTTTTCGGTACTTCAATTTTCACCGCCTCCAACTTATTGACAATTACTTGCATTTCATGTATTTGAGGAAGAAGGAGAATATTGTCTAAAAATTTAAAATCGAAGTACTTAGAAATTAAAAATTTCTTTGTACCTTCTTCTTCCACTTTATACTTATTTTCGAGTGCATTCTTTGCTGAAGTTGTGTTTGTATATAAGTCATACAAGCGATCTGATAAGGCGTTGAGAATGTGACCGCGTCATATTAACTCATCTTCTTGGCGCTTTTGTCTTTCATTCCTCACCGCTTCAGTTTCTCTATTTGTTGGTTCCGGTAGTGGCGCCAATTCCGGATCTAGGATGTAGAAGATCTTTAGTGCAGTGAGAAAAAAATTCAATATGTTTTTCCATCGAGTGTAGTTCGTTCCATCGAACCGATCTAACTGTACCAAGTCTTGATTCATGAGTTTGATTGTCTCCATCGTTGTCTCGCTTTCCATTGCAGAGCTATCGTTTGAGATTGTTGGAGAAATTTCAATGGATTTGAGTAGAAATCATAAAATATGAACCGGAAATGCCAATAACAAGAAAATCACAAATTTGTATCAACGAATTGCTTGAACACGATATCGTTGTCCTCAAATGATATTTGCCCCTTCTCCTATGAATTTGAGTGCTTCGAAGGTTGTTGACAAATGATTTACAGGATTATAACAAGCCTTGCATGGATTTAAGCACCAAAATACAAGTGCAAATCCTAGAAAACTTGAAGAACACAAAGAATGAATGCGAATATGACTTTTAAAAAATTTTATATTTGATTTTAAAAGTAATATGGAACCTTGATATTTTTGTGATGTTTTTGCCTTCAACATAGATCCAATATATATAGGCATACACCATATTCACGAAATGGTACCAAACTTTAAGCCAAAAGCCACCAATTTTGAATTTACAACGGGAGAAAACGACATCCAATGACTAAATAATTGCACCATGTGACCACATGATACAAACCCATGCGGTCGCATGGTTTGCCCATGCCGAGACCATTTGGTGTCGGCATTAGGCCATAATAGCCATGCGGTAGCATGAAACTTTTTTTTAAACAACAAATCACAGCAAGTTATATAGTTGATTTTGTGGTTTTCCTGCTGAAGTTAAGTTGGGATCTTTTTCTTAAATCATTTGTTGTTTCGACAGGATTATGTTCCAGAAAACCTCGATAGTGTGGAAGAGTTTCAGGCTCCTCCATCACCAGACTCGAGCTATAGTCAAGCTATCCCGATTCTGTGGAAGTTCCACCTCAACTCCACTTATCTGTTCCTGAAAAAAATTTACAAAAGAAAAGTTAATCATACACCCCATTTTCTTTAATTGGTTTGTAATCTAAACCCATGTTTGAGCCACATTTTAAGAAAAAAATGCATTATTCATGTCAAATCATTGAAAAATGTGTGATTAAAAAATAAGATTTTTTTTAGATTTACGTGTAATATTATTTTATTAAAAAATGTGATTGAAATGATGTCAAATTATTGTTGAAAAATATATATTTTTTTTTATAAATAATATAGCTCAAACAAGTCATAAATGAGTAATACAACAATGCTTCATATACATCTGACAGGACGGAACAAAAGGAAATTATGGTTTGAGATTGTCTCAGTAACTATTGTACAAGCAAACACTGAATTATTAAGATATGAATGACGTAAGCCCTTTTTATTTTCTCGTTAAAACTTTGAATTTTTATGCAAATGAACCTTTTTGGGTAGAGATTAAAATCAATGTCTTTTACAAATTCTGATAAAAGTTAATAAAATGTGAATTGTGAATATCATGAAATATTTAGTTAAAATTAATTATTAATTTTCATTTTAATAAAAATCTAAATTTTAGAACCAAATAAAGAGAAAATGTTAGATAAAATTTTTAAAAATTATGTTTATATTTTTAGCTCAGAAGATGATCAATATTTAAATTAAAATTAATGATTAATTTCAATCATATTAAATATGCAATTCACAAATTTTATCAATGTTTTCAGCTATATATTTTATAATTTTTATTAAAAATTTGATTTTTAACAAAGGGCGCATGCGAGTAAAAATACATAAAAGAGATGATTTGTCCCAAATAGACAAGTTGAAAGATACGACCAGGGCCTAGCTAACACGCATGGGCGAGAATAAGCGCACAAATTTATAATTAACAACAATAAACTCACTGCATGGTATATTATTGGGATTGAACTAATTTTATTAATTTAATATAAAAATTACTACATTAACTTAGCCCCTGTTTGATGCCCATTACTTAAAAAAGAAAATGGAGGGAATAATATTTTTTAGAAAAATGAGTGGTTGAAAAAGAAAGAAAAATTTTTGATTTACGTGTAATATTATTTTATGAAAGATTGCGTGGTTGAAAATAGGAAAGAGAAAAATGGAATGTAATATAATTTAATTTAATGGGGATCAAACAGGGGCTTAGTTATCCATAGTGCTAGTATAGAAGTAAATTATGCACTACATTAATAATATTATTGAAACATGTCAAATACAAGGTTATAAACTTTGATAATAGAGAGAGAGATAATTAAATAAAAAATGAAGCTTGCCCCAGACCTAAAAACAAGGGCAGAGGTGACACCCACCTCAGCCCTTGATTTCAATTGAAATCGGGGGCTAGGTCCCCCTGTTTTTACACCTGTTTTTTTGGTCTGGATGAGGAGCATTTTTGATAAAAAAAAAAAATAGTACATGTTTCAGAATATCTAGAGTCATCTTGAAAGTCCAAGATTTTGTGTAAATGTTTTTCTCTTTCAAGTTCTAAAAATTATGCAATATACAAATAATTATTACTAAGTAGAGGCAAGTTGCTCAAGACTGATCTAAAAAAATCTCTTATCGGAGCATGGAGTCAATCATTTGTAATAACTTACTCAACTTGGGATCAAAACTTTTTACGACCATATGAATATTCTTAGTATATAGGGTATCACTATAGACGGATCTTACAGTATAAATATGTTCCGAGGCATGTTAGTACTCAAAGAAACATGGTATGAACAAAGACACACACATAAAGTTGTCCTCCAAATATTAGAACGTTGTATATAAGCAAAAGAGGTTACTATTGCTAGGCAATTTGTATTCTTAGTGACCCTCAACATCCTCAGTTGAACACCTACCCTGCACTAAAGAACTCGTTTAGCATGGGACTATCTGCTGCTGGTTTTGTTTTCTCCTACGTACTATCGAGGCAGAGTATACAGAACAGTTATAAAAGTAAGATGCCTTAGGATGACCAGATAAAGAAGTAAGATGCCTTAGGATGACCAGATATCTTTATGTTCGTACAAGATCCAGATGCTCAGACCAAACATTATCAGACTGCTATACGGTGAAGTGGAATTTGACACGAGAAATATACAGACATAAGAAATAATTCAATTTACATCCAAAGGACGTTGTTCAGAACAGCAAACCACTAGGTCAGTTCAATCCAGAAAATCTATAGGGAAACACAAGTGTATATCTGTAAGTATATCAAGAAACTGGTCACCGATAAGAAAATAAGTGAAAGTTCTCTGTCAAAGAAACTTAAAGATACTTAACAACCCAAAATGTCAAAACAAGGGACAGAGCAAACATGCATGAACTGAAGAATAGCACTTAAAACAATGCAAACAGGAAAATAGGTTAGCACCCAGAAACAGGAGAGAGGGCGTCTTAACCAGAAACAGAAATCTCGTCAAATTTAATTTCCCTATTTCCACTTTTGGGTCTATTTAATACTTTTCAAGATTGAGTTTTGTCTTGTTCAGTTCTCACTTGGCCATCATCACCTTGACGAACTCCTCATAGTTGATTTGCCCATCACCGTCAACATCGGCTTCGCGGATCATCTCATCTACCTCTTCATCGGTGAGCTTCTCACCAAGATTTGTCATGACATGGCGAAGTTCAGCAGCAGAAATGAAGCCATTCTGATCCTTGTCGAAGACCCGGAAAGCTTCCTTAAGCTCCTCCTCAGAATCAGTGTCCTTCATTTTCCTGGCCATCAAGTTAAGAAATTCTGGGAAGTCAATTGTCCCATTCCCATCAGCATCAACCTCATTGATCATATCCTGAAGCTCAGCCTCAGTTGGATTCTGTCCCAAAGAGCGCATCACAGTCCCAAGTTCCTTGGTCGTAATGCAACCTGTAGCAGTATTCAGATGTAATTATAACCGAAACAGGCAGTTGCAATAGCAAATTATAGGCCATATGCAAGTTTGTTTAAATGAAACTAACATCAATTTAATAAAAATTCAGGTACAAAAATCTGATGGAAAGCCAAAAAAGCGGATGTGTAAAAGAGATGCAAATGAGTTATTAGAACTTTAAATGCAACTGCAGCTTCGAACTTGGGTAATAGAAAGAAACAGTTTGAAAGTTTTCATCAACCCAATAATAATGGAAGGAAGTAGCAATCGAATTCCTTCACTCCACAATAAGACCAATGCATTTTGAAATGACTGATTTTGCATGCTTCAAATGTATACAGTTGCAAATCATTACTCATAATGCT
>NC_036252.1:6466761-6532579 GCF_002742605.1 Olea europaea var. sylvestris
ACAATCAATCATACACACAAACACACACAAAATTTATAGACAAATATAGACGTAAATAATCTAGCCGGAGATCCATATTTCTCGCAAAAAATCAATAAGATAACACAAAAACGCACTAGAAACATTTATGACGCCAAAGATGGAAACTTCTAATTCAATAAACAATAGTTTCAAAACAAACTAAGAGAAACCCAGAAAGCAAATGAAACGGAAATAAATTATCGAGAAACAGAAAACAGATCTCAACAGCAGATCAAAAGAACAACTTGAGACAAGCCCATGAATACATTATACAGATACAAACTTAACAGGGGCTTACCATCGCCATCCTTATCGAATAGAGAGAAGGCTTCCTTGAATTCTGAGATCTGGTCCTCCGTCAGCTGATCGGCCATTTTTCTCCTTCCCTCTGATAACTGATGATTATATTTATAAAGAGAGAAATTATTATTGCTTCAATTCAATAAAGAAAATGGGGAAAGAGTGGTGTTATTTTTATATATAACATTGTGCCAGAGGAAGAATCAGATAGCAATCGCAACGTGTCGGCCAATCTCATCCCCGTTCAATTGATTATTTTCTTTCAATTTGCCCCGCCCGCGTATCCGATTAAAACGGTGCTAGACGGGACGGCACGAGTTTGGGGTGGAGCAGGACACGTCTCCTACTCCATTTATCACCATGTTTATTTATAATTATTATTATTTTTTTGTTTTTATCTTTTTTATGCCCTTAGTCAGTAAATATTATTATTATTATTTTTCAATTTATTAAGAACAACTCATGTCAATAATTGATCACTGAACTAAGGTTCATATTTTTTATTGGTAATTGAAGTTTAAAATGTCGAGTTTTAGTCACTGAACTTAGGTCCATGTTTTTTATTGTTCATTAAACTTAGATCCACGTTTTAAATTATTTACTAAAATTTAAAATGTCGAGTTTTAGCCACTAAATTTTGTAATAAGCCGTACATTATTTACTAGCATAACCGTTAAACTTTAAAAAAAATTGAGTTTACAGTGAGTCATGTACAACATTTTTTATAGTTCAGTGAGTAATGTACAATATTTTTCAAAGTTCAATAGTTAAAACTCAATATTTTTAAATTTTAGTGAGCAATCAAAGACATGAATTTAAGTTCAGTGATTAAAACTCGACAGACATTTTAAATTTCAGTGACCAATCAAAGACATGAACCTAAATTCAGCGACCATTGAAACAATTAACTCATAAATCTTTCATACTTGTTTGATAAAAAAATTTAAAATTTAAAATAATTTTCAATGAGGGGGTAGAGGAGAGGAGACTATGTTTCCCGTTGCAATCATATACCATCTTTGGGGCTATAACCCCGTCCAATAAAAATATTCAAATTCACTTTTTGTCTCTTATGAATGTTATCTGTTGAAAAATGCAATTTACATCTCTACATTGGATGGATTTTCGACCACTTTAAAGATCTAAATCTATATTTTACATAACCATTGAAGATGCTCTAACAATCTATATAAACCAGGACATGATCCTACGGGTATTGCACCATTTAACAGGCCAAACCTTAGTTAAAAGCCCACGTGTTTGCAAAATGAGCCGATAGGGATTGATTTGCAGCATCCAACATATCATTAGACTTAATCTCAGCATCCCAGAAAATTTAAGGTCTGCACCACGGCAAACAGAAACTTCAGGGACTGACTCGTATAAAAAAAAAAGATTCACGGATTGATTCGGAGACAGCAGGAGATTAAGAAAGTATATGCAGCAAAAAGAAATTAAAGGGGCAGAATTGGCCCGAAAATTTAGGGACCATCTTTCAAAATCTAGAAAATAAATCTAGAAAATGTAGGGGCAGAAATGCAAAGACTAAATTTGAGGGGCTACTTCTGCAAACTCACGTAAGGGGTTGTTTGGGTTTGGAGATGAAATGAAGAACAGCGTAATTTGGGGATCCTAAACCAGCTTAAAAGCTATTAAGTGAATATTAACCCAAGCAGAGGCACACCATGGAAGATTTGGTGAGCACCTAACAAATAGAGAGCAGTCTAAGTGTGTATTCATTTTCGACTTTTAAAGTTTTTTGAGAATTTAAAAAATTTAGGTATATTCAATTTGTTATGCTACATGTACATAAAAGTTGACACATTGATTTACACCTTAGTGAATTGGCAAATTTTAGTGCATTGATTTTAACACCACATATTTCAATACATGGCCAAATTTTTGACATATAAGGAAGTATAACCCAAGGTATAGAAAATAGGTATACAAGTAGATCTCTAAAAGTTATGTATATTCAATTGAGACTTCCATAAGCATTTAAAAAAATCTCTAAAAGTTATAGGGTATTTAATTGAAACTTTTTAGAAGTTTCTATAAATCATGAGGTATTCAAATAGACAGTGATTTTTAAAAAATTCTTTCCATACTGGATTTTTGGGAACTTTGGTAAAAAAATTTAAATGGCAAACTTCAAAGAAAATTTCTCATATACTCTATGATTTGTAAATATTTCAGAGTTAAAAAAAAAAAAAACATTCTTTTTCTTACAATTCTAAAATTTTCTCATATCGATTCAATCATTTGTTGTAATTAATTTATGATTATTTTATGTGTACATAATTATTTTTGAATTGAAATTATATGCAGTGTTTCAAAACGTAGAATTTCATTGATCTATTCTTTTTTTTTCCCTTTTTGGGTTAAGTACAATTTGTGTTCTTAGAAATTATGTTTCATGAAAAAAAAGTTGATTATGTTCTTAAAAATTGATGTAAAAGTTTTTTATTATTTTACTTGCGCCAAAATTGAATGACTGGACGTGACTAGTAACTTTATCCAAGAAATTTTTGTGAGCATCATGGTTCGCGAAAATGTTCATTAGGTAATAAGAAAGATTGTAATTTTATTTTTTATTTTATTTTTGCATATAATGAATTTGTAAGATGAAAAGTCTTTAAAATTCTTCAAAAATCTTTAATCAAGGTCTATAGAAATTTGTGGAAGACTTTTATTAATTTTTAACAAATTCATAAAGGTCACTTAAAAGTCCATAAAATCCTAAAAAGTCACCAACTTACAAATGTCTATAGAAGTTATTAAGAGACTAAAAGTTTCGATTGAATACACCCCCCTTAAGTCATCGACCAAGAAAGTGGACTCAAAGGTAATAAAGATAGAGTAAGGATAGAATGTAGATCGTTATTTAAGTATGAAATTGAAAATTGCGCGACTAATATTGAAGTGGATCTACCAACAACATCAAGCTGATCAAGCAAAGAGGCTATAATGATGATAATCATGAATTATGAAACTATACAGAAGCAACACTTTCATGATCTCCCTCGAACAGGGACTTCAAACTTGAAGATGAGTCTACTAGATATGTTACAACATTCATGATTAGCAGAAACACAAACAATAAGAAAAATAGTTTTTTTTTTGTAACGTTATATTCATTTTATTTTATTTTATTTTATTTGTATTTTACTTCATGTTCATTTATTAACACGTGATGCAACTATAATATTAAATATTCAAAAAATGAATTTCAAATATATAATAAAAGGATTTTGGCTCAAAAAATATGAAAGTTGATACTTTGATTTAAAATTTTATCTAATTATTGTCTCTAAGATATACAATTTAGATGTTACCAAAGAAACACTGATTCTAAAAGTATAGATGGGAGAATAAGAATGAAGAAAATTAAATAAAACAAATATAGTTTTTAGTGTGTTATTCTGAAAAATATTAAATATCAAACAAATTTAGATTGAAAAAGTGTATTAAATATAGTAAAGTTATGTTGGCAATCATCTATTTTAAAATATTGTCAAAAAAAAGCAAACAAGATTTTCAGTTGTAAGTATTTTCCATTTTAAGGACCATTTGTTTCCTAATTATTGGGACAATGAACATTGTGTTGAGTTTGCAACTTATAATTTTATTTTTATCATTTTCTTAGAACTTGGGTCTTTAATCTATTAATTATGTAGCACTTGGCTCTTCCCCACACGAAAAGTGTTAATTTAACAGTTTAAAAATTAAGTGCCATGAACATGAAGAACCGGAAAAAGGGATGGCAAAATTCTCCCTCTCCCGACCCCCTGTAGCTTCCCTCCTTAATCTCCTCTCCGTGTGCCTACCCTTACTCCAACTCTCATGGTTCCCTTTTTCATTTTTTATGTGTTTGTTTTGGCATTTGGGTTTGGGGGTGGAGAGGAAGACTGTGAGAACCGGGCTCAAAGTCGGTCTCAGCAGAAAAAATCATCTTCTAAAAAATCATTGACTTGTTTTCGATTTCACCAATTTAAATTCATGAAAACCTCCCAAAAATCAATATATATATATATTTCGACTCTTTTTCCTTAGCCCGTTTTTATGTTCTATGTTCATGCCTAAGTCCATTACTCCATTTTTTAAAACATTGGAGAAGATGTACAGGGAGGGAGGGAGGAAATTCTTTATTTAAATTGAAAGTAAAAATATAAAAGCAATTTCTATCAAAATTTTAACTTTTTAACAATCAAATTGATGTTTTCATCCCAAGTACTTCAATATTATAGTTTAAGAATTCAAATGTTATTGAAAAAGTAGTTAATATTCAAGTTGGCATTAATCAAAAGTTGGAATTGTAAGTATAATTTTCCTAAAAAGAACATAATAATTAATTATAAAATTTCCTTGTATTTTCTTTCTCCGTGATCTTAACATTTATTTAAAGTGTATTTATATTTATTTAAATACGTTATAGGTAAAAAAAATTGTATTGCATATAGTTAAAAAAAAAAATTAAAGATTAATAAACTAATAAATATGGACATTTTGCGTATTTAAATGATATTACAATTTCACAATTGTTGAATGTTGCCATCAACATATAGTCAATAGGCTATCAACCATTATAGTTTTATGTGATGACTCCCGTAGTCGTTATTTACAACTTTCATCAATATATATTTTGTAAATTTTATTGGTATAAATTTGAAATGATACAATTAAATTTATATATTTTATTCATTGTAAAAGTGAACATAATATTGTATTTTACTATTTACTAAGCAATACAATATAATTTAGTATTACCAAGGCATTACATTTTTAAAGAGAATTGGAGAATTTTATTCTAAAGTATTTTCCTCAACATTTTTTTTCCCTTTATGTAAATTTTATTGTGTGGTTCACCATTATAAATAGGCCCAACTTACCTGAGAGATTCTTGGGCCCAGCCACATAAACTAGCCTATCATGTCGCTGTTTGATTTAAATAAAAATCAAAATTTTAGTAGATTTTGATAGAAATTGATAAAATGTATAATTGAAAAGTTATGAATAATATAAAATGTGTAGTTAAAATTGATTGTTGATTTCGATTAGATTTTAATCCAATTTTTTAATTGAACCATATAAGGGCATATTTGACAAATAGTAATAACAACGTCAATAGTTAAATACTTATCATCAATCTAGGTAACAGATAACCATAGTAATTTATTGTTGAATAAAGTTAGAATTCATTTTAATTTATTGTTCTATCAATCTAGGTGACAATGAACAGTAGTGATTTATTGTTTAATAAAGTTGGAATGCAGTTTGATTTATTAGACAATAAATCACCAGGATCAATGCTACCTAGATTGGTGTTACGTATAACCGATAAAAATTCAATAAAACAATAAATGAATCAAGTGAACTGGTCAATAAACCACTCATACTAGAGGGTTTAATAAATATATGGAGTTTGCTGATCTCTTGATTGCAACCATTGCAACCCTCGTGCAATACCATACTACATAATAATTTATAATTCTCCACATGACACGAATCACTTTATAGAACTTCTATTTTCTATTTAATTGGTATTATTAACATTTGAATGTGGTTGAGACACAATGCATCAACGGATGTCTAACCTCTCTCCTCCACATATATGTTAATTGCACACTTCATTAAAGGTGTTAATTGAGGTTGCTTCAATCAAGGATGGTGGAGGTTGCAATCATATATGTTCGACGCTCAAGTAAATAAAATGATACAGTCTCACATGGGAGAAATAAGAAGGAGAAGAAATATATATATGAGAGTAGAGTTCGTATTTATATAGTGAGATTATCAAAATGTCATCACTTCCAAGTGAAACAAGGTGTGTGTCTTTATATATCAAGGGATATAGTTGAAAAGTCTTCTAAATGCAAGCACGTGGTTTAATTTTAATGACCTCGAAATCAAGCTCAAATGAATCACAATGTATTCGTCATAGGCTTCTGACTTTCCTCACACTATCCTAGGCTATAAAAAGAGTGGATTTAACTCCCAGTCTCCATGATCAAAATGTCACACAAATCAAATTGTACGTAGTTCAATGTGTCAAATTACAACTTGCACAAGGTCGGATTGTGATCCTACCATTTTGGGAGACTTATTTGGTATGGCTATGGGTTAGGTTTCCCCTAGTCCCCTTGGAATATATAGTTGCTAATTCTGTACAAAATTATTGTCTCAGAGGTTCTAACAGGCGGAGAATTTAATTGTGTCCTCAATGCTTCGAAAGTAATAGTCAATGAGATGATGAGACGATAGAACAAGGAGTCATCGTCCCAGCAAGGAAGATAGTGAAGGCTACATGCTTCCATATTGTAGCCTAGGAAAGGGGGTGCTTGCACGATATTTTGTTTAGTTGGCAGCCATAGGACCTGTTAGTTGGATAGAGACACAATGTGTATGATCAATTAAAATTAATTTAAAATATATATTTGTCCTGTACAAACAATGAAAAAAATCTAGTTTTCCCCAAAGAGTTCAAATAATACTTTTAGGAATTTTTATAATTACATTATATATTGTGTATAAAGGAATTTTTATAATATATTAAATTTAGTTTAAATACTTCATATTTTTCGATTACTGTAATTATTTACTTTATGATATTGTTTTTAACTAGTACACCATATTTTATAAACACGTGTTTGGAAGAAATTATTTGTTAAAATTATAAATTAATAGAAATGAGTAATAGATAAATAGATAATAGGAACAAGCGCGCACACACACACACAAACTTGATTTTTCACATTTTTCTTGTTAGGTAGAAACTAAGTTTTGATAGCTTCAAAAAGCTTTTTGATTTTAGAGTCACGGCTACATAACAGTTTTTGGTTATTGTCATTTGAATTGAGCATGTAAACATCATTCTAGTTTCAAGTTCTTTCGACATTAAATAATTTTTTATTATCTAGCATATGATTAGTAGAATATCAAGGTGATGTATCCGTCACCTAATAGCATCCACCATCGGTTTACGTCACATTTTGTGTCCATTAGGGTGATTCAAAATGGGTCATGTATTCATGGGTGGATTTTAAATTTAATTCAAATATTGAGGCCCATCATAAGTTTATCCGTCAATGAATGTATATGACATATCTCTCTTAGCAATTAGAAAGTAATTATTAAGAAATTTGTAACATTTTCAGGTTTATTTATGATTTTTTTTTTTTGTTTTTCTACATTAAATATCAAAGAGGAGAATTTTTATCAAAAGCAGTTGATTAATAATTAATGCTATATAGTAAACTTTTATTGATAGAAACAAAGTTCCAATAAAAGAAATCCAAGGGCCATATTCTTCTCCAATGATACATTGGAAGAATCCGTTGAGTCTTCCAATATCAGTATGTTGATAATTTCACTTCTGGACCCAAATCATTAGTATTGAACATTTTTTTCCAAGTGAAATCTCCGCAGTTTTCTAGTTGTAAAACTGTTAATTACTCGAATGGATCGACATAATCATTTCATTATTTCTACTAATGATTCTAATCAAAATATTTTCATTTTTGATCATTGAATTGGTTTGATTACTAATATAATTCAATTTCGAAAGATATGTTAGTAAATTATGTTTTTTTATGGTTTGTAAACTTATTTAAAAAATTAATAACTACTTTAATTGTTCAATTGAATATATTTTTCAAAAGATTTAATTATATTAATGTTAGATAAATTAAATCAATAAACTTTCATTTTTAATTGAGACTCTTTCTCAATAAATTTGAGGTTGACTAATGAATTAAGGAAGATAGTTTTTTTCCAAAATTTTTTTGTTCAAAATGAATAAAGTAAAAAGGTGTTGTAATGTTAAAGCTCATATAATATGAGCTAATCACTTAGTGCATTACTGAGACATACCGTTATTTTAATCTCAATTATTAGAAGATAAAAAAGACCATTTTGTGCTGCAAGCATTTAAAATCTAAAGATCCGTTTGGTTTATGTTTCAGTTTCAATTCAAAGTTCATTTTCAATTATTTGTTTTGAGGGTCCGTTTTAGCATTCCTAAAAGTGCGTTTGATTGATAATTTTGAAAAATTATTTCTCAAAAAAGAAAACTAGAAAAGATGTTTGATTTCAAACTTTGAAAAATTGTTGCATGATATTTTATTTAATGAAATTTGATTATTCAATAAATATAGAAATATTTTATATGTTTATATATTATTAAGTAATACATACATTTTAAAATTGGTGCTTCTTACAACACTTTTTCTTGCTACAAAAGTAAAATAAAAATAAGTAATAAATTAAGTTCAAAATATAAAAGAAATTCAAGAGAAAATAATTTTCAATAAATCTATGTTTTGCAATAAACATTAACAATGCTCAATGACAAATAACGCTCACTGTTGAAACATATCTTCGTGAACATGCATTTTCTCAAGGGGCAACTATATGTCGCACTTTTTTACGGAGTTTCAATTGGTCAAATACGTTTGACATCATTTAACTCTGACAACTTGTTACAGCTGTCATATTCGACTATCAAACACAAAAATAGTTAGGTAAATCATCGCTGGCTATTTAAACTTCAAATTAAAATGCAAACGGTCTATTGTGCAGATAATGTATTAATTAATTATAATTACAGATAATTACTTTTCACGAGCTACTGCATTCATTCGAGTGGTTTACAAATGACCCAAAAGACAAATTTACCCCTTCATTTCAATTATATATACTGTGTTGAAAAAATTATCATCAAGAATCATTTTATTTTCAGAATGTAATTAAAATGATTTTTATGATATCCTCATCAATAATTCAATACAACACAAAGTTAACAAACAAACTTAAATAAGGTAACACCTTCAAAGAGCACCCCAACCCAACCCCACTCACCCCTGACACCCTACGCCACCCCATCCCACTCTACAAACAAAAGAACAAAAAGAAAATAAAAAGAGAAATGCCATTTAAGAATACAGAGAGATGGTAACAGAAGAATTCTATAGAGCTAAGAACCATGCAACAGCTCTTCCTCTTCAACGCTTTTCATCATACTGTTTAGCGCGGGTAACAATTAAAAAGAGATCAGATGATTGTGTAAGGAACAAACCTCTTGAAACAAAGTCCCAAAAAGGGGTGTTTTATTAGCGATGACTTTACAATTGGAACTAAACAGAATGCCTCCAAGGGGCGCAAGCACACGAGTACTGAAAAGAAGTGTTTAAATCTAAACTAAGAAATTGAAATTATATATTCTCTTTTTGAGAGTGTTTGATTCGGGGTCTTTGCTCTATGTCTTCTCTTCCTTTTATATTCCCTCGATGATTTCTTCGTGATCAACCGCTTAAAAATTGCTTGATTGCTTTATAACTACCCACTTTCTTTATGGTGGCTAACGTGTCGTGGAACTACCGTCTCTAACTACTGCCACTACTTTGTCGTTCAACTGTCTTCAACTGAACTCCTTGAATCGTGAAACGTGATAATGTTACTCAATAACTGCTTCAATAAGTGAACTTCTGGATAACCATAACATCTTATGTTTGCTAAGATCCTGAGCGATCCGAACGTTTGGGCGAGAATAGGGTCATAGCTCTAGGCGACTGTAAGATACTTCATTCGCTCAGATTTTGGGCGTCTTGTAAGCTTGGGCGATGATGTTACCGTGTTCGTGGGCTTCCACTGCATTCATTAATAATCCTATCTGAGCCTTTATCCTGAATTGTCCAATTGAGCTTCATTCTTTGGGCTATTTGATTTGGGAATTCCCTAATTGGGCTATTCGATTTGGGCTGCACTTTTAGTGTGTCAACAATTACCCCCCAGTATTGTAGAATTAATACTGATTATTAATCTTTGCCATAGTCACTTTGTGTTTCCCAGCAACATTTGAAATTCCCAAGAATTTTAATCATTATTTCCTTCCATAGCATGAAAAAGTGCGATGCTACAAACCCTTATAAACCCCAACGACACGCCATTTCGTTGTACCACTAAATCACGCCTCATTATTTCGCGTTTCTTTCTCGCAATACCACTGTTCATCTGTTTGCTTCTCTGCTACGTTTCTTAAGTAAACTTTAACAAAACTGTATTTCGTTTCTAATGGCTGCTCCACAAACCCAATCTGACGACTCTTTTAGCTTCGAAGATTTTCAGAAAATCCTCACTCGGCCATATGTAAATCCGAACTTCCTTGCATCAGCCAATGCCGAACTTAATGAGTTCTATTTGGGTCCTTCATTTAACAACGGCAAAGCCGTTGAACAAGTGGCGGTGGGCCAGTTGTTCCCTTGTACTTAAAGCCCTCCATTCCTGAGTTCTTTGCCGCTGAGATCGATTCACGAAAAAAGTATTCGCACTTGGCTTAAATCTGATGTTATTTTCCGTAGATGGCATGCTCGCCTTGTGGACTATGGTCCTACCAAGGCAATTTTTGATCGTGCTCCGATTTTTGATTTTTTAGAAATCTCTCTTCAACCCCCAATTTTTGACCCAGCACTTTTTTCTATTGCTTTAAGTTTTTGGTCTTCTGAATATAATACTTTTATTTTCCCTCTTGATCCCATGTCTATTACTTTAAGGGATGTTGGGGCCCTGATAAATCTTCCACCTTTGGGCGACACCATTTTCCCTGGTATTTTGATTTTCGGTGTTGCCCCAAAATTTGAGAAAAAACTCACCGAGTCCTATTCAAGCCTGCAAAGCTGTTATAATCACTCAAACGCTGAGCCTTCCCATGCTGAGCGTGTGACCTTTCTTTAGATTTGGCGTTGTAAATATATTCTGTGTGTGTCCAGTTTGAAGCCTTCTATGAGTTATTTACCCATAACGCACGAATTGGCGCGTGGTAGACCTTTGAATTTGTGCTCCTTCTTTTTGGTTGCCCTCTATAGAGGCATGACTTTTCTTCAATTTCAATTGAAGAATGGTACATTTTCCACTGGCAGTGGGCCTCTTTGGTTCACTCAACTGTGGTTGAGAGCCTATTTTCCATCACTTGGTGCTCTATCCGTGTCCTTTCGTTCTGCTAGCTGTTATGGGCTAGCAATTGACCCATTGAACCCTGTAAATATGTCCAAAAGGGACATTTTTTCATTCTTTTATACTTTAAATTCAATTCCTTCCTTCTTTCCTTTTCCTGCTCATTTAACTCCAGATTATGTGCAACGTCCATCCACCCTGGACAGTGCGAGCGCCTCTCTACTCGTTTGGGTCCAGTTTTTGACTGGAAGGCAGTTGTTCCATGATATTTAACTGGAACCAATGCCAAAGTTGGGGTTGAAATATATGCTCCCCAATTTTTTGCTCGTCAACTTGGTTTTGGCCAAACTTGGCCTGTTCTCCCTTGTTATTCAAGTAATCTGATAGATCGCTTTCACACCATTAATAAGGCAGAGGCACAAGCTATAGATGCTCGCAATATTCTTTTGACGAGTAACTTTTCATTAGCCCCTTTCAATCCTAGCCGTGTCGTTCACCCCCTTTTTGAACAACTCTGGCCATCAGTGAAGCATAGATTATTTGCAACTGATGCCAATCATGCTTTCCACTTACTGGATCAGCCAAACATTCCTTCCACTTCTCCTATTTTGATCACCCCTGTGTCCATTAGGAATCCTTCCTCCCCTGCTAGTGCTAAACAATCTGTTCATCCCTCTACTTCTCTACCTGCCAAACCTACTACAGTTAAGATTGCCCCAAGCTGCAAACGGCCAGATTTAGCATCTCCCATTTTGGAGGATGATGATGATGATGACACTCCTCTCATTGTCAGGAAAAAGGTAATTGAGTTGAATTCTGTTTACTCACAAGCATACCTTTCTATGTGCTAATGGTTTTCTTGAATTTCTCAGAAAAGTTCAGCCTCTCCTTTGAAGGCTTTACTATTGGCAGCTCTTACTCCATCATCCTCTGCTGGAGCTGTTTCGTCCAAACCAGCTGATGACGGGACTACGCTTAAAGAGAAACCTTCAGTTTCGGAACCTTCATCACAACCAATGGATGAGCCACCTTCTTCCCAGGACGCCAACCCCCCAAACGTCGAACCAGAAGGTAATACATTTTTAATATTTTACCTTTGCTTGTTCTATTGGTTTCTGATTTTTTGCTTCTTTAATCGTGCAGAGGCTCCCATGGGTCTGCCCGTTGTGGCAGAGTCTTCTCGTCCAGATAAGGGGAAGTCTCCCTTGGTGGTGGGGCCACAGGTGGTGGAGCCAACTGGTGATATGCCACCTCCCAAGATTGCTGATGAAGTAACCTTTTGCTTCACTTTGTTTTTTGTAGTGAAAACCTTTAATGTTAACATTTTTCTTTGCAGGATGCTGATGAGATTGTGCGTTCCATCCAGGACTTGCTCGCTTCCTGGGGGCAAGTCAAGATGTCTTGCCTTGCTTCAACCGATCGTCCTTCTACTTCTTCAGATGAAGATATAAAGTTCCTCAAGCAGTCGATATTTGAGTATGTATCTTTTATGGACATGGACATCGGTCAGCCTAGTGCTACCAAGCATAAGGATAAACTTGAGCATTTGAGTGCGAAGTTGGCGCAAGCACTAACACTTTCGTCGCTCAACATTTCTACTGATTTAAAGAAACGTTGAAAGTTGTCCACTCTGACATCCTCTCTTTGCTGGCCAAAGATGTTGAACCGAAGGACAAGAGTACTCAATATCTTCGCGCTGCATCAGAAAGAGAGTCTTTGCTTCGGGAGATCAACAAAGCTGAGGATGAATTGAAAGAAATGTCTTTCGAAGTTATGATTGAAGACTCTTTGATGACTAGTTTGGCTGCACAAATGAAGGAGCTTCAAGCAAGGATGGATGACTGCAAGGCGAGAATGGCTGCTAAAAAGCATAATGCTTTCGAAGCAATTGAGCGAACCAAGTCTTTGGTCGAGCAGTACAAGAAGCTGGAGGTTGATCATGATTTTGTAGCTGAATTGAATGTCACTTCTTCTCAGCAAAGTGAGGATTGAGGGAGACTTGGGGAAAGAATTCGTTCGATATGGGGCGAATTGTAATTAAGACATCTAATGCCTTAACTTTTTTTTTTTTGTAACTTTGTATTAACTTTCCTCTTGTAACCTCGTACTGATAGCTATTGCCAATCTTGGATCTAACAGCAGCCATTGTCATTAATGAACAACTAATGTGGCTTCTTGTGTATTTATTGACGTTTGTCCTTAATCGTCAACCTCCCAAGTATTTAACTGCTTTATGATAAGATTCATGTACATTCTCTTTTGGTATTTCTGTCTCTTTTTCCAAGACTTTGGGCCACTTGACTCCAATTACTAGGCATGAACGTGGCTGTTCATATTCTATCTCTTCATCTTCACGCCCCTATAAATGCATGTATATCTCGCACTTTTCATTTTCATCTCCATTCTTTTCTTCAAAAACTAATTTGATGCCATCGTTTGGCACCTCAACGATCGATCCAAAATTTTCGTTTTCCATAGAAATGGATCATTTGATCCACCCATTTTGCCACCTGTTTTGATGTCACCTTTGGTATGGGAGATATAGAAAATATTCGTTGGTTAGCGAAGTTCTTCCCATCGTCTCCATGTTCTTTACAAGGAGCTCAATGATGGAAGACAATTTTTGAGGATGCCTGTCAAGCCGCCTTGCTTGTTGAGAGTGCTTCTCAGTCTCCTTGCCTGTTATTGCAGCGATGCATTTAGATAGGCGATGTGAGGGTGCTTCTCTTCCATTCTGCTTGCTGAGAGTGCTTCTCGGCCTCTCTACTTGCCTTTGCAACAGTGCGATCAGGATGGCAATCAAGGCCAGTTCACCCTCTTACTTGGCGATCGGCCGGGAGATTAGTTCGCTCTCAATTGTAGCTTATAGAGCATTTAGTATTTTGTATCTTGCAACTTTGTAATGAACGTTTGATAATAAAGGCATTTATTTGAACGTATTTCGCTCTGGCCCTTTTTATCTACGCTCGCTCAACGCGATTTGATTACGCTTTTATTTGTTCACTTTCCCATAAGGAAGGAACATATTTTTTAAAATATTTACCATTAATGAACCTCATGTGCTTGGTGCCATCTAAATCTTCCAAATGATAGGCTCCATTAGGAAATACACTATTTACTTTATATGGTCCTTCCCAATTGGGCGACCACTTGCTATACTTTGGATCTTTGCTATCCAAAGGGAGTATTGTTTTCCAAACCAATTCACTCAGGCTGAACGACTTGGCTATAACTTTTTTATTATAAAACTTAGCCACCCTTCATTTTTGAACTTGCAATCTATCTAGGACGTTCAACTTTAATTCGTCCAACTCCAATAAATTTTGAACTAGTGATTCAGTATACTCATCACCACTTAACTTATGTTGCAAACACACTCTGATCGATTGCACATTGATTTCCATAGGCAAAACGGCCTCCTGTCCATAAGTAAGTTGGAAAGAAGTAATTTTGTTACTTGACTGAGGCGACGTCCTATAAGCCCATAATGCTTTGTTTAGACATTCGTGTCAATTTCCGACATTTTCATCTATCATTTTCCTTATGATATTTTTTAGAATCTTATTAAAAGATTCTACTTGTCCATTGGATTGAGCGTAATATGGTGTGGAATTTACTAATTTAATTCCAAACTCGCTCAAGAATTCATTCACTTGATCTCCATTTAAAGAAGTTCCGCGATCTACCATCAAAGTTTGTGGAATTTCAAATCTATAAATAATATGATCACGGATAAATTCTATGACATTCTTTTGGGCGATCTCCTTTAAAGGTATCGCTTCTACCCACTTGGTGAAATAATCAGTTGCAACTATAACAAAGGTATGTTGCTTGGACGATGGGGGATAAATCTTCCCTATCAGGTCTATCGCACAACCCTTAAACGGCCAAGGTTTGATAATAGGTGTCATCTCTCGTACTGGTGCCCTTTGTATTAGACCATGCTTTTGGCATGCTAGACAACTCTTTGCATACTGAACACATAATTCTTCTATCTTGGGCAAAAAATATCCATTCCTAATGATTAACCATCTCATCCTTTGGCCATCTTGATGAGCTCCACATATACCTTCGTGCACTTCAGCCATGATCGTCCTGGTTTCTTGCAAACTTACACATTTTAGCAATATACCATCAGAGCTTTTCTTAAACAACTCTTCATCTATCAGTGTATAGTTTAGCAAACGCAACTTCATTTTTTTACTATTTCCTTTATTAGGTTTTTTAAGGAACCTAATAATCTCTGCCCTCCAATCTATTGCATCTCCATCTTGTATGTAATGAATTTCAATCGTTCTCGCCTTTCTTTGGACCACGGGCAATATTGTTCCATACTCATAAGTAGACTTCCAATTTAAAACCTTCGAGTACCCTGAGGCCATCTGGGCCAACTCATTTGCCACGTCATTATATATCCTATTAACGCATTGAAGCTCTGCTTGGTCGAATTCTTCTAACAACTCTTGGGCGATTTCATATAGACTTATAATGGAATCACTTTGACACTTAAAACTACCAATCAATTGGTGAATGACCAATTGAGAATCGCCTCTAACGATCACATTCTTTACTTCCATATCTATCATTAATTCTAGGCCCACGATTAAGGCTTCATATTCGGTTTGATTGTTGGTGCACATTCTATCCAAAGTGTATGTAAACTTGTAGCAAATCCTTAAACGATTTATCAATGCTACTCCTACTCATGCACCTTTAGAGGTTTTTTGACCTATCAAAATACAAAATCCAAGGTTTTAATTCGAATGAATTGATTTCTAATACAATTTCTTCAGGCATCTCAAGGTATGGATGATCGGTCAGAAAGTTAGCCAAAGCCTGATTTTTTATTGCCTTTTGGGGTATGTAT
Source organism: Olea europaea var. sylvestris (assembly GCF_002742605.1). Taxonomy (NCBI): domain Eukaryota; kingdom Viridiplantae; phylum Streptophyta; class Magnoliopsida; order Lamiales; family Oleaceae; genus Olea; species Olea europaea. The sequence goes on from NC_036252.1 coordinate 6,482,897, forward strand.
TGTATTTCGAATTCTGATAATACTAACATCCAAAGGCCTACCCTTTGGTGTAAAATAGGGCGAGAGAACATATACTTAACCAAATTTACTTTGGAAATCAAATAAACGATTACGGGCCATAAATAAGCCCTTAATTTTGTACATGTGAAATACAATACAAGACATTATTTTTCAATGGCAGAGTAATTACATTCACATTTTGTTAACCGTCTACTCAAGTAGTAAATCACCATTTTTTCACCAAATTGGTCTTTTTGCACGACCATTCCAGCTATTGATTTTTTTCAGCCGATACATACACTTTCATTGGCCGTCCTTGGATTAGTGACACCAACACTGGTAGACTTGATAAATATGTCTTTAGGCTTTCAAAAGCCTTTTGATGCTCTTCTTTCCAGACGAATTCATCCTGATTTTTCAACTTTAAAAGCGGCGAAAAAGTTTTAGTTCGCCCTGCACAGTTAGAAATAAAGCGTCTTAAAAAATTTACTTGGCCTAGAAACCTTTGCAATTCTTTTTTATTGCTAAGTGGTTTGGCCTCTAAAATGGCATTCGTTTTATTTTTATCAAGTTCAATCCCTCTTTTGTGTACTAAGAAATCAAGGAAGTTTTCTGTATTAACACCAAATGCACATTTTAAGGGATTCAATTTTAGTTTATATTGCTTCATTCGCTCAAATGAACATCTCAATTGTTCAAAATGTTCCTCTTCTTTAATGGATTTGACCACTATATCATCTACATACACCTCAACAAACTTGCCTATCATATCATGAAAAATCAAGTTTATCGCCCTTTGATAAGTTGCTCCTGCATTTTTCAGGCCGAAAGACATAACTACCCATTCAAAATATTCTAGAGACCCAGGGCATCTAAAGGCAGATCTGTGTACATCTTCCTCAACTATATAAATTTGATTGTATCCTGAATACTCATCCATGAAGGAATACATTACGTGTCCGACAGTTGAGTCTACTAAAGAGTTTATCGTAGGCATTGGATATTCATCTTTGGGTGTGGCTATGTTTAAATTCCTAAAGTCTATGCACATCCTTAATTTACCATTCTTTTTTAGCACTGACACGATATTGGACAACCAATTCACATATCTGGCTGTTCTAATAAAACCTGATTTTAATAATTGCTCTATTTCTTTTTTAATCTCAGGAAGTACATTAGGAGCAAAACGTCTAGGAGGTTGCTTATGAGGCTTAAAATTTAGCTTGGTTGGCAACCTATGTTCCACCAAATCTCTATCTAAACCAGGCATATGTTCATATTCCCAAGCAAAACAATCTTTATATTCCTTTAATAAAGCGATTAATTTATCACTAACCTCTTGATCGAGCATTTGGCTGATGAATATTGAGCAATCTTCTCCTTCATTGCCAATATTCACTTTAATCAGAGGGTCTTGTGTTTGAGCGTATCTAGGCTTGGTGATCCTCATCACTTCATCGTCCAATTTTCTTGTAGGCACTTCTTCTTCTAAACAATCCACCTTGTTGACTTCTCGGCCAATACTTTGTTCCAACTCGAACACTGCCAATTTGTCTCTCAATGCTTTCAAGGCTGCTTCTTCTTTCATCTTGTCCTTACATTCTTTATTGAAAGCCATTAATTTAGCTTTGAAGGCCTGAATATCGGCCATTTACCTCTGTTGCTCACAACTCATTTAAAACTCCTTGATTACTCTTTTGCCAATTACTGGCTCTTCTAGGGCCATTATGTTTGGTCTCATCTGACTGAACATTTCAGTGAGTGCATCCATCGAAAACGGCTCTTTACTCTGCGCGACAATTTGAGTTTCTTCTCCATCTTGGACTACTCTGACAGGTCCATAATTTCCTTCGTACATGAACCTTTCTACTGAGTTTGCTTCTGCGACAAAAGTTCTATGATCGGCCTGCACCACTTCTGCTTCGCCTTTGTTATTCCAAAAAATCAGGCATTGATGGAGCGATGAGGGTCCAATCCCTTTCTAATAACACATTGTAACTAGTAGGACCATCTATTACAAAGAAGACTGTGGTCCTTGTAGTTGTCCCTATAGTTATGTCCAATGGCATAACCCCTTTAGCTGAAGTTGCTCCTTCATTGAAACTCGTAAGGATGACTTCTGTTGGGATTATATCGCTTTCTGTCTTTGCAAATTTCCTCATCATCCTAGATGGAATGATGTTTATAGCTGCTCCATTATTGACAAGCACTTTTGCCACAGGTATGCCGATAACTAGAGCTTTAACGTACAATGGTCTCAAGTGTTAGTTAACTTCATGGCTGGCTGCTTAAAAATAACCTTTTCGAAAGCATCTATTTCCACTTTCTACTTGTCCTCTGTCGAGTTATCCTTTTGTAATAAGTCAACGTGCAGCATGTTCTACTGAGCTTCCGTTTCCTGCATTTCCTTTTTACTATTTTCTAATGCTTCTTCTTCAGTTACCCAACCTGTGGGAGGAGGCATTATTCTTGGAGGTGATCCATACTTTTCAGAGCGAGGAACTCTCTTTTTCCTTTTGGGCATCCCGTACAGCACGTAATAATCGAAAGAATGCCCAGAAGGTTCCCCCAACAAGTCCACTTCACGAACCCCCTCTCGATGTAGTTGCTTCAACAGAGTATTATACGATACTCCTCTTTTTCTTCTTTCTGCTTCCAAATCAATTTTCTCTTCGATATCCGTCATACCATCATCATCGTAGGCCCTTCTAGAAGTTTGGCCTTCTTCATATTCTAGCACGCATGCTTCTTCTTCGTTATCCTCCCCCTCTTCTTCTTCTTTCTCTTTATTCTTGAACTCATTGGCTAATAAATAGTTATTAGCCATGACAGGAGGTAACGTACTGAACTGAATAGTAAGGGACTGATCTAGATCTTCTCCATCTCTTCTGTCTCGCTCAAACTTTGACCTCCCAAAAGAACTTTCTGGCAATTCTTTCATCGATTCGCCTGTACCAGTCTCCTCACTGTCTTCGAGAATATTTTGATTGGCCACCTCGAGTAGCTTAGGCACCCTAGGACGTGGCACTCCCTGTTGTTGCCTCATCATTCGTCTATAGTTCCGTTGAAAACGCCTTTGTTGGGTTCTAGTCATCTCGTTGAAGGGTATCGCCCTTCCTGCATTATACTGGAATGAATGCCATACATTTGGTTGGCGAGGCTACGGCCTGAATGTTCTCCCATTATTCACTGACCTGAACTGCCTCTCAAAAGGCAGTCCCCTATAGAACGATGTACTTCACCCTCTACCAGGCTGAGCGTTTGGGAAAAAACTAGGGCGACGGTGATGTTGCCATATCCCTGGTTTCTTTGTATTCCCACTCACTTCTCTTTTACATCTTGTACACAGGACGTCTTCATCCTTTTTAGGCTCTTTCCCTTTGATACGTTCAAAGACACTGGGATGTGGTCCAGGGTCCTCTTCCCCATTATCTATAACTAACTTTAATTTTGACAACTTATTTTTGAAACCAGTCATCATCATGTTCACCCCAAGTGGCTGTGGAAAAGGGTTTTCATCCACTGCTATCTTTCTCTTATCCTCGAACGTAATTCGTCCTGATTCAATGGCATCCTATAACACATGGCAAAAAATCAAACAGTTATTAGTCAAATGTGACCATGCATTATGCCACTTACAATATTTTTTACCCTTAACTTGTTCAGGGCTTGGCAATTTATGTTTATCTCTCAGCTTTATCTGCTTATCCTTATATAGTTTATCAAATATAAGGTCAGCTTTGGTTACATTGAACAAGAACGTTCTAGCCTTTTTGTTTTCATCTTTTATAGGCTCATCTTTACCCGACGGTCTAGGCTTAGCCATTATAGAACAAGTATATGTGTCTCCTTTGATTAATTCGGCCAAACACATTTCGGTTTGATCGTAATACTCGTCATTAATGGTATGAATGTCAAAATTTGGGTCTCTATAATAAGTCCCCTCGCTATAATTTTTCATTTGCTCTTCTTCTCTTATTAATCGTTCATACCTAATCATGTTCGTGCTCAATTGAAAAAGATCGAAAAATTCTTTGTCTTGGAATTTCTTTTTCAAATCAAAGATTAGACAACATTGAGCGATTTTGACAAACTCCTTTTCGGACAAAGGTAGAAAACATTTACTTCTTGCTGTCTTGAACCTTTGAAGGAAACCTTCTGCCCATTCGTTTGGCATTTGACGTAGATTCGCCAAATCAGCCAAAGTAACTTTGGACTCGATCTTATAAAACTGAGCGTGGAACAATTGTTCCAATTGTTGCCATGTTTGAACAGAGTTCGCTGACAAATTGATGAACCAGGAGAAAGCTACTCCTGTTAATGAACTAAGGAATATCCTCATTTTATGGTAATCAGTTACGTCACCACGTTGCAGCGTGAATCGCCCTATGTGTTCTGGAGTAGACACCTCTCCTAAATCGATAAATAGTGAGAATTCTGGCACTTTATACCCTCCAGGCCATGGATATGCTTGGTCTACCCAATCAGGATATGGCTTTGTGTAAGTCGGCCTAATGACAGGATGTACCCCAAAAGCCATCTGATCCTGTATTATTTCCATAATTTGATTCCTCAACATGACGTTGGGCTCATATGGAATTCCTACAGGTTGGTTGACTGGTTGATTTGCTTGAGGCCTGATATTTGGTCCTTGGTTGGCAACAAAGTTGCCATGATTTGGGTCATTGTTACCATTAGCCTGAATATTTACTCCATCATTAACATGTGGGGCATTCTGTCCATTATTTAGGACATTGTCTCTTACGTTTAGGTTACCCCCCAAGTTAGATGTACCATTACCACTATTTTGATTTGGCATTACACCATCCCCTGGTTTGAAGTAGAGGGACCAAAAGGTGATTCTACCCCTTGATTTGGACTTAGGACTGGGGGATTATGTCCCACAATTGTCCTAGTTTGGAAGTGATTTGCAAGAGGTACGACTGGCTGACAAATTTGGCCTACTGACTTATTCATTATTTCATTCAAAGTATTCAGTTGTTTGGCCATGTTATCATAATGTGCATTCCCATTCTGGGTAAGTCTTTTCATATTATGAATATTTCGTAGATTTACCTATTCAACGACATCCTGTGTGAGTTCTTCAAGTAATGCACGCATAGTTCGAGGACTCAACTCTGTCATTGGTTCGTAACGACTATGACTGCTCTGATTCTGTCTATCTGTTCGTGGAGAACTATGCTGCTCCTCATATCGCTCGATCATAAACTGGACTCCTCCCTGACTTGCTTTCTTTTCAGATTTTTGAGGCATATCGTTTCACCTTTTGCATCTCCAACACCAAACACCAATGTCCCACTGGACGTGCCAAATTATTTCGTGCGGGTAGTCGTTAACAATTAAAAAGGGATTGTGTAAGGAACAAACCTCTTGAGACAAAGTCCCAAAATGGGTGTTTTATTGGCGATGACTTTACAATTCGAACTAAACAGAATGCCTCCAAGGAGCGCAAGCACATGAGTACTGAAAAGAAGTGTTTAAGTCTAAACTAAGAAATTGAAATTACATATTCTCTGTTTGAGAGTGTTTGATTCGGGGTCTTTGCTCTATGTCTTCTCTTCCTTTTATATGCCCTTGATGATTTCTTTGTGATCAACCGTTTAGAAACTGCTTGATTGCTTTATAACTACCCACTTTCTTTATGGTGGCTAACGTATCGTGGAACTGCCGTCTCTAACTGCTGCCACTACTCTTTGTTGTTCAACCGTCTTCAACTGAACTCCTTGAATCGTGGAACGTGATAAGGTTACTCAATAACTGCTTCAATAAGTGCACTTCTGGATAACCATAACATCTTATGTTTGCTAAGATCCTGGGCGATCCGAAGGTTTGGGTGAGAATAGGGTCATAGCTCTGGGCGACTGTAAGGTACTTCATTCGCTCAGATCTTGGGAGTCTTGTAAGCTTGGGCGATGATGTTACCATGTTCGTGGGCTTCCACTACATTCATTAATAACTCTATCTGGGCCTTTATCCTGAATTGCCCAATTGGGCTTCATTTTTTGGGTTATTTGATTTGGGAATTCCCCAATTGAGCTTCATTCCTTGGGCTATTCGATTTGGGCTGCACTTTTAGTGTGTCAACACATACATTACACCTATACATACACAAGATATAAAGAGATAGAGAGAGAAGATTTACATAAAAGATACGAGTCTATCCAAATTTTTCAAGCTATGGGTCTAAGCAATTTTTCACTTGAAATTTTTACCTTGTTACTTGATCTACTGTTTCCATTTTGTTCAATTTCCTTGTAAGATAAGACACCAGCTCTTTGAATCCTAAAAGTGTAAACCCTTTGAATTTCAACCACTTTCCGTAATTAATTCTTGTATTTTCTCACTGCCCTTCCGTATTCTTTCTTTAGGGCTTGTTTATGTTGGTGGAATTAATTGTTCTGTCCAAAATCTATTTCCAAATTTATTTGAAGAATAGATTTTGTTAATCTTTTATGTTTTCTCTTTTTTGAGAATGGAGAAATATCAAGAAAATCAGCCAAATTCAATCATGGAAGATGACCAAGATTCAGACGGAGCTGAGACAGTGGCACCATCATATGTTCCCGCCAACAAACCACTGTGGGTGAAGATCAAGTTTCCGAACATGAAAAAAAGCATGGAGGAAGAAGTTATGAAGGATGGCCCAAAAGTGAGGATCATTTGTGTTTGGAGTACAAAAAGAGATTTAGCTCCAGCAAGGCATTGGGTGGTCACATGAGCAGTGCTCATGTTTAGGGCAACAAAGATTTCTCTCTCAAGAAGCTGAAATCAAAGAAAAAGAGGCAGCCGAAGCAACTTGTGGGCTTAGGTTTTCCTTCTAGCTGTGGCGGAAAAAGTATTTGTAAGATCTGTTATAGGGAATTTCTAACAAAGAAGTCCTTATTCGGGCACATGAGGGCCATTCTGACAGGGAGTGGAGGGGGATGGAGCCACCAGATGAAGCGGCGATAAATTTTTTCGAGCCGAAATTTGGGGCTATGAACAGGCGCCGAGCCAGCACCCCGCGAGGGGGCACGGCCGCGCGCGCTGGCTCCATCGAAATCTACAAAGCCGTCGGGTAAGTAAGGACTAAGGAGTTGCAGACTGCAGTTGCGCCATTGGAGAAGAACTGAAGAAGGAAGACGAAGATTGAAGGGTGAAGGCACAGTCGGGTTTTAATTTTTTTGGTTGGGTTTGGGCTTAACTCTTAAGTATATTAAATTTCTGGCTATTGTTATTTAATTTATTTAGCCCAACCCAAATGAATTTAGCCAACTCGTTAGTGTTACCCATAACCCATTTTATTTGCCCTCCCAATTCCCAGCCCCAACTCCAAGCTAGCAGAAGACGAGAGGCAGCAAGCGCAGCGCCAAGAATTGCGATTTTTCCCCAAATTACCAAGCCCTTTTCCTTAATCTCACTTCTTCTTGCTCCAAATTCACACCATAGACTTCAGGCATCAGAATTTCGAACCGGTGAGTGGTGACTCCTTCTTTCACTCTTTGTTATTATTTTTTTTTTGGGTTTCGGTGTTGATGATGTGCGTAAAAATGCTAACAAATTTCAAGAATGGGAATTTGAAGAGTAATAATCCTGTCTCCTGAGTCCTGAAGGAACGTGTGTGTGAGTTGTGACTTGTGCGAGTATGTGACAGTGCAAGACAGTGAAAGGCGAATGTCGATGGGGTTGGAATTTTATGTTCTTGACTTGTGAATCTGTGATTTGTGAAGCAGTGAACTGTGAAGTGATAAATGGAATTCTTGAATGGAAAAGTGAGAATTTGAAGACGGGAATAAAGAATTTTATTATTATTCTTTTTTTGTACATACATTGTAGAATTAATTATACAATATATTGAGGTTAATAAATCGTTAGGCATGAACTTCCTGTTTAAGTTGTATGTTCACAGTCTAGTATTTACTATTGAGCAGTGAGCAGTGAGCACTGAACTAAGCAAAAATGAAGGGGACAAAAGTTGAAAACAAAAATGACACTCAGAATTAGAATTACCTTCTCATAAAGAATTTGACAACAATTTAATGGAATTGGATCTTTGCGATAATGTATTAGTGAAACATAAAGAATTTCTCCATAATGCTATAAATGGAACAAAAACATGAAATTAAATGTATAGTCTAGTTCCAGACTTCCAGTAAGAAACTTGTTGACATTAGGTTTCAATCCCCGTGTTTGATGATGAGTAATTTATGTTTACGAAATTGTATTTGCGAATTGTGATTTATGATGAGTAATTTATGATTTGATGAGGGAATATGATATTAGGAATGATTATTGATTTGGGAATTTACGTTTAGGATGACATTTTGCAAATTATGGAACGATTTTTTCAACCAAAACGAAAGTCCATACCCAATTCTTCTACTTCTAGTTGTGGGTCTAGTCCCGCCACTGATTCTAGTCGAGCACAAGAGTTATTGAATAACACAAAGAAGTCTCGGGCTGAATTTAATGTAGATGATCTTGTATCTGATCCAGGGATACGCCCCCCATCGAATCATATGATCCTAATATTAGAGATGTTGTTAGGATGGCATACTTGGAGAAGGGTCCTTGTCAACCATATGAACATGATTTCCCAAGAAGACCGATGGGGAATGATAATAGATGTTTTCGGAAAGAATGGTTCTCCGAATTTCATTGGTTGGAATATAGTATAGAAAAGGATGCGGCGTATTGTTTGCATTGCTACCTGTTCAAACCTGATAGAGGAGGTCAAGGGGATGGACGTATATTTACTAAGACCGGCTTTAGGGATTGGAAATACAAAAAGACATTGAAAGATCACGTCGGTCTCTTTGATAGTTCTCATAATCAAGCTTTTGCAAAGTGTACCAACTTGATGAATCAAAAGCAAAGTATCTCTTACGTTATTTCTAGCCAAAGTAGTAGTCAACAACAAAGTTATAGGACCAGGTTGACTGCAGTGTTAGATTGTACTAGACTCCTCTTGATGCAAGGATTGTCATTTCATGGTCATGATGAATCGAAAGAGCCTCTTAATAGAGGAGACCTAATTGAGGTATTGAACTGGTATGCAGCTCGTTGTAAGGAAATTAAAGAAGTATTATTTAGTAATGCTCTTGGAAATGACCAAATGACTTCACCAACCATCCAAAAGGATTTGATTAATTGTTGTGCTGAAGAGACGACAAGGGCTATTATTAATGAGATTGGTGATTATTTGTTTTCAATTTTAGTTGATGAGGCTCGCGATAATTTTATGAAAGAACAAATGCCAGTTGTTTTAAGGTTTGTTGATAAAAGTGGGCAAGTGAAGGAGCGTTTTTTGGGTATATCCCATGTCACTGATACTTGTGCCCAATCACTGAAGGATGCCATTGATGCAATGTTTTCTACACATGGGTTGAGTCTATCTAGTCTAAGAGGTCAAGGCTAGGATGGAGCAAGTAATATGTCAGGTGAGTTCAATGGGTTGAAAGCTTTAATTCTTAGAGAGAACCCGCATGCTATGTATGTTCATTGCTTCGCTCACCAGCTTCAGTTGGCAATTGTATCTGTGACACGTAGGAATTGTATGGTTGGTGATTTTTTGGACGTACTTGCTATTATTGTGAATTTGGTTGGTGCATCATGTAAGCATGTAGATGCTCTTCAAATAAGTTATCAATCTAAAATTCTGGAGAAACTTAATACTGGGGAACTTACTGATGGAAGTGGTCAGTTTCAAGAAATGAGTTTGGCATGCCCAGGTAATACTAGATGGGGCTCACATTTATTGACAATTACTCATTTCATTAATATGTTTAATGCTATTATAGATGTTCTTAAGAATATATCAGAAGATGGCGTACATTCAGATAAAAAATCTTCGGCCTTAAGACAGATGAACAATATGCAAGATTTTGAGTTTGTGTTCAGTCTTCACTTTATGTTTGAAATTCTTGCAATTACAGACGACCTTTCACAAGCCTTACAGAAAAAGGATCAGGATATTCAGAATGCTATGAGATTATTGAATTTGTGTAAGTGTGCATTGCAGAACTTGAGAGAGAATGGCTGGGATACTTTGTTCAGTAGGGTGATTGAGTTTTGTGTTGATAGATATATTTTAGTGCCTAATATGGAGGATATTGTAGTGGTGAAAGGTCGACCTAGGCGTGTAGCTCAACAGGTGACTTATTTTCATCACTTGTATGGTTGGTGAATTGTATTGACAGGTGACTTATTGTCATGTGATAGACTCAATCTTGCAAGAGTTGAATGATCGATTTTCAGAAACAACTACTGAGCTCTTTACTTGCATTTCATGCTTAAGTTCAAGAGATTCATTTGCAGCTTTTGATGAGGATAAATTGCTACGTCTTACTCAGTTCTATCCTTTGGACTTCAATAGTGAAGAACTTTTATTACTTAAACCTCAGCTTGATAAGTTTCTTTTGCTTGTGAGAATGAACGAAGCTTTCTTTAATCTCAATAGTATATCCTGTGTAGCTCAGAAATTGATTGAAACTAGAAGTTCCTGTTATTTTCCATTGGTTTATAGGCTGCTCGCCTTGGCTTTGATATTATCTGTGGCAACTGCAAGTGTTGAAAGGGTATTTTCTGCTATGAATCTAATCAAGAGTGATTTGCACAACAAAATGGGTGATATCTGGTTGAATGACAATTTGGTGGTTTACGTGGAGAAAGCTATTTTTAAACAACTTGAGAATGAGGCAATATTGCAACGTTTTCAAATTATGAGACCCCGTAGAATACAGTTGTCTAAGTTTATAGTTACAGAGTAACTGAGTAAGGTTGTATCGTATATTTTTTTTTACTATTTTGGGGTGTATCGAAATATATTTTCATATGTATACGATTTTGACGTTTTAGTTCATTTACATATATATTGAATAACTTTTAATATTATGTAACCAAATTTTAATAAACGATCAGACAATTACGATCGTCGACAGGGAACGATCGTCGATCAACGGTCAAACTGCCCTAGCTGAACTTGAATCCTGGATTCGCCACTGGCTATGAATGAGGTACCTTCACATGTTCTTGATGGTGATCAGGTTGATTAAGGTCTTGTGATGGCTTCTGCAGTGGTGGGTTTGAATGAATCTGTGAAGTGGCAGGTGAGAGGCAAGCGCGGCTGGTCTCCAACTAAGCCAGTCGTTGATTTGTCGCCTCATCCGAGTTCAATGGAAATTCTAGCTGTTCAAACAGCTCATAAGGCTTGTCAATGGAGATTCTAAACCTAGTGAAGATCTGGACTCCAAGGTTATGAAAGGTGAAGCCATTAGTAGCAATTATTGCACTCCTGAGGATGAAACTGATGATGCTAATCAAGACTTTCATTTGAATAAGGACAGAGAGAAGGCGTTTCCTGTTAGAGATGAAAGGTACTCTCATATTAAAAAGATGAAAGTTTGGGGAAGAACTGATGAAAACCCTGGTGGTACACAATCCAGGAGAATCATCTGCAATTGTAAAGGAAAATGAAAATTGAATCCTGGATACGATACTGAAAATTCTACAAGTTTGGATTCTTCATCAGACGAGTTTAACTATCCTTATATTTATCGTACAAGTGAATCTAGGATGATCAAAATAAAGAATATAAAAGAGAATATATCAATGGAACCAGAATCGCCATCAAATTTCAACCCTATTGGATTGGCGGCCGAATCTAACACTCCGGCTGTAACACCTGATAAATACATTTGCAGCACTTGTCGCGTGAGTTTTCTAACTCCCCAAGCACTAGGTGGGCACAGATCAAACCACAAAAAGTTCAAGGTGAAGGTTTACAACACCATTGATGATCAGTCTTCAATTGGAGCTTCCTATACGAAAAATGTATCAAAAGCCAATGCGATCAAACAATTGGAAGTAAGTAAAAATGCAGCTTTAAGCTTAAAAGCAGTTCATTAAGATTGTATGATTTGTAACAGTAATGTCCATTCTTATCAGGCTCTTGGAGTTCAAAATCAATGCCACTGCACTGGTGAGTGCAATCATGCTGATCATGTTACATCTATAGATGAAGCAAAAAAAGAGAGAAAAGTTCATGAGTTCGACCTCAATGTGACGCTTGACGAGGATGGCGAAAAGGGGAGGGAGCTTGATAATACAACCAAGGGCGAATCCAGGACTTCAACTCAGCTAGAGCGGCTGTTGATCGTGGGCCATTGACTATTGATAGTCAACGGCCGTATATCGATATCATTTATTAATATTAAATAAAATAATATTAAAAATTCTTTAATCTATATGTAAATACACTAAAACGTAAAAAGCGTATATTTAAATCAAATTATATTTTAATACAATCCGAAATAATATAAATTACATAATACATAAAACGTCTTTGTGTTATCAATGCTTAACAAATCGTTTACTTGACTAAAATTAGTTGAAAAATTAGATACACTACTACAAGAACTAGATTGAGATTCAGTTGAAAAAATCATTCCATAATCAGTATGAGAATTGAATGTGAATCAAAGATTAAATGTAATTAAAATTAATTTTAAAATATAATTAAAGTTTCAATTTCCAATTTTCAACACCAATTCATCACAAATTATAAATTCCCCAATTTCTCATTTTCAATTTTCGTAAATCACATATTCACATTTCACGATACTCAAATTAATTTTTAATATCACAATTCATAGTAGACAAATTCTCAAATAACATATAAATTAAAACTCATAAGTCATATCTTATAAATTATTAAAGCATAAAATATTTGAAACGACAAAAACCAACCAAAAAAAATAAAAAATAGTCATTGACTTGCCCAGAGTCTTAACATATATTATTTTGTTAAATTTAGATTCAAAATTTAATCATTGCCATGATAACCTAAAATTTTTATCTATTATCAACAACAACAAAAAAAAAATTCTCTCTGACGAATCCAGTTAGGGCGGCTGTCCCAGCTGGCCAACCCTTAAATCCGCCACTGAATACAGCTAGTTAGATGGTGTCCATTTGATCTTATTATTGAACTTATAATCCTAAAAATTCTGTGTTCAGCACCTATACTTTAGGCAGTCACAGTCCGTGTTTTCTATAGTTTTTCATCTTGCACAATTTTAGGAAATATTTGTTGAGCCTAGTGTGTGTGTTTACTTATTTATGTGAAAGGAACATTTTCTTAGCCAATTTTTGCTATCTTATTTGGCATTAGTGTGCGTGTGTGTATATATACAGAAATGATCTCCTAAACACCAATGATTAGCTTCTGTTAAGCACCTACATGGCACACCATTTGCACGTGCAGGGGCACAGTCATATACAGTCGAGTGTAGACCGATGCCTACCCTCAACTTTGGGCGCCCCAGTAAAAGGTTTTATTATTTTATTTGCGCCAAAATTGAATGACTTGGCGTGACTAGTAACTTTACCCAAGAAAAAATTGTGAGCATCATGGTTCTCAAAAATGTTCATTAGGTAGTAAGAAAAATTGTAATTTTTTTTTTTTTGTATATAATGAATTTTCCAGATGAAAAGTCTTTAAAAATCTTTAATCAAGATCCACAGAAGGTCGCGGAAGACTTTTATTAATTTTTAACAAATTCATAAAGGTCACTTAAAAGTCCATAAAATCCTAAAAAAACACCAACTTAAAAATGTCTATAGAAATTTTTAAAACACTAAAAGTTTCAATTGAATACATCCCTTTTAAGTCATTGACCAAGGAAGTGGATTCAAGGGTAATAAAGATAGAGTAAGGACGGAATTCAGATTGTTATTTAAGTATGAAATTGAAAACTGCACGACTAATATTGAAGTGGATACACCAACCACATTGAGCCGATCGAACAAAGAGGCTACAATGATGATAATCACGAATTACAAGCTCTATACAGAAGCAACACTTTAATGACCTCCCTCGAGCAGGGACTTCAAACTTGAAGATGAGTCTACTAGAAATGTTACAATATTCATGATTAGCAGAAATACAAACAATAAGAAAAATAGTTTTTTTTCATATATTCATTTTATTTTATTTTATTTTTAATTATACTTTATGTTCATTTATGCAACTATAATATTAAATATTTAAAAAAAAAAAAGAATTGCAAGTATATATATAATATAGGGATTTCGGTTCAAAAAATATGAAAGTCGATACTTTGGTTTAAAAATTTATCTAATTATTGTCTTTAAGATATGCCATTTAAATGTTACCAAACAAGCACTGATTCTGAAAGTATAGATGGGAGAATAAGAATGAAGAAAATTAAATAAAACAAATATAGTTTTTAGTGTGTTATTCTGAAAAATATTAAATATCAAACAAATTTAAATTGAAAAAGTGTATTAAATATAGTGGATGTTAAGATTTGGGATCCATCTTAATAAGGTCAACCTTGTTAAGAGAAGTGACTCAATATCTATTTAAGTTGGTTAATATTTCGATATTTAACCGATGTAGAATTTATTCCCTTAACATGCCTTCGCAAGATGGTGGCTCTTTTTGAGCATACCAATCTTGAAATTCATGTGCTCATTTTTTAGACTCAATCGGATCAAATAACTCGTTGGAGTTTACTGGCTCTAATATCATGTTAAGATTTGGGGCTCATCTTAATAATGTCAACCTTATTAAGAGGAGTGGCCCAAGATTTATTTAAATTGGTCAATATTTTGGTATTTAATCGATGTGAAATTTATTCCCTTAACATGTTCCCGCAAGATGGTGGCTCCTTTATAGCGGACCAATGTTGAAATCCGTGTGCTCATTTTTTAGGCTTAATTGGATCTAATAACTCGTTGGAGTTTAATAGGCTCTGATACCATGTTAAGATTTGGAGTCCATCTTAATAAGGTCAATTTTGTTAAGAGGAGTGACCCAAAATCTATTTAAGTTGTTCAATATTTCGATATTTAATCGATGTGGGATTTATTCCCAAGCTTATGTTGGCAATCAAATCTGTTTTAAAATATTGTCAAAAAAGAACAAACAAGATTTTCAGTTGTAAGTATTTTCCATTTTAAGGACCATTTGTTTCCTAATTAATGGGACAATGAACATTGTGCTGAGTTTGCAACTTCTATTTTTATTTTATTTTTTTTAATTCTGTTTCTTCGAACTTGGGTCTTTAATCTATTAATTATGTAGCACTTGGCTCTTCGCCATACAGAAAGTGTTAATTTAACCGTTTAAAAATTAAGTGCAATGAACAGGAGAACAGGAAAAAGGGATGGCAAATTCCTCCCTCTCCCGACCCCTTGTAGCTTACCTCCTCAATCTCCTCTCTGTGTGCCTACCCTTGCTCCAACTCCCATGGTTCCCTTTTTCATTTTTCAGGCATGCTACAATGACAAAGGGGTCTACAAAGTTAGGTTACAAAATTAAATCTACACCAATCATTTCAAAAACAGATTTTTAAATCATTTAAAATCAAGGGTCTAGATTTTGCCAACACACTTTGGCACTCCACTTTTATACACCAACTTTGTAGGAGTAGAATTATTCTTCATTTTTTATGCGTTTACTTTGGCATTTGGGTTTGGTGGTGGAGAGAAAGAATCGGGCTCAAAGTCGAGCCAGTTAAGCAGAAAAATTCATCTTCTAAAAAGTCGTTGACTTGTTTTCGATTTTTATTTTCTATGTTCATGCCTAAGTCCATTACTCCATTTTATAAAACATTGGAGAAGATGTACAGGGAGGGAGGGAGGAAATTCTTTATTTAAATTGAAAGTAAAAATAAAGTAATTTCTATCAAAATTTAACTTTTTAACGATCAAGTTGATGTTTTCATCCCAAGTACTTCAATATTATAGTTTAAAAATTCAAATGTTATTGAAAAATAGTTAAGATTCAAGTTGGCATTAATCAAAAGTTGGAATTGTAAGTATAATTTTCATGAAAAGAACATAATAAATAATTATAAACTTTCCTTGTATTTTCTTTCTCCGTGATCTTGACAATTATTTAAAGTGCATTTATATTTATTTAAATACGTTATAGGTAAAAAAATTGTATTGTGTTGTAATTTTTGTTTCGCAAGTGTACGACCCGTAACAAGTAATAGTGGACCTAAGAGTCTGGATTGTCGATCCCACAAGGACTATTTTCTAGCATTTAATTCAATTTTTCTTTAACTACTATTTGGCTAAAACAAATTAAAGGTTGTAAAATCTAGGTTTTAATCTAAATTTTAGAAAATAAATGAATGTTCACATGATTGGTTGGAGAATCAAGTAATGAATGGATGTTAGGGTAGAATAACTTCACAAATTGATCACCTTTACATCTCAAATTAAAACTCAATTCTAATGTAGTGCTCGGTCGAATTCTCCTAATGTATTCAATTTACCCCTCTCGAATTCTCATTAAGCCTATTCAACTAATTAAATTTCATATCTTTATGCAAATTCAACTTAGTTAAACGGGTTCTATGTCTTAGGAATTCAATTATGACCGCAATAGATGGTATATGTATCTTTATTCGTTATACCAATGTACTGAATTTTACTACATGGTCTAAATTCTAAACTCATATCTCTATTTGTAAAGAATTTACAAAAATCATCAAATTATTGATCAGATAATTTAATGCATTCAACTCATAGCAAAATCAACACATGGAAGAATTAAAAACTGAACGTCTTAATAAGAGAATGTAAAAGATCCCAATTGGTTACATTATTCCCCCTAACAATGAATTTAGCTACTCATAATACAAGAAGAAAAGTAGGAAATTGTCTTAGAATACATCACCGAGTTTGTAATAAAGATGTAGAAGAAAAAGTAGAATTTTTGCACCAAGATCTCCTTCCTCTTCTAATGAATACTTCTAATATTCAATTACTTGGTGTTAATCTTCTTGAATTTCTCTTTTGAATCTCCCTTCTTGTTGTTTTCTCCCCAATATGTCAAGAACCCCTCAAAAGTATGAGAAAGATGTATTTATAGGTGCCCTTCCGTTTTGTGTAGAAGTAGGATTTTTATGGATTTTAAAACGGCCAAAAAAAATGTGTCCTAGATATTTAGTTGTAGCGCCTAGGCGCTGCCTCTCAGGTTCAAATTTCATCTTTTTTTCAGTTTCGTAGCGCCTAGGAGCTATGAATGCAGCGCCTAAGTGCTGTTTTTCTGCCACAATTCCGTGTTTTTGGCCTCTTTATCCACTTTAATACCTCTTTTCGCATCGCCTCTCCTAATCTTCAAAACAACACTAACAAACACATCAAAAACGTCCTATACTCACAAGATCTAACATTTAATTAAGCTAAACTTGTGCAAAATTCATGAGTGAAACAAACTCATCATATTGCATATAGTTTTTAAAAAAATAAAGATTAATAAACTAATAAATATGGATATTTTACGTATTTAAATTATATTACAATTTCACAATTGTTGAGCTATGGTTGCTGGCAGCATTCATGGAATGTTGCCATCAACATATAGTCAATAGGTTGTCAACCATTTTAGTTTTATGTGATGCCTCCCGTAGTCGTTATTTAAAACTTTTGTGAATATATACTTTGTAAATTTTATTGATATAAATTTGAAATGATACAATTATAATATATATTTTATACATTGTCAAAGTGAACATAATATTTTATTTTACTAATTACTAAGCAATACAGTATAATTTAGTATAACCAGGGCAAGGCATTACATTTTAAAAGAGAATTGGAGAATTTTATTTTTAAAAGAGAATTGGAGAATTTTATTTCTAAAGCATTTTCCTCTACTTTTTTTTTCCTTTATCTTCATTTTATTGTGTGGTTCACCATTATAAATAGGCCTAACTTACATAAGAGATTCTTTGGCGCCCACCCACATAAACTAGCCTATGATGTCGCTGTTTAATTTAAATAAAAATCAAAATTTTAGTAGATTTTAATAAAAATTGATAAAATGTAAAATTGAAAAGTTATGAATCATATAGAACGTGTGATTAAAATTGATTGTTGATTTCAATTTAGATTTTAATCCAATTTTTTAATTGAACCAAATAAGGGCATATTTGACTAATTGTAATAACAACGTCATTAGCTAATGCTTGTTGTCAATCTAGGTAACAGATAACCATGGTAATTTATTGTTGAAGAGAGTTAGAATTCATTTTAATTTATTGTTCTATCAATCTAGGTGACAATGAACAATAGTGATTTATTGTTTAATAAAGTTGGAATGCATTTTGATTTATTAGACAATAAATCACTAGGGTAAATGCTACCTAGATTGGTGCTACGTATAACCGATAAAAATTCAACAAAACAATAAATGAATCAAGTGAACTAGTCAATAACCACTCATACTGGAGGGTTTAATAAATATATGGAGTGTTGCTGATCTCTATATTGCAACCCTCATGCAATACAGTACTGCATAATAATTTATAATTCTCCACATGACATGAATCACTTTATAGGACTTTATATTTTCTATTTAATTGGTATTATTAACATTTGAATGTGGTTGAGACACAATGCGTCAACGGATGTCAATCCGATCTCTCTTCCACATATATGTTAATGCACTCTTAACGCTTACATTAAATGTGTAAATTGAGGTTTCTCCAATCAAGGACGGTGGAGGTTGCAATCATATGTGTTCGACGCTCAAGTAAATAAAATGATACAGTCTGATATGGGAGAAATAAGAAAGGAGATGAAATATGAGAGTAGACTTCGTATTTGTAGAGTGAGATTATCAAATTGTCATCACTTTCAAGTGAAACAAGATGGGTCTTTATATAACAAGGGACATAGTTGAAAAGTCTTCTAGATGCAGGCACGTGGTTAAATTTTAATGACCTCGAAGTCAAGCTCAAATGAATTACATTGTATTCATCATAGGCTTCTGACTTTCCACACGCTGTCCTACTCCACGGCAATAAAGAGAGTGGATTTAACACCCAGACTACATTATCAAAATGTCACACAAATCAAATTATACGTAGTTCAATGTGTCAAATTACAATTTGCACAAGGTTGGATGATGATCCAACCATTTTGAACTCGGGAGACTCATTTGGTATGGCTATAGGTTAGGTTTCCCCTAGTCGCCTCCGAATAAAAAGGTGATAAGTCTGCATAAAATTATTGTCTCGGAGGTTCTTATAGGCGGAGCATTGAATTGTGTCCTCAGTGCTTTGAAAATGATAGTCAATGAGATGATGAGACGATAGAACAAGGCTTCCTCGTCCTAGCAAGGAAGATAGTGGAGGCTACATGCTTCCACATTGTAGCCTTGGAAAGGGGGTGCTTGCATGATATTTTTTAGTTGGCAGCCATTGGACCTATTAGTTGGATAGAGACGCAATGTGTATGATCAATTAAAATTAATTTAAAAAATATATTTGTCTTATACAAAAAATGAAAAGATCTAGTTTTCCCAAAGAGTTCAAATAATAATTTTAAAAAATTCCAATAATTACTTTATATATTGTGTATAATGTTATGAAAGTGAAGAAAACAGAAGAGAACAGAGAGAAATCAATAGATTTGTGTGTATTTTATTAAGAATCAAAGCCCTGTATATATAAGGCAAAATCAGGGATACAACAGTAATTATTTCTAGGGTTGTAGGGGTGTAATTATCATTCACCTCTAAATCATAATAAACTTTCCTTTTACAACATTCCCCCTTGAATGATACATTACAAAATATTTACCTCGTTAAAATCTTGTTTGATAAAAACCCAATGGCAAAAAAAATCAGAACGAAGGAAAAAGAGTACAGTTATTTTAGAGTACTAAAAATAAATGCTGCCTCATTAAAATCTTGCTAGGAAAACCCAGCGAGACAAAACCTAAGCAAAAGAATTAGAGTACTGCTACTCCCCCTGATGTTGATCATTGAAAATCTTTGAGTCGACGCATTCCAATCTCATGAATTAATTTCTTGAATGTAGATGTTGGTAGTGCTTTTGTGAATAAATTGACCACATTGTCACTTGAGCGAATTTGTTGAATATCGATGTCACCATTCTTTTGAAACTCGTGTGTATAAAAGAATTTTGAAAAAATATGCTTCGTCTTGTCACCTTTGATATAGCATCCTCTGAGTTGTGCAATACAAACTGCATTGTCTTCATACAAAATTGTTGGACTATCCTTTGTTGACGTTAATCCTCATGATGCTTGGATATGATGGGTCATGTTTCTCAATCATACACATTCTCGACCTGCTTCATGGATTGCAATAATTTCAGAATAATTTAAAGATGTTGTATCCAGGATTGCTTCACAGATCTCCATGATATACTCGTTCCTCCACGTGTAAATACATAACCTATTTGTGATTTAGCTTTATGTAGGTCAGATAGATAACCTACATCTGCATATCCCACTAAAGCATATCCTGACTTTTGAGAATAAAATAATCTCAAATCAATAATACCCTTCGGGTAACGAAAAATATGTTTAACACCATTTCAATGTCTTTGAGTTTGTGTAGAGCTATATCATGCAATGAGATTTACAGAAAAAGTTATGTCGGGTCGAGTATAATTTGCAAGATAAATTAATGCTCCAATTGCACTAAGATATGGTAATTCAGGACCAAGAACATTTTCTCCATCTTCAAGTGAACGAAATGAATCCTTTTTCACATCAAATAATCGAACAACCATAGGTGATGCCAATGGATGTGCATTATCCATATAAAAACGTTTTAAAATTTTTTCTGTATACGTAGATTAGTGAACAAATAATCCATCTGGAAAATGTTCAATCTGCAGTCTAAGACAAAATTTGGTTTTTCCTAAATCCTTAATTTCAAATTCATTTTTCAAATAATCAATAGTTTTGTTGAGCTCTTCAGGAGTTTCATTTAAATTTAAATCATCAACATGAACTGCCACGATGGTAAATCCACTATTTGTTTTCTTTATGAAAACAAATGGGCAGACATTGTCATTTCTATAACCTTCATTCAACATATATTCGCTAACGCGATTATACCACATGCATCCGGATTGTTTTAATACATATAATGATCTTTGTAATTTAATTGAGAACATGGTTCTCAAGCATGTATTATTTGTTCCTGGCACCTTAAGTCCTTCAAGGACTTTCGTATATATGTCACTATCAAGTGAACCATACAAATATACAGTTACTACATCCATAAGACGCATATCATGTTTTTGTGACACGGTCAAACTAATTAAGAATTTAAAAGTGACGGTATCCATTACGGGAGGATATGTTTCCTTGTAATCAATTTCTGGTCTTTGTGAGAAATCTTAAACTACTAGTCAGGCTTTGTATCTTGTAATTTCATTATTTTCATTCCCCTTTCGTACAAAAACTCATTTGTATCCAACAAAGATTACATTTTCAGGTGTTTGAATTAAGGGTCCAAAGACTTTTCGTTTTTCCAAAGAATTCAATTCTGCTTGTATGACCTCTTTCCGTTTTGACCAATCATTTCTATTTTGACAATCTTTAACCGATTGTGGTTCAGGATCCTTATTTTGCATAATATCAAGAGCCACATTAAAGGTAAAAATATTATCTATAAAAACATTATTTCGTTCCCATAATTTATGAGACAACGTATAATTTATTGAAATCTTATTATTTTTGGGACACTTGTGGTTCTTCAGGAAGTGTATTTTCAATATATGATTGATCAATCTTTTTTAATGTGACTTCTTCTGAAGTTTTTGGTTGGTTTTTCTCATGTACTTTTTTTTTCGACGTACAGAGTCTTTTGAACCAACTGGTCGATTACGCTTCTAGCGTATTTGAGATTCATTTACTACAGCAAATTGTCCTGCAGGGACATCAATTTTTGCTGAAATATTTTCTGTTGGAACATATGACTTTGTCACTTTTCTTGTATCAACAAATACATTAGGTAATTGATTTGCAACTCTTTGCAGATGAATGATTTTTTCAACCTCTTGCTCACATTGATTGATGTAGGGATCAAAGTGAGATATAGTTGCTTCATTCCAAGTAATTTTACTTTATTTTTCAGGATGTAGTTTTCTCCTCCAAAAGTTGGAAAAGTCATTTTATCAAAATTACAATCTGCAAAACGTGCAGTAAATAAGTTACCTGTTAAAGGCTCAAGATACCTAATAATTGATGATGAATCAAAACCCACATAAATTTCAAATCTTCGTTGGGGACCCATTTTAGTACGTTGTGGGAGTGAAATAGGAACTTGGACAACACAACCAAAGACCCGTAGGTGAGAAATATCATGTTCATAACCAAATGCCAGTTGCAAAGGTGAATATTGATAATATGCAGTTGGTCTAATACGAACCAATGATGCAACATGTAATATGGAATGACCCCAAACAAAAGTTGGGAGTTTTGTTTTCATAAATAATAGTCTAGAAATAAGTTGTAGATGTTTACTAAATAACTCTGCCAAACCATTTTGTGCATGGACATGCGCAACTGAATGTTCAATTACAATCCCGATTGACATACAATAATTATCAAACACCTGTGATCCCAGTATTGTCAAGGTAAATAGTTTTAATTGAGTAATCAAGAAATTGTGCTCATAATTTTATAATTTGAACAAGTAATTTAGCAAATGCTACATTCCTAGTGAAAAGTAGGCAAACATGTGACCATCTAGTAGAAGAATCAATTAATACCATAAAATAATGAAATGGTCCACACGGTGGGTGTATTGGCCCACATATATCTCCATGAATTCTTTCCAAAAAAATTGGAGATTCAATATTGACCTTAGCAGTTGAAGGTCTAATGACTAACTTACCTTGCAAACAAGCTACACATGGATAATAATTAGGTAAAAGAATCTTCTGATTCTTTAAAGGGTGTCCATGTAAATTGTTTATTATTCGATACATCATTATAGCTCCTGGATGTCCAAGCGATCATGCCAAAGAATAAAACTTTTTGGGTCTACGAACTTCTGGTTCGTGACATTATTTGATTTAACTATTTTTATAAATGTCTAATACATGTCAGATGGGAGTGCATGAATTTTTTGTATCTACTTCTGACTAGATACAAAAGAAGTTATGCAAAGATATTCGATATTATTTTCTAGCGTCGTCTCAATATGATATCCATTGCAGTGGGTATCTTTAAAATCAAACAAATTTCTTCTAGACTTGCTAGAATAAAGTGTATCGTCAATATATAATTTTATATTATTTGGTAAAATAATACAAGCTCTTCCGGAGCCTTGAATGATATTCGATGCACATAATATTATATTGACATCATTTTCTTTCAATGTTAAGTCCAAGAAATTTTTTTGTCTTGAGAAATAGTATGTGTAATTGCACTATCAATCAAGCAGGTGTTTTGACAATCCATCATGATTATATCAATATAACAAAATAGATATATTTTAAAAACTTGAATTTAAATTCAAAATGATAAGCATAATTAATAATGTGAAATTAACGATGCATAATAAAATTCAAAATTTTTGTAAAAAGTAAAAACATATTTCAAACTAAATTTCTAAAATAAAGAGAAATACTAGAAACATAAAATAATAATAATAATAATTTATATCTTCCATCACATCACTCACAATCAAATGGTCAATATTCCCATTGGATCAACAAAGAAATCGGAAATATTCAAATGTATCACATCAATTGGACCATCATAATAAGCAAAATTTGTCTCCACTTTTCCCTTTCCCTTGATTGATTTTTGGTAGAGATCCACAATATATTTTTTCATACGACAGGTACGTGTCCAATGTCCTTTCATTCCACATCTAAAGTAACTTTTTTCTTGTATCTTTTTGGATATGCTACTTTCGTTTGCTTTATACCTTTTGAAAGTATTGCCTTGTTGTCGATAACTTTGTTGATTATTTTGTCCATTGTTTATTCCTCGTGCACGTCTACGTCCATGTTGAAATCCATGTCCACGTCCACGTCTTGATATTGTATTTGTTTCAGGCAATGCAATACCATTTGCTTTAGGCAATGGTACAGAACCAGTTGGACGTAACCTATGATTTTTTATCAGCAATTTATTATTTTGTTCAGCAACAAGTAGGCAAGATATAAGTTTTGAGTACTTTTGGAACCACGCTCGCGATATTGCTGCTACAGAAGCACATTTGAGATGTAAAAGGTGGAAAAAGTTTTTTTCCAACATATCTTCATCAGTGATTTTTTCTTCACACAATTTCAATTTTAAACATATTCTGAACAATTCAGAATTATATTCACTAACAGTTTTGAAGTCTTGTAAACAAAGGTGCATCTACTCATAACGGGCTTTGGGAAGGACTATAGTCCTTTGATAATCAAATCTTTCAGTTAATTTTTTTCCATAAGAACCTGTGGATCTTTCTAAGTGAGATATTCAATTTTTAGTCCATCGTGAGGATGATGGCGAAGGAATATAAGTGATTTTGCACGATCCTGTATGGATTCTTTGTTTCCTTTTTTTATTGTCTCTCCCTAACCTTTTGAGACAATATGGTTATCAGCAACGAGTACCCATGATAAATAATTTTTCCCAGATATATCAAATGCAGCAAACTCAAATAATATGATTAATCATCATATAATGATTAATCAAGCAGTCAATATCAATATAACATAAGTTTCGTGTTTTCTTTCAAGGAAAACCACTAAAATAATATGTTCTTCGAAACATATGATACTTCAGGAGCACATATTTTATTATTATTTCTTCAAGATCAATACGTCAATATTCTTCCAGAATATTGAAAAATATAATTTATGCTTTTCAAGGGCAAAAAATATTCTTCAAGAATATTAATTATAATATTGTGCTACTTCAGGAGTATCAACAAACTATTTATAATAGATAGATATTCGATTAATATTCTTCTAGAATATTAATTATAATGTTTTACTACTTCAGGAGCAATAACATAATACATTACCAATTTAAAATTTGTAGACAAATATCTTAAAAAAAAATTAATCAAGTTAAAGACACAAAAAGTATTTAATAATAATCACAAACGTACATCTAAAAGAAATAAAGCAAAGAGTACATGAACTAAAGTATGAATTGAAAAATAATGTGTATGGGCATGAATTAAAGCTGACAAGATAATTTCTGATCCATACGGATGCATGAACAGTTAAAGACATGATGAATTAATTCATTGAGGATGGACATCAATTACAAAAATTAAAGAATTGCATAAACTAATAAGCAGAGCCATTGGATTTGAAAAAAAAAAATTTGGGTACATATAATAATGGCGGCGATAGAAGGTGCAAATAAACTATTAGTTGATATAGTTTATTTTCACAAAATAAACCGTTGAGAAACCATTATGGCGGCAGCACAAAAAGAGAAGAATGATTACACGTTGGCTAAGAAAAGAGAAAAGAGAAGAATTATGCTTTGGCTAAAAAATAATCATTGTGTCTATGCAATAATGGCGGTAGAGTCAAAGGACAAATTAGGTGGGTCACGTAATCATTTTGACAAAAATAATATGATTCCGATGTAAAATTCACGTGTTATCAAATTAATTTTGATACACGTGATAAATAATTATGCTGAAAAAAATTACTACCTTCTCTAAACTTTGAAAAATTAAACTATCGTACTGATAACATGTTATGAAACTAAAGAAAAGAGAATCAATAGACTTGTATGTGTTTTATTAAGAACCAAAGCTTTGTATTTATAGGACAAAATCAGGGATACAACAGTAATTATTTCTAAGGCTGTAGGGGTGTAATTGTCATTCACCTCTAAACCCTAATAAACTTTTCTGTTACAAGATATAAAGGAATTTTTATAATATATTTAATTTAGTTTAAATACTTCATATTTTTCAATTACAGTAATTATTTACTTTATGAAATTGTTTTTAACTAGTAACACCATATTTTATAAACACGTGTTTGGAGGAATTTATAAGTTGTTAACATTATAAATAAATAAAAATGAGTAATGGATAACTAGATAATATGAATAAGCGCACGCATACACAAACTCGATTTTTTGATGATTGTGTATAAATAAGATTCTCTACACATTGAGCTATTAACTCATATATTTTTTTCACATTTTTCTTGTCAGGTAGAAACTAAGTTTTGACAATTTCGGAGAGCCTTTTGATTTTAGAGTCATGACCACATGACAGTTTTTGGTTATTGTCATTTGAATTGAGCATGTAAACATCATTCTAGGTTCACATTCTTTCGACATAAAATAATTTTTTATTATCTAGCATATGATTGGTAGAATGTTAAAGTTAGCCTAGGTGAAGTATTCGGCACCTAACTGGCATCCATCATCCGTTTACATCACATTTTGGGTCCATTAGGATTATTCGAAATGGGTCATGTATTCATGGGTGGATTTTAATTTTAATTCAAGTGTTTAGGCCCATCAGAAGTTTATCCATCAATGAATGTATATGACATATCTCTCTTGGCAATTAGAAAGTAATTAAAAAGAACTTTGTAACATTTTCAGGTTTATTTAAAAATTGATTTTTTTTCTGTATTAAATATCTAAGAGGAGAATTTTTTTCTGAAAACAGTTGATTAATAATTAATGCTATATAGTGAACTTTTATTGATAGAAACATACACTATAACAGAATTCACTTTTTACGGCGTGAATGCACGCCGTAAAAAGTGTTTTACGGCGTGCAGGCGCACGCCATATAAAGTGATGCCGTAAAAAATCTTAACTTTTTATGGCGTGCATAGCGCGCCGTTATAGAACGTCGTTAAAAGTCCACAACCTTTTACGGCGTGCAACTTGCATGCCGTAAAAGATGTGTACAAGGTACCTTTTAAGGGCGTGCAATTGCACACCGTTAATAATCCCATTATTTTATGGCATGCGCTGGCATGCCGTAATTGCACTTGTTTTACCTTTAACGGTGTACCATTGCATGCCTTAGAAAATGACCCGATTAGATTTTACGGCATGCCGTTGCATGCCGTAAAAGCTAATTTAATTTTTAAAAATCCTTTTGTTTATTTGATTACCAGCACCTACAATAATTACACAAATCCAATTCCAACTCTTTGAGTACAAGCTAGCATGATAAACTACATTAAAATAATTAGTTATTCTAAGCTTAAAGATGAAAAAATTAACACTAACATTTATCATATATAAATAAAATGTAACAACTACTTTTCATTTTCTCAACCAATAGACATAAGTTCAACAAATGACAAGTCTGATTCATAACTAATTGCTTCTCAACCAACAGACATAAGTTCAATCAACACTACTAAGTTATTTTACAAACAAAAGAATGATTTCCAATCAC
Organism: Olea europaea var. sylvestris; assembly: GCF_002742605.1. Lineage (NCBI taxonomy): Eukaryota > Viridiplantae > Streptophyta > Magnoliopsida > Lamiales > Oleaceae > Olea > Olea europaea. The sequence goes on from NC_036252.1 coordinate 6,510,105, forward strand.
ATGAGTACGGAGCTCGATCTAGGTGAGACTTCAGCAATGCTCATTTTGTAATCTACCTGTACCTGAAATTTCATCAGATGGCAGTGATCAAGTTCCACTCAATGGTCATCAATGGCCAGTTAAAAGTGTTAGACCCACAGAAGCAAGAATGCTAGGAGGACTTGAATTGTAACATATTTGCCTAATGAACTGTGAAATTAAAATAGAAAAGAAGTTTAGCATACCTTCATTGTGATTATAATGAATCCACTTCAATGTACCTAATTGGCCATGCTATTGTACTTCCTAATGCATCTTCAAGAAGAAAAAGCTCACGTGTAGGATGATATAAGCTGACATTATCAATCGCTTCATTAACCCAAACTCTCCAACATTCATTAACAAGTGGTACATAATGCACCAAATCACTTGGATTTGTTTTTGCGATTTCACTTTTGCAACAACATCAGCTTTCCCAAACCAAGATAACAATTTGCATTTCCTATTTTGAAGGTTATTTGAACCATTCAAGCTTCCGTCTCTAGGCTGTAAAATTCATATCCAATTGTACAATTTATTATTTTGGATATAGAAATCATATGTAATTTAGAATAACGTTCAATAATTTTATTTTTCACTTACATTATCTTCTTGTTCAACACTCTTACTTTTCATTTGAAACAAAGCTTTTAATTCTTTAATTTCATCTCTCAACTCTTGGACTTGAGTTTGCAAGTTATGATTGTGCACCAAAGCACTCAACTTTGAAGGAGTCGCACCGAAACCAAGACCTCTTACCCGTCCTCGACGTTCAGGACCAAGTACCCTAGCAACACCATCATCTTTAAGGGAGTGTTGGCTAGGAGAGGTAACCATCTCTGAACATGCTTTTATTTTGTTCTGATATGGCAATCATGAGACTTTAGATTTAAAATCCTATTATCTGTTAATGATACACACTTTAAAATGTTAGAACTATAACCATCAGGCAATCTTAAATCAAATAGTCTCTTACAAAATAACTCTTTCTCTTTTTTTGCTGTGGGGAGTTAATATATATTTTCTTTCAGTTCTGGATGAAGATCCTTTCTAATACCCATATTGAGTAAATCCTTACAGGAATTTAACTCATCTTTTGATTTTCCCTTCACATGCAAAATAGTGCCAAGAATGCTTTCGCAAACGTTCTTCTCAATGTGCATTAAATCCAAATTATGGCGCAAAAGTAGTGTCTGAAAAATAACAATATAAATTCAAAAAAAGTTTAAGCAAAAAAATAACTAATTCAAAATAGTTTAAATTGACTAACCTCCCAATATGGCAGCTCAAAGAATATTGACTTTTTTTCTATGGCCAATTAGAATCTAATTTTTTCATCTTTCTTTTTTTTCCTATTTTTCCCCAATTATTGCTAACATTCTTGATTGAACACATCACTTCTCGACCGGTTAATATTTTAGGACTAGGCCTATGCTCCTTGTTTCCATCAAACCAAGCTTCTTTTAACCAATAAGGATGATTATATGCAAGAAATCTTCTATAACCCATGTATGAAAACTTTCGACTATAAGTCAACCATTTTGCACATGTGGATAAACCACATACTGGACATGCTACTTCGCCTTTCATAGGATATCCTGATAAGTTCCCATAAGCCGGAAGATCATTAATTTTCCACATAAGTACAGCTTTCAAATTGAAGGTGGACTTGGTAAATCCATCATATACTTCAACACCAATATTCTACAACTCCTTTAAGTCTTCTATTGGTGGTTCTAGATACACATCTATATCATTTCCAGGTTGCTTGGGACTTGGGATTAATAAAGTCAACAACAAATTTTCCTTAGACATGCATATCCAAGGAGGGAGATTATATATAACTAGTATCACTGGCCAACAACTATACCTAGAACTTAGGTTAACAAAGGGATTAAATCCATCAGAAGAAAGGCCAAGTCTAAGATTTCATGGTTCTGATGCAAAACAAGGCCATTTTTGATCAATTCTCTCCCAAGCTTATGAATCAACTGGATGATGCATTTTTCCATCTAGACTTTTGTGATTTGAGTGTCATATTAATTGTTCTGCCTTATCAAGTGACCTAAACATTCTTCTAAATCATGGTATGATCGAAAAATATCGCAGAACCTTTGCAGGTATCCCTTTTTTAATCTTTTTAGTCCGTTCATGAACTTTCCACTGCAAAGATGCACATTTCGGACATGTATCAAAATTCTCTAGATCATTTCTAAACAAACAACAATCATTTACGCATGCATGTATCTTCTCATACCCCAAATCAAAGGTTTTCAATAACCTTTTTATTGCATTGCAAGAATTAGGAAGAGTGTTCCCATGTGGTAGCATATCTTGGATAATATCAAGAAGTTCATTGAAACCATTGTCAGATATACCATATGTAGCTTTAAGCTTGTATAAGACAACAGTTGTAGATATCCTTGTATACTTTGTGCAACCAAGATAGAAAGGAATTTCTACGCCTTCATATAGATTTGAATAATCGTTCTCTCTATCTTCATTCTTGGGTTCTACACTATTATGATCCTGAAAAAATGCATCTCTATACATCCTATACGTCTCTAAATTTTCTACATCTTGAAGAGCCAATGATGCTGTATTTGATTTTTCCCCATGAAACACCCAAGTAGTATACGTAGGATCCATGCCATTAATGATCAAATGCCCATACATTACATCAAAATGTTGGTAGAATAGATTTTTGCAACATTTGCAAGGGCATATGACCTTTTCTGGATTCCCCGCATTGGCTTGCACCATATTTCTTACACCACGTTGATACGCCTTTGAAACTCTATGAAAAAATGTTAAATAAATCATTTAAAAAATCATTTGAAGACATATTTTAAAATATTCTGAATTTAAAAGGACGAGATAACCCTGATAAGTGTACCCAATCTTTATCCATGATAATACACCAACACTATTAAATTATAATCTGTTATAACACAATAAAAACAATTATATTGGGGCATCTTAGAAATCAAGTTCCAATTAGGTAAGTCATTTTGCAAATAAAGTTTCATTACAGCAAGGTGGAAGACAAAGCAACTGGAGAAAGATTATGAAGTTTTTAAGAGACAATTTGAAGTTGTTAAAGCAGATAATGTATACTTGGTGCTCCCCAAGGATAGAGATTCAAAGAAATTGCAGTTGAGTTTAAGCCTTGAGTTTGAGCCATCATGTACAGATAACTTGAAATTCTTTCAAAAACTGAATATAAGGGCACCTTTTCTTGTTTGTTTGGCTAAACTTGATGTCGTATCATCCTATGTAATTACTTGTCTAAACTGACTTTCATGATGGCATAACAATTGAAGTCACCATGAAAAATTACATATGTGCTTACGAAAATTAACACACTATGTCATAGCCATTGGATTGATAGACATACTTACATGAATTGGTATTAAGTTCTATCATCAATCTCTTTTGATTTATATTACAATATAATGTTGATTTATAACATGATTGGATTTTATATGACAATATAGTGTTTGATTCGTAGAGACAGACGAGCTCTTTATTGGCTATTCCTCTTATATCCTAAAATGATTATTTGTACAAATATTGCATTTCATTGTATTATTTTGTTGTTGCGGAGTCCCTAACTTTAAGAAAATAAACATGATCTATTAATTAAATAACCAGCAAATTAGAAAAGAATAATATATTATTATACAATTTGGTAATATGAATTATTCATACAAAATATATGGATTTAATCACATTATTACAGAGGTAGTAAGTTACAATTTAAAAAATTATAAACTATGTAACAGAATAAATAAAAATGTAAGCGACATTTATTATAAAGAAATTATATAAAGTGTAATTTGCCAAAAAAAAATATAATATTACACATAATTGCCATATTTTTCTTTAAGCGCTAATTTATGTTGTATTTTGGACGTTTTAACAAAAACCAAAATTTTTCAAATCAATCCCCTATTTTATCCCTATTTGTGTAATTTGGACAAATAGAAAGCCTTTGTTTTAGGCCCAACACTGCAGGCACAGCAAAAGATTTCAACCTTTGATTTTGGCTATGATGTACTATTTGATAATGAGGATATTTCTACTAGTTCTGATATTAATCCAAATGTACTATTTAATAACAAGGACATTTGGATTCCTGCTTCTTTTCATCTTCCAAATCTGAAAATCTTCCGTTCTGGTCTTTTCTATCCTCAAAAAGCTTCTCTTTAGTAGCCCACTACTGGAGGATTTAAACTTTAAAGGGAACTGTAACAAGTGATTTTATATTCAATCTTTCATGTCCACTTTTGAAAAGATTAAAGATAGTGTTATGGCCATTGGATTGACACATCAAGAAATGGAAGGTTCTTGCAGTAACAGAAGTGAAAATAGCTGTGATATTAAGTTAGACATATCAAGAGCACCAGCAAATGACAGCCCTTTATCTCTACACCCCTCAACCAGACCCCTCTTTACACCTTCCATGAGGCCTAATGGCGTGGCACAACTTTTCCAGACGACGTGTAGACTTGATATTCAGTACCAGAAACCAGAACAAACTGTGAAAGATGAAAGCTTCTGTAGTATGTTATGTGGCATGGATGATCAAATCGGATTCTGGCCATGGCTAGAACAACAGCTTTCTCATTCCATGGACATAATTCCAGGATACATTATCACATTCTAATATCTCGAGGGTGAATGAGGAGTCTAACATGCATATATTATATTATCATTAGAGGAAAGCAGACCCTAATATCAAAACTCATCCCTAGGGAACCAACTTGGAGTTATGCCTTGGCCATTTATTCACAGTGCCAGCTGAAAGTACCAATACTCCCGTGTGTTTCTTTCTTCCTAGTTGCAATTACTCTGAATTGAAAACACATCAATACAATGCCAAACAAGAACCTAAATTAATTCATTCAAAAATCAAACGACACAACCAATACGAAAATTAATTTCATTATCAAGTCGAATGACATAACAAATCAGGAAATAGCCAAACAATAATATGATTTTAGGTATTAATCTGATTCATGCTAACTCATTCAATAGCTTAAATCATACAATTCCTTCAAGAAACTAGACCCCTAAAAAGATAGGGACGGGTATTAATTTGAAGAATCCTTACATTACAGAAATATTTCGATTTGGGTCTTGGGAGGCAATGACGAGAGTGAGAGCTAGCGCCCGTGGTTGACGGTGGAAGGCGGAGAGTTAGAGCTGAGGCGCTGGGCGAAGTCGAGGATGGTAGCTGTGGTGGACTAGCGGCAGCACAGGAAGAAGAGGTCACTGAGGAAAATGAACGGCAGGAGGCGAAGTGGTTTTTAAGAAGGGATGAGAATCTTACGAATGGGAGAAAAATGTCGTGTTTTAATTGGGTTTTTGAAGATATACTATGGCGTGCAAATGCACGCCGTAAATAAGTTTAATTTTTTTCAAGCACGACGTGCATCTATTGCACGTCGTAAATGCTAACTTAATACGGCGTGCACCATTTGCACGCCGTAAATAATTTTATCGAATGATTTTTTACGGCTTAATTTTTGTGCATGCCGTAAAAAGTGAATTCTGTTGTAGTGATAGTTTCAATAAAAGAAACTCAAGGGCCATATTCTTCTCCAATGATACATTGGAAGAATCCGTTTGGTCTTCCAATATCAGTAGGTTGATAATTTCATTTTTGGATCCAAATCATTAGTATTGAACTTTTTTTTCCAAGTGAAATCCCCGTAGTTAATTACTCAAATGTATCGACAAAATCATTTTATTATTTCTACTAAGGATTCTAATCAAAACATTTTCATTTTCAATCGTTGAATTGGTTTGGTTACTTTTGAAAGATATGTTAGTAAATTATGTTTTTTATTGTTTGTAAACTTATTTAAAAAAAAATTAATTACTACTTTAATTGTTCAATTGAATATTTTTTCAAAAAAAAAATTATTATCCTAATGTTAAATAAATTAAATCACTAAACTTTCATTTTAGTCAAGTCTCTTTCTCAATAAATTTGAGGTTGACTAATGAATTGATGAAAATAGTTTTTTTCCCAAATTTTTTGTTGAAAATGAATAAAATAAAAAGGTGTTGTAATGTTAAAGCTCATATAATATGAGCTAATCACTTAGTGCATTACTGAGATGTACCATTATTTTAATCTCAATTATTGAAAGAGAAAAAAGACCATTTTGTGTTGCAAGTATTTGAAATCTAAAGATCCGTTTGGCTTGTGTTTCAGTTTCAATTCAGGATTCATTTTCAATTGTCTGTTTTGATTCTTTTGAGTGTCCGTTTTAACATTGCTAGAAGTTCGTTTGATTGGTTGAAAATTATTTCTCAAAAAAGAAAAATAGAAAAGACTTTTTATTTCAAAATTTGAAAAATTGTTGTATGACATTTTATTCAATAAATATAGAAATATTTTATATGTTTATATATTATTAAGTAATATATACGTCTTAAAATTGGTGCTTCTTACAATATTTTTTTCGATACAAAAGTGAAATAAAAATAAGTAATAAATTAAGTTCAAAATATAGGAAATAAAAATAAAAATTCAAGAGAAAATAATTTTCAATACGTCTATGTTTTGCAATAACCATTAACAATTCTTAAGGACAAACAATGCTTACTGTTGAAACATATCATCCCGAACATGTATTCCCTCAAGGGGCAATTACATGTCCCACTTTCTCGAAGGAATTTCAATGTAAAAAAAGAAATAATAAAAACAAAAACAAAAGTTTTGATAAAAGCGGAAAATAAGAAATAATAATAATAATAAAATCTTTGAGACGTTTACAAAAAAATATTGTATAAAAGAGTTATTGGGATCAAAATATTACATTTCAACTTATTTAACGTTTTCACATTGCGTACACAGTTTCATTAAAAAAAATGTATTCATATATATTCTTTTTAACAGTATAAAATTTTTCTTTAACAATATCAATTATCTCAACTACTTTAAAAAATTGCATCAGTACATTAAAAATATTATGCACATCATCATATATATAAGACGTGCAATCCACGTGCTTACTATATACATAGAGTGTGCAACGCCACCTATTGTAATGTGCTATATATATATATGTGAATTTATTACCGTTTACAAATTCCCACTCCCTGAGTACATTGGCTCATATATTTTCAATTTTTTAATTAAATAACAATTAAAATTTGATAGCTTTAAAAAGCCCTAGAATTTTACATCCACACAACATTTTCAATATGAATGACTCAATTTGAGTGACATGGGCTCTTCGACTATCATTCTTTTATATACCGTGCAAAACATGAACATATCATAATCAGACTTAGTGGTGGGTCCCAATTAATGAGCTACATAAAAAGTCATTATTTCGATTGGTCAAATACGTTTGACATCATTTAACTCTGACAACTTGTTACAGATGTCTTATTCGACTACGAAGACATGAAAATAGTTAGGTGAATCATAATTGGCTATTTAAATTTCAAATTAAAAGGCAAATGGTCTCTTGTGCAGATAATGTATTAATTAATTACAATTATAGATAATTACTTTTCGCGAACTACTGCATTTTAACCCCTTCATTTTATTTATATTTACTGTGCAGAAAAAATTAGCATCAAGAATCATTTTATTTTCAGAATGTAATTAAAAAGATTTTTATGATATCCTCATCAATAATTCAATACAAAACAAAGGTAACAAACCAACTTAAATATGGTAACACCTTCAAAGAGCACCCCAACCCAACCCCACCCCACCCCACCCCACGCCACCCTACCCTACTCACTCCTGACACCCTAGCCCACCCCATCCCACTCAACAAGCAAAAGAACAAAACGAAAATAAAAAGAGATACGCCAGCTAAGAATGCAGAGAGACGGTGACAAAAGAATTCTATAGAGTTAAGAACCATACAACTTCCTCTTCAACGCTTTTCATCATACATTATGTTATAACTTTACCTGAACCATTTCGTAAAGTCTACCACTACGTTATACGAGGTGTTCAACACCCATCCGTAGTGGTTCCGAAGTGACGCCACCATCAATGTTGTCAATCTGCTAACGCACTGCGAGGCACAGACAATCTACTGAACCGATCGAAGCGTTCTCGCGCCTGAAGTCGAGATGCAGTACATTCTAAGGTTCTCTGTCAGAGGATTCATCGTCAATTTTAGAAAAAGATCTATGTCAAGATCCTTTCTGCCCCCAAGGTTTAATTGATTTGACGTCTCCATGAGCCTAGTTGATGTGACGTATCAACTTTATGTCAACTCAACTCGAGAGAAGTAATTACCCGTCCACTCTATAGAGGCGGTTGATTGACGTCTATGAGCAGACGCCTCACACCGTCAGATGCATACACGTGTCTCACATCCAACGATTCTCCTCACCTATAAATACCCAAGGCTTGACAAGAGGCAAAGGTAATGAAACTCTTACAACATAGCTTTCCATAACAAGCAAATATATATTCTCCTCCCCACTATTTTGCACCACCTTGGTATTGTTCCGATCACCTGAGGCTAACTTGACCGTCTGAGTGTATGCGATCGCCGTCACCCCTGCTAGTTCAGGCCGTGTACATCTGACCTTGCGTTGACTGTGCTCGGGGAGGAATACGTGGAGTAGCTATCGGTTGGCCACATGGAGGGTCCACTCAACAAATTGGCGCCATCTGTGGAAAACTTCCTGTCCAAAGTTCTGCATTCTCCATCGGAGAAACCACCGGAAAACTAGTGACTTACCCTGAAAAGGGCACATTCTTGAAAAAGAGCAAAGTCGAGTTATAATCCAAGTTCTTATCACCCTTGAAAAACGAGATAAGATGAGTTACAACCATGAAGATGAGAACTCTATGAGAAAGGCCTCTAAAGAAGAGGTGCTCCGTAACAATGTCACTCACCAGAGACCCCATCAGCGGCGTCGCCGAGGTGAAAGAACAGCCATGCTCACTGAAAGAATGGGTCAAATAGCTGCGGACATGAGAGACATCGCAGCCCAGAATATGGCGATGCATGAACTTCTCATGCAAGCCTGAGGTAACCAGGGCTCTCAAATGTCCCCAGGATCTTACCCAGTTCAGGAATCCCATACATCTCGTTCTCGAGGCCATGTGATCCAGCACAGAGAACGCCCCCTCAAAAGAGAAGTGGGTGTGGAAGCCACATCCTATAAGCAAGGGAGCCAGCCAGAAGAACCACAATTGGGGGACAATTTCCCTCAAGAATATGAAGCACAAAGGTCAGTCAGCGTCTTCGACCAAATAGGACAGGACCCTAGTAATAGGATCCGCTCAGTGCGAAGATCAGTTCGGCAAAAACAGTAGCAACAACAAGCACCTCCTCCTCCTAGAAATAGAAAGGAGAGAATGGACTTAGTTGATTGGGGCAATCGAGGAGAAGCACCCCCACCTCCCCAGAACATTCAAGATGATGAAGGGTCAAATGGGCCTTGTCGATCCTATGAAATTGACGATGATGATGATAACCTCCCTTTCTCAAGGAAAATTCGAAGTTTCCCAATGCCTGCGAATTTCATGCCCCTTAAGATCCCGAAGTATAAAGGAAAGGGGGATCCGGAGAAGCACCTCACCAAGTACATGACACAGATGAGCCTCAGAGGAGCCTCACCTGCTTTGAAGTGCAGAGCCTTCCACTTAGCCCTAGGCGGAGATGCTGAAGTGTGGTATGGCAGACTTCCTCCCCTGAGCATTAGGAGTTGGCCGAATTTGAAGAAGGCATTCTTGAACCAGTACCTCTCATGCAGAGAAGGAGAGGCCCCAGTGCAACGCCTGTAAGATATGAGGCAGGCCCCTGGAGAGACGCTGAAAAGCTATCTCGACAGGTTTACAAACAAAATCAAGTATTGCAAATAGGTCACTGACAGAGAAGCCCTTTCAGCCTTGAAAGACGGCCTCAACATGAACACTTTGTTCTGGAGGGATATGTGCAGCAAAAATCCCACCACTTATGACGAATTAGTAGAAATGATGAGAGTTGAGATCGTCAATGAATAGATGATTGATCATCGAAATCGTGCTACACAGGGACTCCGTCCACCTTAAAGGCAAGTAGGTCGAAGACCCGCAGCGCACCTTGTCACTTAGCAATGGACTCAAGCAGGTCATACAATAGCCCCCACCTCCGAACAAGCACTGGCTTCTGCCACGCTAAATACAGTGCTGGTGTTGGCATACACGGAGCAGGACCATCTAGAAAAACTGATAGTAATAAAAGAAGAAGAAGAAGCAGTCAAACAGGCCCTTGGAAAGGACAAGGTTTTGTACTTTCCACCAACTCTATGGGCATGACACCAGCAAGTGCAGAGTACTCCACGACGCTCGGATCGGAGCGACCCACATCCCTCCAGGAGGAACGAATATCCTCGCAGATCCGCCTCCTTTAACAGGGGAGAGAAAAGGCATAGAGAGCAGTCACCCTGGACAGTCCAGACAGAGAGATCAGGCCCCATTTTCTGGAGGCCAAATCATCAGGGAGATCGACACGATCATTGGAGGACCTCACATCGGTGGCAACACTAGGAATGGCCAAAAGAATTCCACAAGGGAAGCAAAGAACCCACCAATGCTCACCTACATTGTCAACGAGTCCTAAGAGGCCAATAGGATGGCCCCAATCACCTTCTCCCAAGAAGATGCACAAGGAGTTCACCACCCCCATTGTGACACATTGGTTGTGAGAGTCGTAGTGGCAAGAAACGGGCTCAAACACATGCTTGTCAACAATGGCAGTTCGATAAATATATTGTTCGGCTCCACCTTCGACAAGATGCAAATTGAACATGGATTGATCCCCATGATCGATCCACTATTCGGATTACTCTGCCCATCGAGATGGGTTCAGCTCCTCTAGTGGCAAAACACTTCATGAAATTCTTGGTGGTAGACCACAGATCAGCCTACCATGGAGTATTGGGCAGACCCGCCTTGAAAGATCTTTGGGCTGTCACCTCTATCCACTACTTGTGTATAAAATTCCCAACTGAACATGGGATTGCCACAATACGAGGTGACCAGATCGGCTCCAGGGCTTGTTACTTAAACTCTCTGCGAAAATCGTAGCCCCAAACTGTTAACGTGATCATAACTGAAGTTGCCAGTAAACCCAATTTGGACGTGAAAATGCTTGAAGCCCCTGAACAATGGCATACCTCCGTACAAGAAGAAGACGTCAACATGGAAGAGGCCCCTGAAGAAGGGCATCCTCTTGATGAATTAGATCCCCGGATCATTGACTCCGAGCCAAATGCAACCCCAATGGAAGAACTTGAAACCTTCTTCACCAACCCAAAGGACCCCAGTCAGGTCCTGCCAATAGGAAAGGCAATGTCCCCCGAAGCAAAAGAAGAAATGGTGTTCCTGAAAAGGAACTTGGATGTCTTCGCTTGGAAGCACGAAGACATGGTGGAAATAGATCCAAGGATCAGTTGTCATCATCTTAACATCAACTCCTCCTATGCCCACATAGGCAAAAATGACGTACCCTCAACCCGGAACGGTATGAGGCGCTGAAGACGAAGAACACAAACTTAGCCACAGCGACTTTATCAGAGAAGCTATCTATCCGAAGTGGATATCCAACCCGGTCCTGGTGAAGAAGCCGAGCGAAAAGTGAGGGTGTGTGTAGACTTCACAAACTTAAATAAGGCATGCCCTAAAGACAGCTTCCCAATTCCAAGGATAGACCAACTTGTGATTCCACCGCCGAACATGAACTCTTGAGCTTCATGGATGCATACTCAGGGTATAACCAGATACCCATGTTCCAACCTGATGAGAAGGCTACATCATTCATCACAGACAGAGGACTGTACTGCTACAAGGTCATAACCTTCAGATTGAAAAATGTTGGAGCTACATATCAGAGGCTGGTCAACATGATGTTTGCCGAACTCATTGGCAAAACCATGAAAGTCTACGTGGACGACATGCTAGTCAAAAGCCTTCAAGCCAACGAACACGTAAGTCACCTCGACCAAACCTTTCAAATATTTAGAAAATATAAAATGAAGTTGAATCCCCTCAAGTGCACCTTTGGAGTGGCTTTGGGTCAATTTTTGGGATATATTGTAAACCAAAGAGGAATCGAAGCGAACCCAGTTAAGATAATGGCCTTGCTTGAAATGAGGTCACCTCAGAAACCAAAGGAGGTCCAAAGCCTCAATGGTCGGATAGCCGCACTCAGTCGCTTCATCTCCAGAGCTACATATAAGAGCTTACCCTTCTTCAATGTGCTGAAGCAAGGAAAAAAGTTTCAATGGACTTCTGAGTGCGAAGAAGCCTTCCAAACGCTGAAGAAGCACTTAGGAGAGGCACCCTTGTTGTCAAAACCTCAACCAGAAAAGCCACTGCTACTGTACTTGGCGGTTTCGGACGAGGCAGTCAGCGCTGTCCTAGTCAGAGAAGAAAATGAGCACCAGTTACCGGTATACTATGTCAGCAAAACACTCCTCCCAGCTGAAACACGCTACCCAGACATGGAGAAATTGGCACTCGCTCTCATCACAACCTTAAGGAAACTGAGGCCATACTTCCAGGCCCACTCAATTGAAGTTCTCACAAACTTCCCATTGAAATAAGTGCTGCAGAGAATAGACGCATCAGGACGCCTGCTAAAATGGGAAATCGAGCTTAGTGAGTTCGACATACTGTTTCGACCTCGACATGCCATCAAGGGTCAGGCCCTTGCAGATCTTGTGACTGAGTTTCCCAAAGCCCCAGAAATGGAAGCGACAATGGAACCAACCGAGCCCCCAATGTGGAAATTGTTCGTAGATGGATCCTTAAGAGAGGCTGGCTCCGGAGCAGGGATCGTCTTAGAAAGACCCCAAAGGCTACAAGCTAAATTGCACAGTAAGGTTTGACTTCAAAGCCTCGAACAACGCTGCTGAATATGAGGCCCTTCTAGCAGGCCTTAGACTGACGAAGGAAATGCAGGTCAGAAGGCTCCTAGCAAACAGCGATTCTCTGCTTGTAGTGAGTCGGGTCAATGGAAACTTCGCGACCAAAGAAAGTGGCATGGTTGCATACTTGAGGTTGGTTCTAGACCTAGTTCCTCATTTTGAAAGGTTCAGGCTGGTTCAAGTCCCACACCTAGAGAATACTCATGTAGATGCCCTGTCAAAATTGGCCAGCAGCAAGGATTCAGAGCTACTAAAGGTGGTCCCTATTGAACACTTATCGAAGCCCTCCATTTTCGAAGGTGAAGAGGTGCTATGAATAGAAGGTATCCCGTTATGGATGCAACACATCATCGCCTATCTTAAGGACTAATCACTACCAGCTTCTAGAAGCGAGGCAATGAAGTTAAGAAGAAGGGTTGCATACTTTGTCCCACAAGAAGATGTCCTCTACAAAAGAGGCTTCGTCTCGCCACTTCTTTGATGTGTAGGAGGAGAAGAGGCCATGTATATACTCAGGGAAATCTGTGAGAGAATCTACGAAAATCACTCCGGAGGAACGACTCTGGCACACAAAGTACTCCAACAAGGCTACTTTTGGTGGACCCTGAAAAGGGATGCTTGTCAGTTTGTCTAGAAATGTGACAAGTTCCAGCGCTTCTCAAATATTCAAATGCAACCTTCTCAGAGCCTCTCCGTAGCGACCAGCCCCTGGTCGTTCGCCAAATGAGGCATCGACTTCATTGGTCCACTCCCAAAAGGAAGAGGAAGCACGACTTTTGCCATTGTCGCCATCGACTATTTCACCAAGTGGGTCGAAGCTGAACCTCTTGCCAAGATCACCGAGGTGAATACTACAAAATTCATCTGAAAGAATATCATTTGCAGGTTCGGCATTCACCACTCCTTAGTATCTGACAATGGGAGACAGTTCGACAACAAGAAGATGCGAGACTTATGCGACGAACTGGGCATAAAGAAGGATTTCTCAACGCCTCATCACCCACAAACAAATAGGCAAGTTGAGGCAGTAAACAAAACAATCAAGCATACCCTGAAAAGGAAGCTTGACACCTTGAAGGGGGCTTAGGTCGATGAGCTTTCCCACATCCTCTGGGCCATCAGAACAACTAGCCGAACTGCAACAGGGGAGACACCCTTCTCAATGACCTACGAAGCCGAGGCCATGAGCCCGGTTGAGGTAGGAGTCCCATCAGACCGTCGAATACACTTCAATGAGATCAATAATGATGAGGCTCGAATGAGCAAACTCCACCTCCTTAAAGAAATGAGGGATGCCTCCTAGGTGAACTTGGCAAAGTATCATAGAAAGATGACCCGCTGTTATAACTCCAAGGTCAGAAATCAGACTCTTCGTCTGGGGGACCTCGTCCTTAGAAGGGTCTTCCAATCATTAAAGCCAACCGGGTCCGGAGAGTTAGGACCGAACTAGGAGGGTCCTTACTGTATCCGCATGGAATCCCGACCTGACATTTTTGAAATTGAAGACATTGTAGGGAAAGCACTCCCTCATCAATGGAACATCGAACACTTGAGGAAGTACTATCAATGATGAACTTGTGTTCTGACCCGATCTCAATGTAGTCTAATGAATGTGTCATGATCCGATCTCATTTGTAACTTCCCTATCTTACTAAGTACTGAAAATGCCTTAGTGAAGGGTGATATAACTTCTCTAAGTGATGATACTTCAGTTCTTTGTCAAATCGGTTAGTAAATTGTTACCTCAACTCTTCAATATGTTAATTAGTCCGATCTTCTGTTATTAACCGATTATTGGTAAATGGCGCTTCATGTTTACTTAAGTGATTATCATTCATATACTCAAATGTAAACGGCTCAACACAATAGAAAAGAAGAAGCGACAATACTTAACAAAAAATTTTCATTTCATTCATTTGCAATTGGATTACAAAAGAGGCCCAAGCCATTACAAAAATTGATTAACTCTATTCTACTAGGGCATCTTTCGGCCCAGCCTCCGCCTCGCCTGTCCCAGGGGCCTCTGGAGCGTCCTCGACAAACCTATCAGGCCGACCTCTAGTAGGCCCACCGAACTCTACTTCTAACGAGGATATGTTCAGAGTAGGATGGACATCTTTCAGCCGACCCAATAATCCTTGGGCACTCCAGGAGCCTAGAAGTTTGTAAAGTCGTCATACAGAGGGTGCTCTCGAAGTGGTCGATGAAGTTCTGTACAGCCACCTCCCCTGACGATTTAACTCCTCCCTCAGAGAGGCGATCTCCTCAGCTTGGGCATCTGCTCTCTGCCTTAGCTCCGCCTTTTCTTTATTACAGGCCTCCAGAGCCTACGTGGCGAGCTAGTAGTGCTCGTTTGCATGATCAACCCTTCGGGTAATAGCAACCACCTGGCACTCCACTTCATAGAGCTCCTTCTTCAGCCGCTTTATGCCCCCCTTGGCAGTTGCTAGCTCGGCCTCAGCCTCATTCCTTCCTCTCTCTTCCTCCTCAACCTTGGCCCTGGCCTTCCTCACTACGTCACCATATTGCATCGCCTCTTCAAGGTGCTTAGTGAGGTCCTCCCTCTTAGTGTTGAGGTCTTTCACCAAGCCCTCAAGTTGGATGCTTGTGCTTAAGGCCTGGGCCACACAAGCACTGTTGGCCACAACCAAGTCCTCGACAGTGCAGGAGGTGATGTGGTCTCTCCATTCCTCGATCCAATACTTATTTTAGACCACCGCCACCATAGCCATCTCTGGAGGAAGAGCCTCCAGCACTTCTTTCACTGGCTCCTCTGAATTGGTGCCCAAGAAGTCCACCTCCTTCGAGGGACGAGCCCTTTTCCTCTTTGGCTGCCCCGACACTTGGGCAATGGGCACAGCAGCTACTGACGATGTGGCCGGGGTAGGAGAAGCCTCTGATGGCGCAAGCATCTTCTCCGAGATAACCACCACAGTAGGAATTGTTGTCTGCCTCAGAGTCGGAGGTAACCTCGCCACAGTTGGGAGATTCGAGGGGGTAGCAGGCTTCTTGCCCTTCCGCAGCAGATTTGCGTCTGGGTCCTCGGCCACCTCCTCTTCGGTCGGAGCCTGGAGCCTTTGCTGGCCTCTACCAGATCCTCCATCTACTTTTTGTACGCAAATGAGGAGGTCTTCAGGGCTCTCGCCTCTGCCATCATCCGTTGGATGGTTTTGAAGTCTGGCCTCAGAGACATCTTCTTGTTAAAGTTATCTGCAAGGGAACACGTACTTTAGTACAAGTGTAAACAGTTCAGAAAGTGCTGAAAGATATTCGCTTAGGGACATTTACCTTGGGAAGCCATCAAGTCGTGTCGTCACGAAGTGGATGTTTTTTCTTATTAGCTGGTGGTATGATCTCCTCTTTAGAGGCAGCTGGTAAATGATATAGATGATGTCGAAGTCGTCGGTGGATAACTCACACCGAGGAAGAATGCCTTGAAAAACAAATAAAGTAGTTAAGAACCGAACCGAAGAAGAATAAACAAGAAACACAAAGTCATAGTACTCACTAAGTGTTGAATACTTCGTGGGGACCGTAAGAGGCACCAGGGAGTCTCCCTCCATTGTGTCCTATCTCCTAGCAGCCCAGCACCACGAGCTCTTTCACTCCTTAATGGAGCTCGGTAGATCAAGCACGAATGGAGTGTGGGAACTCCATGAGGTCAAGTAGTACCAGTCCCTGGTCTTATCCCCCCCAGCCGCTACCTTGGGAATGTAGAGGATCTGGAATAGAGAAAAATGCATCTATACCCCAAGCGACGCCTCTTTCCACAACATCCAGGAGCCCACCATTTGGCTCCAGGAGTTCGGGTTCAATTGGGTAGGAGCTAGGCCGTATGACCTAAGTACCAGACAGAAGAAAGGATGGATTAGGAGCCTAAGGCCAGCCCTAAGGATTGTCTCGCTGATTGCCACGTACCTCGGCCTAGGGTAGCAAGCCCGCTCATCAGGTTCAGGTAGGATCAGATCTACACTATCTAGGATCTTATATTCAGCCCTAAGTCTTTCCAGGTTGGCACCCTTTAGCTTAAAGGGGTAATCTGACGCCCCCCAATGCACAGATGTGTCTACTGGGCTATCTGGTCTCTTCCATATGTTCTTCCCCCAATAATCACTTCAGCTATTTCAGAGGAGGTCGCCAAAATGGACTCGTCCATCCTCACTAGTTCCAACCCCCTCCCCGAGCTACCACTACCCTCAGAAGCCATTTTCAGAAATGAAAAGTTTCAAATACTTACTGAAACTTTCGAAATGGAGTGTCCCGCAGTCAAATATGGTCAAGAAACAATGTGAGTCGCCAGAAACTGGGATTTCTCATCGGAAAGTACTTGAAGAACATCGGAAAATGCAAAGATTTTGAGAGCAAATGGGGTTTTTGATTTCGCAAAAGTGAAAAGCTCCAAAAATGCTCAAGTCCGCCTTTTATAGAGTGTCCTAACCATTGAATTCAAATGCAATCAATCTAGGCCGTCCATCGCATCATCAATCTAGGTCGTTGAAATGAAAGGCCAAATTTGATCTACGCCTAAGATCTAGCTGTGACCTTCACGTTCACACGAAACTCGTTGCCTCGATCACCATCAGCCGTCTACAATAAGTAGCCACAGCAGCCTTTTTTGGGAATGGGTATCGCACCCAACTATCGCCTTGGAAATACATGACAGTTGTCAAATCATTTAACGTCAAAGATGCCCGCCTCAGATCGAGCTCTTCACTCAGCTTTACAAAGCTTAGACGCACCCGACACGGAGTCCCCTAAGGTTCATCACCTAGGTAGTTACGTTCCCTCCTAGCTTTAGCCATCTCCCAACGTATCGTCCCCTGTGGGTCAGTGCACCAGTGGCAGATGAGCTCCTCACTCAGCTTTACAAAGCTTAGATGCACCTGACGCGAAGTCCCCTGTGGGTCATCGCCTCAGTAGCTGCGTTCCCTCCTAAGCTTTACAAAGTTTTAGCCATCTCCCAACGCATCATACCCTATAGGTCAGCGCACCAGTGGTAGATAAGCTCCTCACTTAGCTTTACAAAGCTTAGACGCACCTGACGCGGAGTCCCCTGTAGGTCATCGCCTCGGTAGCTACGTTCCCTCCTAAGCTTTACAGAGCTTTAGCCATCTCCCAACGCGTCTTCCCCTGTGGGTTAGCACACTGGTGGTAGATAAGCTCCTGACTTAGCTTTACAAAGCTTAGACACACCTGATGCGGAGTCCCCTATGGGTTATCGCCTCAGTAGCTACGTTTCCTCCTAAGCTTTACAAAACTTCGGCAGTCTCCCAACACATGGTCCAGTTGGCAACACATCGATCTCAGATAAGTTCTTTCCTTACACAGTAATGAATCTTTAGCACGTCTACCTAAGGTCAACGCTTCGATGAACATAAAAAACCGACCCACAAGTTCTCACAAATTACGGTCCCTATCCCGAGGCAAACATACCTAATCGGGAAAACAAGTCCACCTATGATATAAATATTTATGCTTGAACTTGGGGGGACCACTGTTACACCCCTACCTGAACCACTTCAGAAAGTCTACCACCGCATTATACGAGGTGTTCAACACCCATTCGAAGTGGTTCCAAAGTGACGCCACCACCACTGTTATCGATCTGCTAACGCACTGCGAGGCACAGACAATCTACTGAACCGACCGAATCGTTCTCACCCATGAAGCAGAGGTTCCGTACATTCCGAGGTTCTCTGTTAGAGGATCCGCCGCCAATTTCAGAAAAAGATCTATGTCAAAATCCTTTCTGCCCCTAAGGTTTAATTGATTTGACATCTTCATGAGCCTAGTTGATGTGACGTATCAACTTTATGTCAACTCAACTCGAGAGAAGTAATTATCCGCCCACTCTATAGACGCGGATGATTGAAGCCTATGAGCAGACGCCTGATACCGTCAGATGCATACACGTGTCCCACATCTAACAATTCTCCTCACCTATAAATACCCAAGGTTTGACAAGAGGCAAAGGTAATTAAACTCTTACAACATAGCTTTCCATAACAAGCAAATATATATTCTCCTCTCCACTATTTTGTACTACCTTGGTATTGTTCCGATCACCTGAGGCTAACTTGACCGTCGGAGTGTATGCGGCTGCCACCACCCCTGGTGGTTCCGACCGTGTGCATCTGAAGAAATACGTGGAGTAGCTATCGGTTGGCCACGTGGAGGGTCCAATTTGCGAGGTCAACACATTACACCTGTACTTACACAAGATATAAAGAGATAGAGAGAGAAGATTTACATAAAAGATACGAGTCTATCCGAATTTTTCAAGCTATGGGTCTGAGCAATTTTTCTCTTGTTTCTGGATCTACGATTTCCATTTTGTTCAATTTCCTTGTAAGATAAGACACCAGCTCTTTGAATCTTAAAAGTTTAAACCCTTTGAATTTCAACCACTTTCCTTAATTGTATTTTCTCACTGCCCTTCCGTATTCTTTCTTTAGGGTTTGTTTGTGTTGGTAGAATTAATTGTTCTGTCCAAAATCTGTTTTTAGATTTATTTGAAGAGTTGATTTGTTAATCTTTTATGTTTTCTCTTTCTTGAAAATGGAGAAAGATCAAGAAAATCAGCCGGATTCAATCATGGAAGATGACCAAGATTCAGACGTAACTGAGATGGTGGCGCCGCCGTATGTTCCCGCCAACAAACTACTGTGGGTGAAGATCAAGTTTCCAAACATGAAAAAAAAAAGCATGGAGGAAGAAGATATGGAGGATGGCCCAAAAGTGAAGGATCATTTCCGTTTGGAGTTCAAAAAGAGATTTAGCTCCGGCAAGGCATTGGGTGGTCACATGAGCAGTGCTCATGTTCAGGGCAACAAAGACTTCTCCCTCAAGAAGTTGAAATCAAAGAAAAAGAGGCAACCGAAGCAACTTGTGGGCTTAGGTTTTCCTTCTGGCTATGGCGAAAAAAATATTTGTAAAATCTGTTATAGGGAATTTCTAACAAAGAAGTCCTTATTCGAGCACGTGAGGAGCCATCCTGACAGGGAGTGGAGGGGGATGAAGCCACCAGATGAAGCAGCGACAAATTTTTTCGAGCCGGAATTTGGGGCTATGAATGAGGTACCTTCACATGTTCTTGATGGTGATCAGGTTTGATTTAGGTGTTGTGATGGCTTTTGCGGTGGTGGGTTTGAATGAATCTGTGAAGTGAGAGGCAAGCGCGGTCGGTCTCCAACTAAGCCAGTCATTGATTCCCCGCCTCGTTCGAGTTCAATGGAAATTTGATGAAGGAGGATTCGAGTCGAGTGATGCAGACTTGTCAGATAGCACGATGATGGCGCTGAGATACCATGAGATAGCGGATCGGCGCAAAAATGGAAAGTGAATAGCAATTATTTCCTTGATTGGGGGAATTTGACACGTCTTTGGTAATTTGGCCATAACTTTGGCTACGGTTATCAGAATCGCTATTATAACCCCAATTCAGAAAGCTCTATTCGACGCGCACGTCATCGCCACCCAGCTATGCTCGGTGGGCATTAATTTCGAGTCCAAAATCCACTATTTTCTTTTTCTAAATTCAATTTTTAGTTATTTTTTGCTATTTATGGTAATATTTCATTTCCCTTTTTTCATATGTTAGAAAACTCGAATTGAGCAAAATTTTTGGCAACCTACTTCTTTTACTTAATATTTTATTCTTGTGTAATTTCGGGATTTTGCCATTTTTGATAATTTTCCTATAATTTCGTATCTTGCATCTATTTAACCCAGCTTGTGGGTTAATTTTGGTCATTCTGCATTATTAATAATATTGAGTTGATTTCAAAGTATTTTCTTTGATTTTTGGGCGTTTTCTTTCGCTTCTTTCTTGCGAATCATTTGCTACAACAAACCAAGAGGATAATCACTATCCTACCCAGCGTCAAAATTCTAGCTGTTCAACAGCTCACAAGGCTTGTCAATAGAGATTCTAAACCTAGTGAAGATCGGGATTCCAAGGTTAAGGAAGGTGCCATTAGCAGCAATTATTGCACTCCTGAGGATGAAACTGATGATGCTAATCAGGACTTTCATTTGAATAAGAACAGAGAGAACTTGTTTCCTGTCGGAGATGAAAGGAACTCTCATGTTAAAAAGCTGAAAGTTTGGGAAAGAACTGATGAAAACCCTGGTGGTACACAATCCGGGAGAGCAATTGTAAAGGAAAGGGAAAATTGATTCCTGGATACGATACTGAAAATTCTACAAGTTCGGATTCTTCATCTGACGAGTTTAACTATCCTTATGTTTATCGTACTAGTAGATCTAGGATAATCAAAATAAGGAATACAAAAAGAAGATATCAATGGAACCAGAATCGCCACCAAATTTCAGCCCTATTGGACGACGGCCGAATCTGCCCCTCCGGCTAGGACACCTGATAAATACATTTGCAGCACTTGTCGCGTGAGTTATCCAACACCCCAAGCACTAGGTGGCACAGATCAAGCCACAAAAAGTTCAAGGTGAAGATTTACTACGCCATTGATGATCCGTCTTCAATTGGAGCTTCTTATATTAAATATGTATCAAAAGCCAATGCTATCAAAGAATTGGAAGTAAGTAAAAATGCAGCTTTAAGCTTAAAAGCAGTTCATTAAGATTGTATGATTTGTAACAGTAATGTCCATTCTTGTCAGTCTCTTGGAGTTCAAAATCAATGCCTCTGCACTAGTGAGTGCAATCGTTCTGATCATGTTACATCTACAGACGAAGCGAAAAAAGAGAGAACAGTTTACGATTTCGACCTCATTGTGACGCCTAACGATGATGGCGAAAAGGGGATGGAGCCTGATAATACAGCTAGTTAGATGATGTCCATTTGATCTTATTATTGAACTTTTAATCCTAAAATTTCTGTATTCAGTTCCTATACTTTTGGCTGTCACAGTCTATGTGTTTTCTATAGTTATTCATCTTGCACAATTTTAGGAAATATTTGTTGAGTCTGGTTTGTGTGATATATACATTCGGGTGTAGGCCGATGCCTGCACTCAACTTTGGGCTGCCCCAACAAAAGAATTGCTATGTTTGCATTGCCGGCGGAGGAGGGCAATGCAAGCACTTAACTTTGTATAACTGTGAATGAAGTTGCAATATCGCCTTTTTGTGAAGTTCTGGAGACTTCATATTTACTCTCATTTCTTGAAGCAAGAATTGAATAATATGTAGAATTCGTTGTCCACTGCCATTCTACAGATTTCTAGGAGAAAAGTGGGTGAGAGAAAAATGCCCACCACCATTCTAAAGATTTTTGGGAGAAATAGTGTGTGAGAGAAAAATAGGCTGCCGGACAAAATTAGTAGAAGTATTTTCCACTTTATGAAATATTGAATTATAGAAGTGGAAAGTGTGGTTTGTCATTCTTGCCAGGAAGAAGGGAAAGCACATTTTATAATGAACATATTTGGCGAGATTTTCAACCTGGTTTACTCTTTTTTGGATACATACAGTTAAGTTTAGGGAATAGTTTTACAAGTCTCTTTGTGACAAAGAGATTTTTTTTTTTTTTTTTTTTTTTTTTTTTTTTTTTTTTTTTTAAAATATAT
>NC_036252.1:6532986-6553062 GCF_002742605.1 Olea europaea var. sylvestris
ATGGAAAATTTTTTTAAATTTCTTTTTGGAAAAAAAATTTTTTTTTTTTTTTTTTTTTTTTTTTTTTTGAGTTATGCTACAAGTATAGAGTTTTTGCACGGAAAATTTTTCACGGGCACATATGTCGAAATATCATTCAAAGATAAGAAAAAAACATAAAAGACAAAAGGGCAAAATTTTTCCATTTCAAAATCCTGTATGAATTCTGTAAGTTTTCCTGTAGTCAGGGAAAATCCATTTTTTTAACGCTTCAAATTGACAGTAAATTTTGCTCACACTAAACAAATTTTTTGACTCCACCCCTGTGCACGTGAGCCTATTAAATTTTGGGATGCCTATACCTCTTTCTATAGAAACGGGAATTGATTCAATAAATTCACTACAGAGGAGATTGAGGGCCTTTTTCGTTCATAGTGTATCTTGTTCAAATTGATAGCTGTTATAATAGTAGAAGATATAAGATTCAAGATCATTTTCAAGAAGTGTATATAATTATGGTAGTATAAATGCAGCACGAATGCTTAATATTAAATGCATGTTTGTCTCCCTTTAAAATTTTATATTGTTTGCTACAATATCATTCTCCATTACACATTTACACAATAAAATATTCTATACATAAATCTATAAAGTTTATTTACTTTTTAACCACACATTCTCCAAAAAATATTATTCAAAATTCTTTAATTTTATAAATAATGAATGACAAACAGGGGCTAAATCAATTGATGTTGAGTTTCTACTGTCATTTAAAGTTCCATTAACATACTAACTCTAAATTCGAATCAATGGACATTTTCTTCGAATTTTTTAATAAAAATAATTTTGATTTATTTATTTCTTGTAATAGAGAACAAGCCAAAGAACTTATCGAATTAACTCCATAGTTATGTATTATTTATTCAAGATTCAATCAAAATAACAATGGCATTTTCTTGTACTTGAATTGAAGAAATGGGGACAATTTTTGGAATTCCTTAGGAGGAGTGTGAAGAGAACCTCAAAAATTAAGAAGAGAAATTGTAAGGATCTTGTAGTCTTGTATTCTTTTTGGCACTAGGTACGCTCTTCGTGCTAACATGGTGTGTAAAAGAGAAAGGACACAATTTGTAAGATCAAAGAACAAGAGTGTCCAAACACAAAGGTTAATGATTAATACGTGATTGGACTCATCACATATTCTTGTATTTATGTCTATACAAAAGAGCGACTGAGTCATTATTGTTTTTAAATGCATTTACGTTACGCACGTCATTTAGTAAATTATAAACACTACATCTAGATTTGCACTTCACTTACAAATTACAAGAATTTGAGTTTGAAAATTTGATAATACATACTTATTGTAACATCTCAAAATTTCGTCAAATTTTCTTCTCATTTATTATATTCCACCACCAAATTATTTTAACAATAAAATAATGTTATATCAAATATTGATTATGTCATTCTAAAAATGATTTTTCAAATTATTTAATAATATTGCATGGTTGTACAAGTGTGTTTGACTCCGAATTATTATCTTACCATAGAATGGATATATTTAAAAAATATATATATCAATCGATATGTCATTAATATTTAGTTAATCTCTATCCGAAAAAAAAAATTTATTTTTAGAACAGTATATTTTTGGATGTTTACTTGAATATAGAATGGAAGATATTCAATGAGTAACATTATAAATAATGGATGGCTATTTGCAAAAACTAAATACCTTTAGAAATCAGTTGTAACCTGCTCTAGGTTTCAGCCATATCCTAGCTCAACCACGATCGTGTATTTAGTACATAAGCATCCCATCATATGCGAATTGGTACCAATCTCTAGTACACTACATGAATTGACACACCTACAATGCAAAATTATATAAGGAAATGCTTAGCAAGTAACTATATGCATGAGCATATACGTAATCATGTACACAGTTTCCAATTTCTTCTCTTAATATGATGTTTCCAATTTCTTCTCTTTATATGATCTCATTCTCAAAGTTCACACCTCTCATAATTATAGCTTATACGTCTTTTATCTTTTCGATCTGAATTCTATTACGGTGTACGTATGACCTGAAATATCATGTGGCACAAAACATGCACGCATACCCATACCCTATAGGTCCATTGTCACCCTTCTAAACTTTAGAAATCATAGTTATATTCATCGTTACCAATGAGACATGATACTATAGTAGGATTTACAATAAATTCATTTTCTAGCCTATGTATACGGTGCTTATCGTACTAATTTGCAATTCCAAGGCCACCAAATTACACCTCATAACATTGTACATATATCAGTGCAACACACCAAACACCCCATCATTGGCTACCATTAATAACTGTCAAAGCCTCAAGAGATATATCAAACAAGACGCGAAATATAGTATGGTGCATCCATAGGACAATTAAAATTATATTTTTGACTTAGGAAAAAAGATACAATTACAATTTTTATTTTAAACATATAATCATACGAAGGCAATAAAATTTCTAAAAATCCCGTAAAAATTGCAGAATAATCATTTTCATCACATGGTTTTAGTGAAATATTAACGTTACATCTCAAATTTGCAATATTGGCACAAATTACAAAAACTTGAGTTTGAAATTCAACTTTTGCTCATTTTTGCATTCATGTTCCCAATTTTTTCATTGCATTCTTATCTCGATATTTTACTAATTAGCACCTCTCATGTTCGATGACAGTTTCCGTCAAAAAAAAAATCTATTAATATGTTGTAAAAAGACTAAATTGTCAAGCAATAAAGCAACAAATACATCAACAAAATATTTGTAATCTCATTTCAAAGAAAACTAAAGACAATTGGACAAAAAGTAGTCTATAGAGACAAAATATATCAACTAATCGAATGTTAATTATAAGAATTCAATAAAAAAAAATTCTAATTAATCGAATTAAAAGCCAACCATCCTTGATACTTCATTGTCAAACCGAATAAAAATTGCATCCCAAGGTCTCTTATCTATTAACAAATTGAAAATGAGAACCTAATTAACAAATATCATGATTCAAGAAATAAAATTACTAGAAAAAAGATCAAGCCTTGTACCTCTTATTTCGGATTTCATTACCTTTTCAAGAATGTGTATTACGGGCTAGACCAAATATTTCTAATACTAGACACAACAATTGTTCTATTGTCACACTTAGTCATATTCGATAATGTACCATAAACGTTAATAGCAAGTTATAATTATCGTCTATCGACAATTGGCTGATGTTTATAATCTTCTTATAATCAATTAAATTATTTTTTATTCACGTAAAATTATTTACAAATGTTATCAACTTATCCTTCATCTATTTTATTGATTTATAATTTAGACCGATTATCGATTACTCCAAAACATTCTTTTAGAATTCAGCCCTAAAATGATAATTAAGGATGCGTTTAATTGCAAGTATGAAATTTGCATTGAAAGAAGTATAGAAATTGTCAATTAAACGTGTTTGATTGATTTAATTTTTAATCTAGAAAATTTTATACTTGTCTCTTTTTGGTTAGTAGGTAGATGAGAGAGAGTGAATAGATAAAAGAGAGAAAGAGAGTGTGACTTCCGTGGAAAATAATATTTTCCTTAATTTTGAGAAAAATATGATCACGTGACCAAAAGCAGGAAAATATTTTTCATGAAAAAAAATAGCAATCAAATAACGTAAAAATAAGAATTTATATGGAAAAAACACATTTTACATGAAAAATAGTGGCAATTAAACACACCTAAATGAATAAAAATCAAGAATTTATTTGTGTGTGATAATTAATATGACTATTAACATGCAACAGCTCTTCATCTTCGACCATTTTCATCATAAATTATGCCTATACGTCCACTAAATACATCGAGATAGAGAGAAGAATTTACATACAATGGTCTATCTTCTTCAGGGTTTATCAAAATCCGAATTTTTCGCGACTGGGCCAGAGAAATTTTCGTTTTTTCTTCTTCTTTTCGGTCAATTTCCTAGTAAGCTAAGACACCAGCTCTCCTTCTGAATATAAAAATTTTACCTTTGAAATTCAACCACTTTCCTTAATTAATTCTTGTATTTTCTCACTGCCCTTCTCTATTCTTTCTTTAGGGTTAGATTGTTTTGGTTGAATAAAAATCTATTCTGTACAGAATCAGTTTCCAGATTTATTTGAAGAGTTGATTTTGCTAATCTTTTCCGTTTTCTCTTCCTTGAGAATGGAGAAAGATCAAGAAAATCATCCGGATTCAATGATGGAAGATGACCAAAATTCAGACGGAGCTGAAACTGTGGCGCCGACGGGTGGTTCCGCCGACAAACCACTGCCGGTGAAAATCAAGTTTCCAAACGTGAAAGAACGCATGGACGAGGATAATATGAAGGATGGCCCAAAAGTGAAGGATCATTGCTGTGTGGTATGCAAAAGGAGTTTTAGCTCTGGCAAGGCATTGGGAGGTCACATAAGCAGTGCTCATGCTCAAACCAACAGAGATTTCTCCCTCAAGAAGCTGAAACCAAAGAAAAAGAGGCGGCCGAAGCAACTTGTGGGCTTCGGTTCTCCTTCTGGCTATGGCGGAAAAAATATTTGTAAGATCTGTGGGAGGGGTTTTCTTACAAACAAGTCCTTATTTGGGCACATGAGGAGCCATCCTGATAGGGAGTGGAGAGGGATGGAGCCACCAGCTGAAGCGGCGAGAAAGTTTTCTGAGCATGAATTTGAGGCTATGAATAAGGTACCTTTGCTTGTTCTTGATCCTGATCAGATTGATTCAGGTCCTGTGGTGACTTCTGAGGCGATTGGTTTGAATAAAACTGTGAAGTGGCTGGTGATAGGTAAGCGTGGCCGGGCGCCAGCTAAGCCAGTCAATGAATCGCCGCCTTTTCCGAATTCGAAGGAAATTCTAGCTGTTCAACAACTCATAAGGCTTGTCAATGGAGATTCTACTAAACCTAGTGAAGATCTGAATTCCAAGGTTAAGGAAGGTGAAGTCACCAGCAGCAATTATTGGATTCCTGAGGGTGAAACTGATTATTTTAATCAGAATTTTCAATTGAAAAAGAAAAGAGAGAAGGCGTTTCCAGTTGGAGATGAAGGGAATTCTCCAGTTGAAAAGCTGAAAATTTGGGAAAGAACTGATGAAAACCCTGGTAGTCCACAATCCAAAAGATTCCTTCATAAAGGCGAAGGAAAGGGAAAATTGAATCCTGAAATTTCAATAAGTTCAGATTATTCACCAGATATGTTTGATGAACCTCACAAACAAGGTACCAATGGCTCTATGATAATCAAGAATAGGACTACAGAAGAGAAGAAATCAGTAGATCAAGAATTGCCACCAAATTTCAGCCCCATCGGACCGGCGACCAAATCTGTTCTTCCAGCTGTGACACCTGATAAGTACATTTGCAGCAGTTGTGGCAAGAGTTTTACCACACCCCAAGCACTAGGTGGGCACAGATCAAGCCACAAAAAGTTCAAAGTGAAGATTTACAATACCATTGATGATCAGTCTTCAAATGAAGCTTCTTATGTCAAGGATAAGCCAAAAGCCTAGGCCATCAAACAATTGAAAATAAACATAGTAAGTAAAAAACATCTTTTAGCTTTAAAGCAGTTTATTATAGTACTTATGGTTGTATGATTTTCAACAATAATATCCTTTCTTATCAGGCTTTTGGAGTTCAGAATCAATGTCATTCCACTGGTGAGTGCAATCGTGCTGATCATGTTACCCCTACAGACAAGGCGAAAAAAGAGCATAAAGTTTTCGAGTTCGATCTAAATGAGAGGCTTAACCAGGATGATGAAGGTGGGATGGAGCCTGGTAATAAAGCTAGTTAGATGTCCATTTTTTCTTGTTGAAATTTTGAGGCCTTTAATATCCAGTATTCTGCCCGTCTTCTTGTTTTTTGCTTGCTTACTGATATCCTTTATTGTATATGTTATGCAAGTTTGCTAACTGATTTGGTGGATTAGTTGAAGAAGCATGCTCAATGCTACTTGCTTTACTCAGTAGTACAACGTAGACCAATATTTCTTTCTATTGTATGTTCATATGTACTTGAACCTTTGCACTTTCATGTTCATTATCTTTTGGGATACCTACGCCTCTTTCTATAGCATCGGCAGCTGTTCCGGTAAATGCACCCAGCGCCCATGCATAAATGTATCTTGTTGAAAGTGGTTATAGCTATTATAATAGTAGATCACGAGACATTTAGACATTCTTGGATTTCTTTGAACCATGGTGATGCGCACACTAAAATTTATGAAAAATGTTATTTATACGCCCGATCACTCGCCCCTCACATGGGGGCAGTGCCCGCACAATAAATGCGTGGGACCCACTCGCCATGTGAAGGACGTGTAAACGCCCAGGTACATGCAACAAAGCCCAAAAATCATAGCATAAGAAATTGTAAACAAGTAATGCTCTTGCAGTCTTCTAGCTTCGTTTTGTGACTTTTTAAAATCTTAACAATTTTTGTGTACGATAGATTGAACGTAATAGGAAAGAATTAAAATTCGAGAGTATGATATAAGCTAATGATTCATACTTGATATAGCTCATCATATTGTCTCGTATATAAGTCGATAAAAACACGGGATGAGTAATTATTGCTTATAAACATTACGTATGAGTTTGCACTACACCTGCAAATTACAAAAATTTGAGTTTGATAATTCTTTAATATATGCTTATAATCAATCTATACAAACACGCTAATGTATCGAATTCCACATGACCTGAATCAATCTGATCACCATCAAGAACATATGAAGGAACTCCATTCATGGCCTCATATTCCGGCTCGGAAAAATTCGTTTCCGCCTCAACTTGTGGCTCCATCGTGTGCCTCTACTTCTTGGATTTCAGTTTCTCGATAAAGAAATCTCTGTTGGACTGAACATGAGCACTGCTCATGTGGTCTGCCAATGCCGTGCCGGAGCTAAATATCTTTTTGCACTCCACACAGTAATGATCCTTCCACTTTCCTTCATGTTTGGTAACTTGAACTTCACGCACTGTGTTGTTTCGTGGGAGCCGGCGGCGCCACCGTTTCAGCTCCGTCTGAATCTTGGTCATCTTCCATTGTTGAATCCGGTTAATTTTCTTGACCTTTCTTCATTTCTCCAAAAAAAAAAAAAAACAACGATTAGCCAAATAAATCTTGAAACAGATTTTGTACAGAGCAGATTAATTCTACCAACACAAACAAACCCTAAAGAAAGAATGCAGAAGGGCAGTAAGAAAATACAAAGAATTTATAGACCGTTTAATTATTATATAGATAAAAATGAATAATAGTTCACCATTTATAAATAATTATAAATTTTTCCAAACGGAGCCTAAATTTTTGTAGTAATTTTTGCTAAAATTTTCAATTTTGTTAGGATTTTTGTGGGTCTCTTTCTTGAAAAAGACACTACTCTTTCGAATTGAATATATGAATTAATACAGTTTTTAAATGGACTATCACAAGTTTACATCTGTATTGTTATTGAATATAAGAACCTAGGTCAAATATTTATTTTACAATGTTACTTATCACCAATAATTTTTATCATTACTCTAATATTACCTTACATGGAATATACCTTTTAATTAGAATAATATTATCCAATATCAGTTTAGGTGACAATGGAGTATTCACCTTTAACTATCCAACGAATAAAAATGCATCATAACTTTACTGAAAAAGTAAAAGTGGACTCTTACGATTATCTAGACACGTAAAAAGAACCATTACTATTGGATAACATTATTCTTTAATTTATACACTTGTGTTCAACATAAATATTATGAAGAATGAACTATATATTCATATTGGATATTAATAATTAATGACAATTTGATGCTCATACTAAAAGTAATAATAATAATAATAATAATAATAATAAATCAATAATGAAATTACAATATAGCCTTTCAAATGATTAATTATGCATTGTCACCAAATTTTACACTTAACCCCTAGTTGGTTTAACTTAAAAATGTATTAAAATATAATTCAAAATTCGACAATTAATTATAAACACACATTTCATGGAATCCTCAACTTTTTACTCCACAATATTCCATCAACTTTTATCAAAATGTACTAAATATCTGATTTAATATAAATCTAATTGGAGCTTAATATCACTTATTATCATTGAACTTTTGACCTTTTCATTTTTTACTCCAAACTTTAAAGCTCATTTTAATTATACCAACGTGTTACTCAATCATCCAACTTTTATTGCGTTGATTGGATGATGCAATCCTTCAAGTGGCATTAACATTGTTTCAGCAAAATCATTTTAGGAAGTTAGGGATAAAAAAAAAATGTTTTCAAGTTTTATTTAGCAACTAGTCCACGAAGATTATATATTGACACGAAAATTTCTTATAAATACACATCATTTTAATTGCATTAAAGGTTTATAATATTTACTTATTATCATAATTATATATCCAACTATTTTTATCATGTCCTTATTCTCAATCTTTCATTAATTAAAATATCTTGTCGATGGCATTTTCCATACAAAAACTATGTTATGAGGGAGTAAAGGCTTATTTACTGCTCGTGTTTTCAAATTTAAAATATAAAAAATAAAGAACCCCTTGGTCTCTGTTTGGTAGAAATTAAAATTCAGATTTTAATTTAAGTCAAAGTCAACAACTAATTTTAATTACACATTTTATGGAATTTACGACTTTTCAATCACACATTTTATCAACTTTTATTAAAATATACTAAAAATCTAATTTTATTTGAATTCAAATATGGCTTAATGTTTAGTTTATATAAAGTTCAAATTTATGAAAAATAATTTCGTTTTTTTTTTTTTTTCCAAGAACCATGCGACAGGTCTTCCTCTTCAACAATTTTCATCATGCATTACGTTTATACATACACTTAATACACTAAAAATATATTGAGTTAGAGAGGGGAGATTTTAAATACAAGATATGGGTTTATCTTCTTCATGGTTTATTGTAATCTGAATATTTCGAGCCTGGGTCTGAAAATTTTTCCTCGTTTCTTGATCTATTGTTTCCATTTCGTTCACTTTCGTTGCAAGTTAATACACCAGCTCTCTGACTCTTAAAATTTTCACCCTCTTTGAATTTCAAACCTTTAACTAAATTTCTTGTATTTTCTCACTGCCCCTCTTCATTCTTTCTTTAGGGTTTGTTTGTGTTGGAAGAATAATTTTCTCTGTACAAAATCTGTTTCAAGATTTATTTGAGTAATCATTTTTATTGATTTTTTTTTATTTTTTTATTTTTTTTTTGGAGAATTGAGAAGGATCAAGAAACGGCGGGTGAAGTTCAAGATACCAAACATGAAAAAAAATTCGGATGAGAAGAAGGATGGCCGAAAAGTGAAGGATCATTACTGTGTGGAGTGCAAAATGACCTTCAGCTCCGGCAAGGCATTGAGAGACCACATGAACAGAGCTCATGCTCAGTCCAACAGAGATTTCTCTGTCAAGAAGCAGAAATCCAAGATGGAATTTGAGGCCATGAATAGGGTTCCTTCACATGTTCTTGATGGTGATCGGATTAATTCTGGTCATGTGTTTGGTTTGAACGAATCTATGAAGTGGCAGGTGACAGGTATGCGCGGCCGGGCGGCAACTAAGCAAGTCATTGATTCGCCGCTCCTTGCGATTTCGGATGAATTTCTAGCTTCTCTACATGAGCTCATGAGCGCCTCCAATGGAGATTCTATGAAACCTAGTGAAGATCTGGATTCCAAGGTTAAGGAAGGTGAAGCCAATAGCAGCAAATTTAAGGGCAGCCGCACACCAATCAAACCCGTCATTGGTTTGTCGCCTTTTCCAAGTTCAGAGGAATTTCTAAGGCTTATTAATGGAGATTCCAAGAAACCTAGTGAAGATCTGGAATCTAAGGTTAGGGAAGGTGAAATCGATGGTGTTAATCAAGATTTTCAATCGAATAAGAATAATGAGGTGCTTTCCTTTGCAGATGAAAGGAATTCACCAGCTAAAAAGCTGAAAATCTTTGAAAGAGCGGATGAAAACCCTGGTGGTAAACAATTCAGGAGAATAGATTACAATGGCAAAGGAAACAGAAAACTATATCCTGGATTTCAAACAGAAAATTCAACAAATAGCTCTATGAATCCTGGTGATAATCCTTACGAATCTGGTACTAATGGCTCTATGATGATCAAGAAGAAATCAATGGATCCAGAATCACTACTGGATTTCACCCCTGTTGAACCGGAGGCTGCTAAAGACAATTACAGCACTTGTGAGAAGAGTTTTCCAACTTGCCAAGCAATGGGTCGGCACAGATCAAGTAGCCACAAAGAGAAAAAGGTGAAGGTGAAGATTTACAATACCGTTGCTGATCCGTCTTTAAATGGAGCTGCTTATGCCAATGCCACAGAACAAATGGAAGTGAACAGTGTAAGTAAAAAATCAGCTTTTAGCTTAAAAGCAGTTTATAATATTTATGACTTTATCATTTGCGACAATAATTTCCCTCCCGATCAGGCTTCTGGATTTCAGAATCATGCTGATCATGTTCCAAGATCCCACCAAGTTACCTCTACAGACGAAGAGAAAGAAGACCCTAATGTTTTCGAATTCAACCTCAATGAGCCGCCTGACCATGATGATGAAGATGGGATGGAGCCTGGCAGTTCAGCTAGCTAGATATGTCCATTTGAAGCATACTTGTTGATACTAGGACGACGATGAACAGCATTTCTTCCAAATTATTTGGCATCACATGTGAATATACATGTATATATCTGACTATCCGATGGTTAAAACGCTTAGTAGAGATACTCGTGACATTTGCATGTGCGTATTATTACCTTTAAGGATGCCTAAGCCTCTTTCTATAGACTCGGAGCTGATATGAAAAATGCGCTTCAAAGTTCCTGAGGGTTCTCTTCATTCACAGTGTATCTTGTAGAAAACTCGGCTATCATAATAGTACTAGATACGAGAATCATTTTCAAGAAGTTGAATTAAGCTTCTTATACATATGAAATGTACAAAAAGCATTTAGATGATTAGGTGGCAATAAGTGATTGGCTGATTTAAATTTGTATTTTGTCCAATATTTTAATAAGATTGTACCAATTGACAATTTGACAAACCGTCTAACAAAAATCTCTGCACATGTAACATGATTGCAAGAAATTTACTTTTGACAAGAAAAATGCAACACAAATGCTTGATTTTCAATCCATCAAAACAATCATGGAAAATTTCTCTTCAAAAAATTTCCATTAAAAACAAATTTTGGCTTGATTCTTTCTTGTAATAAAGAAATTAAACTTATCGAATTAACTTTATACAAATTTTTTTATTTCATTAAGAATATCAAAATCAAGAAGGCATTTCAAAACCAATTCTAAATGTTGGTTTTAATATTTTCTAAAAAAATTTACTTCAGTGTCTATTTAGTTTGATTAAAAATTAAATTTTCACAAAAAAATGATAAAACGTATAATTGAAAACTTCATAAAAACTATATACCCCATAAATGGTTGAAAATCCATTTGGGGAATACACACACACACACACACACACGGAGACTACTGTTAATATTTCACTTAATACCGTTTCTAAATGTACCTTCAAAGGACACATCATACGAAGAATCGGAACACCATTCACTTCACACTACCATAATCTACTCACTTGAACAAGAGGAAGTCAAGATAATTTTCAAGAACTTATTGTTTATAATCTCTATAAATTTCAAGTTTATACAATTTTTTATTTTTTATTTTTTTTCATTTTTTCATTTTTTCATTTTTTGGGGTTTTTTTCCATTTTTTTTTTTTATATACAACTAATAAATCCGATTAAAATGAAAATGCATCGAGCAGCTGGAGAACACCAAAAACTGCTTGAGAGCCCTTGAACCTCTTGTACGAAAGATCTAGTACCTGTCAACATATTATATACAAAGTCATTCCATTTCCCAAACGAATGGAAGCTTGTTCTTCAACCTGTTAGATTTCTCTTCCCAAAATTGCAATATCGTCAGTTTTTGGATGTAACTTTGCAGCATAAAGCGTCAAGGCTAGTGACTATCTTCTTTTGCAGCGGACGTTTTAACTTTGAAGTCGTTCAAACTACGATATTCTTCTCTGAGCAGTCTATCCAATTCTGGATGTTTCTTTAATGGTTCTTTACGGTCACGTGCCTCCCGGAAATGGTGAAATGCCCTGCCGAGAAATTGTCGAAAGTAACAGCCAAAGTCAGGAGGAGTATATAAGAAAAATAATGATTAAGGAGTAAAACGTAAAACAGAAACGGGGAGATGAGATAAAGAATCTGGTAGGGAGAGAAAATGTGCAAGTACTAAAACAAGTCGAAGGATTGTAGATGAGATTGCAAGTGCCAGTAAGGTCTTTGCATAAAACAGGAACCCGAGTTACCAGAAAGAGGAAGATATAAGCTTTGCCACATAGCTAAGACCTTTTTACCTGGTTCAGGATTCTGTCATTTTAAATAAAAAAAGGATAAAGCTACTTGTACATAATTTTACACACATAATGGGGTGTTCACACACTCACATGCGTGTGAGACCCACTCAACATAAAATTATGTACACCAAGCACAGCCTATAAAAAAATGTCGTGTTCACGTGTATTATTTAATCATCCAGAGAAAATAATGACTACAATATGTTCACTGAAAAAATAGTTCACTAACAATAATGTACTTACCAGTATTTTTCGAGGCCATAAATGTTTCCTTTATTGTAGAAGTCAAGTGTCAGCTGTTCAAAGTCCTCGTACAGATCCTCTTTGAATACCTTCTCCAAACCATAACTAAGAAAAGAAAACAAGCGATAAAACAATTTAAAACAAAAAGGCATTTGTCAGAGAAGAGTAGTTGAATAGAAAGAAAACTCTCAGCAAGAAACTAGGACAAACAAGCAACGCATGAAGCTTACCTATAAAACCTGAATAGACACTCTATCCCATAATTATAATTAGCAGCAGCATCTTCTAGAGCAAACTTCCGAAAATCGTTATACATGGAAGGAATAAACATGTTCCTTAAGAAATAAGACCAAAATCGGTACAGTGTATTCATCTCCTGCAAAAATTGCACGAGCCATTTATAAATAAAGAGCATGCACATCATAAGAGAAGCAATGCCATGCTAGCAACAGAAATAATCCAATCTGCTATAAACAGGTGGATTGATGAAGAATTTAAAAAGAAGAAAAAGAGAGAAATTTTACACTGCGTCCACCAGTAAGTTCGTATGCCCTTTTAAAAGAGAAATTTGGTAAAATGTCCAGTTAAAGAAAATAATTGGCAAGTTCAGCATATTTAACAATAGTGCACTTGCTTCCTAGACGCTAACAGGGAAGATAAACCCCATCCCCATCTCCATCCCCACCCCCTTATCTAAGAGGCAATGACATCTCCCTCTAATAAGATACAGTGAACATATCTTGAATTACACTAAATAAAGGGGAAGCCAATAACCTTAAGAGACTTCGCAGAAGTCTTAAGTGCTGATCTAAAAACAACGTTAAATCTCTGATGCATGAGAGTTGTAAAAACTCCTTCACAGAGACTCTTATGATGGACCAACATGGGATTTGATGTAAATTACATGGTAAACGATTTTGGTGATGAATTAGGAATGATTTTGCAAAGAAAGGAAAAGGTCTTATAGAGAATTTTCCATAGGATCGAAAATGCTGAAAAATACAAAACTTCCATTGTCTTCCTGTTTGGATTTTTAGGCTCTAACGACTCTACTGGCGTACAGATTTAGAAAATTTCTTGTAAAGACTCCAGTGGGCATGGGTTTAGGATGATTTCCCCAAAAAATAAGGGATGGGGGAGGAAATTTTATAATTTTATTGGGTTGTTTCGATAGGTGGTGTACTCAAGAACAATGCTTTAGACTAAGGTGGATAAAAAGAAGAAACTTAAAGGAAAAGAACAAAAATCCAAATAA
This sequence comes from Olea europaea var. sylvestris, assembly GCF_002742605.1. NCBI lineage: Eukaryota > Viridiplantae > Streptophyta > Magnoliopsida > Lamiales > Oleaceae > Olea > Olea europaea. Next base: position 6,546,953 of record NC_036252.1, read on the forward strand.
GGGAACACACAACAGAATATCAATTTTTTATCAGGTTAACTTCATGAGAATACAGAGATTGTACAAATAGGTCTGTCCCATTAAACCAAAACTAGGACTTGAACTAGGAAAGTTAAAAGATTAATCTAAGACCAATTAGGATTCTTCATAAGCACCGAAACAACATTACTAGAAGTAAGAAAAATCCTAATAGATTGCCCGTATCTAGCAATTATTGGAAAAAACAAAAACTCACTCCTAAAAATTGTTAAAGAAAGTAGGCTGTAAATCAGGGCTGCAATCTCTGTAAATCAGCACAAATCAATCACTGTAAATAGAGCTGTAAATCAACTGTTAGGGCTGTATGCTGTAAATTAGAGCTGCAAATTAGGGCTGCAAATCACTGTAAATCATCAATAATGACTGTAAATTAGGGCTACAAATCAGCAAGTGTATTTCCTATATAAAGGGTATCCTCTAACAATAGAGAACAGAGTTTTCTCACAAAAAAACTCTCTAATTTCTCAAAAATATTATCCTGTGCAATAATATCTCAGCAGTCTACTAAAAGGATAAAAGGAAAAACTCATTCAATTTTTCCAAATCTGCTGTATACGAAGTACAAAATTTGTCTTCTTTTTAAGCACATCTTCTGCATCAATTTCTTCCCAGAACTTGTAAAATCATACTATACGTCTAACAAACAATTAAAGATGTTGCGCAAATATTTAAAAGAATACCTCACTGCAACCAACTCCCAATTTTTTACGTTCACTAAGGCACCTCTTGTGATACTTCTTATACCTGCAGAGAAGAATCCATAGCCCCGTTGAAAAATCTAATGAGCAACAAAAGATGTTGGAATCTCAAAGCAAAAGGCAATCACACGCATATGAAATGCTAACTATGTGCTCCAACATAACCAAACATAGAGACATGCATTGGTATCCTAACGGTGTGTCTAAAATATATCTACTCACAGCTGCTGTTTGAAGCCATTTTCCTCTAGAAGTTTATGACTTGGATGCTGAAATGGCGGAAATGGCTTTGGCATCGAACCAACAGGCGGACTGCTTCCAGAAAGATTGCTGTGAGGTGAAGCACTCAACTTTGAAGGCCTCAGCCTGGGTAATCGAGAGTTGAGCTTTAGAAAATTTTAAATTTATAATTAGCAAATAAACCTTAAGCAAAAAGTTTACAGAAATGAACTATTTGCTTCAGAAAACTTACCTTTTACTCAAACAACATAAAATTATTCTAGACGTTGAAGAAAAATAAGAACATACGAATATGATCTGAACTCACCCGTGACCATCTGGAGGAGTAGAACCAAAGAAAAAACCAACTAAATCTCTAGGTGGACTATCAGTTATCACGCCAATAGAGTTTCTAACGCTTCCTTGTCCCTTAACGTTTCCAGAGAATAGTCGCTGCTTTTGAATATATTGCTGCTTGGAACTGACTTTGTTTTGCTTCCTTCTAGAATTCAAATTGCCAGGCTCCTCATGGCCATAAGAAGAATGTTCATGATTCCTTGAATCTGATACCGCGACACTGGCAACTAAACATTTGGAAATATCGTTCCTGCTTTCATTATTGGGCTTATTACTTCTACGATGAGATCGTTTTGACTTCAGCTCCTGCAAAAAGCAAAATATTAAAAGCAATTGCTTTTTATATAAGTATAAATGTAGTAGAAATAGAAAACAAATCAACCTGCTCATAAAAGTAGAGGCCGTCATTTATAGCAGAAGCAAGCTCACTGGATATTCTTTGTGCTTCTTCCCCTTGTACTTCACCCACCCAACTATTCTGTAGTACACATCTAGTTAGTCATAAAACAATAACCAGCAAATGGGCAAACGTATCTTCAGGTCAACTTCTCAGCAAAAAGCTTTCATCAAATTGTTCAAATTCAGTATAAATTATGTAAAACCCCACTCTCCTTCTCCATTAAAGGTCCCAAGGAAGAAAACAAATGGAAAAATGGAAAGGCCCCAAATGATAAGGAAAAAAACTATAAAACACGTTCTAATTAGTGGAAACTTTCACAGAAACCCTGTGAAAAAACAATTATTATTTATACCATAGGTAAATAAGATCAACAATATTAGTATCAGTTCAGATTATTTGAAAAAATTAAGAACAATAATTTGGAAGAAATGCACCTCAGGCAGACAAATATGAGTTCAATGAGAAAGATGTTTATTGCCTAAATCAAAACAGAATCAAATAATTCGGTATCACATGTTCCTGGCATGAGAATGTAATTTTACTGTGAATGAGCCATGTGAAAATAGAGATAAAAAACAGAGTTTCAGTTTGGAGTGCGCTCTAGTTCTTTTTTTCTTTTTTAACATCACCAATCATATTGGAGTAAAAGATATAATGTCGTTTAATTAATCAAGCATCTCGGAATATAAGTCCAGGATATTTGGTGTTTTAGAAACTGAGAGAACTATTTTCCTATTAATAATTGCTAGACATGTCAATAATTCACAGTCCACAAGATCTCAAAATCTACACTCCCCCCGTATCTATTTATGTGCCCTTCCAGGATTAGCAAAGGCCAACACTGTACAATGTCATTATCCAATTCCACAAACTAGAATATTACTCCTACAGCAACTTTTGAAACTTTCTGAATTATTGGCTTAAGCCTTGCCTAGGAGCTTGAAAGAACAAGGGACACAAACTGTAAACTAACCTTGTATAATGTGTGGTTTCTTACATATTCACATGAAGAGATCAAGTGTAAAAAATTAACAGATAAAAGCAAGACTATGCTCCTCAAATATTTGACTTCGCGACAAACAAGAAAGTTGCTGCAATCTGCAAAAATGAATTGTTGGATGGTGTACTTGCAAAAAAGTCAGAACTCATTTCCTATACCTTCTAACATTCGAGTGAATCCTCATCATGATTGCAACAATCTTCTCACTTTATATGGAATGGAAATTACAAATAACAGAACAGCATAATAACATCATAATAATTAACATAATTGAGCATTATCTGAAAATGACTTGAGCCACTCCATACAACAAAAGATCAAAATATACTGGGGTCCATGCAGCTCATGGACTTGCCTGGGTAACAATTACTAGCCTCTCCACAGCTTGATCATTGACAACGATCTCATCATCTTCATCATCGACTCTTTTGGAGTAATGGCACCAAGTTGTGAAGAAGATAAGTCAGAGCCAACGTAAGAAAGTTTAAAGGCAATGAACAGCAAAAACTATAAAGCACAACATATGAACTGCAATTCTGCATCAAGGAATACTAAAATTGTGTCCGAAATTTAAAGCTTTTAAACCTAGCAATTGTACTCTTAAAGAATTGTAGCATCTTTATTACATAAAAAGAGTATCAATAAATCTTTTTAGTGCAGAAGGAGGAAAAAAAGGACAAACAAAAGTGACCACTTTTTTGAAGGAAAACTTCAATTGAGAGCCCAATGAAATGGAATGACACAGTCTGTCCATAACATCTACATGATAATAAGTTCAGCAGTACTACAGTCGAACAGGTTCTCCAAAAATGTACTCCACCACTTGTTGAAAAGTCCAATCATAAATTGACAAAGGGAGAATCTGATAGTATGCCCAGGATACAACCTCAAATTCATATTTTCAAATTAATCTTTTGTGCAGCTTTTGTTTTTTCCCTTTACTTTCAACAGAATCCAATCATCTGCTGCTAAGAAGACTTCAAATAGTCTCCCAGCCATATATAAAAGATGGCCATTTTTAATGCCTTGACCTTATTGATGGCACACCGGTTAGCTATACCATCAAGCTACAAAATGGACAGGATGCATCCTACAGAAACACATTATTCACCTTCCTAAAAGCCAATTAATGCACTAGGAAGTAAAGCACGAAATACCAAAGTAATTTTGTTTCTCTATGAATGTTGAAAATGACTCATATTTCCAAATAAAATTAGTCTCTTAATTAACCACAAGGTATATATGCATATTCAGAGCTGACTGCATAAAAAGAAGTATATTGCTCATTGACGGAAATTATGTTAAATGGTTGTAGAGCTAAGGTAAGGGAAATTTGGTTTGGTTAAACATATTCTTTCTAAGGCAAATATAAAGTAAAAACAACTTTTTTTCATTTTTAGCTGGAAGGAACCTTCAAGGAGCCTTATACAAACTAATTCTCCTTTGTTCCAGTTGGTTAGGGATTGTTGTTTTCACAGCTCAGATCAAGGAAGTATCGGTTGGGGGGGAAGAAGAGTGGAATTTGAGGGGTTTGGGAAATGAGGAAGAAGGTTCGTTATATATAAGGGTTTTGTCGCGGGGGTTAGGTTGGGTGTGGGGGGGGGGGGGGGGGGGGGGGGGGGGGGGGGGGTCTTGTACAACAATCTAGGTCTTTTACCTAAAGAACAAAGCTGAAATATCAAGACCCAAAGTCAATATTCTAATGTTGCATTTTGAAACTCTGATATAAGCCCCCGTTTGGCCCCCATTAATTTTCATTCCATTCCATTTTATTTTTCTCTCTCCTATTTTCAACCACAAAATCTTCCATAAAATAATATTAGACGTAAATCGAAAATTTTTCATTCTCTTTCAACCAATCATTTTTAAAAAAACACTATTCCACCAGTTAATTTTTGCACAAAATGGGGGCCAAACGGGGGCTAAATCTCAACGGCAATTTTCTAATCTTTTCCTGATTGAAATTGATCTAAACCTACCGTTGAATAACACAGTACTCTTCTGTAGATACATATTCATGACACCCACCCCCACAAAATTAGTCCAGAATGAAACCATTTGAGAGTATAATGAATTTGCTGCGGCTTAACACTGGTATTGTGAGGACATAAAATCAACTTTTACCCATAATTGAAATCCATCAAGAAATAAATTGCCAAGACAGTTTCAGGGGATTCAGGACCTTAAATTTGAAATCCACTCCACTTAGTCCAAATAAAGAGTATTAATAAGCCAATAATCAGCATTTATCTTGATGAAGTACATGATGCAAAATAGAGGCAAAAGTGTACCTCAAGTTCCATGCAAATAAATCATGCAATGACATTCTTTTTTCTTATTGAAAAAGTGGGGATCAAAATTCAGAGTTTAACCTTTTAAGGCATGGGCTTCATTAAAAAAGATAAAAAGATTGAAATAAGAATAAAGATTTAGCGACAGACAGAAGAACAGAGATGCAGAAGGATTGCAGATAAACAGTCATAAATCAAGTACGGAATACCTGCCTACAGTAGAAGGATGATCCTTCAATAATATTTTCTGCTCCAGTTCTAGCTCTTCATCAAGCATGAATGTGCTTGAAAAATCATTAGATGAGTCATCCAGATTCTGCGCAGCAAAATTAGAAGGCAATGGTGTCTTTATATTTTCAGAGCCTTCAATAATGCTCGACTTCACAGAATCAGCTCCTTGTGTAGTGGCTGGGAAACTCGAACATTTATTAAGGTCAAGGCCATTATGTTTATTATTTGCCTCAAAGTCCTTTCCCACACTTGAATTACAGTCTCCAAAAGCAGGTGCTTGGGTTTTGCCACCAAATACAACCTTATCTTTGTTTTGTTCTGTATCATTAAATGACTCCTTTTGAGAATCTTCACCTGATGGTAGGTGATCCACAGAGCTTCCACTTGGAGAAGAAAAGGCATTTATTCCTTCAGAGCTGTCCTTTTTATTATCATTAAGCTCATCATTCTTCAGAGCATTCGGAACTAGAGAAGAAGATTTATCAGTAACAGAAGATGGAATCCACTTTGACCACTCATCACGTCGCCTCAGCCTCTCACCCTGTGGAAATAAAATTCAGTGCACATCAAGGGAATATTTTCAATAAACAAAATGACGGTTAAAAAAACATGAATTCTAAAATGGGAAAACTAATGCAGTAGTAGAGAAGTAGAAACGCAACTGGGGGATAATAAAGAAAGGAAACATTTATCTAACCTGCACTTCAACAGTACTTGAAGCTTGCAATGCATCCAGAATAAATGGTATATTTGTGTTCATCCTTTTAACCTGAAAAGGGGAGCATAGAGAATAACTGCACATGCTAAAATGGTAGAATTTTGAGGAGCTAAATCAAGCTCGCAGGTGGAGGAAACCTAAATACTCCTCCCCACCG
>NC_036252.1:6553126-6651085 GCF_002742605.1 Olea europaea var. sylvestris
CCCCCCAACCCTCAAGCACAATAAATGGAACAGCTCAGTTGATTCACAAATGCACGATATGATTTCCAAATTAATGATAATGAACTTCTTTATATAGCATTTGTTAAATAATAAAGAGTTTCCATCAATACATACCCTTTTGAAGTCAGCAATAATTGAAACCGGAACCCAACCTTGGTCATCCATCAAGGAAATTAAGTAGTGATCATTCTGAAGATTCTCATCACTGCCAAAGTAATGAAATTCAAAACTCAAATATTTACCTATTATTTAAACATAATACAGCTTTATTAATTTCATTTATTACCAATCAATAGTCGCAGGAAAACATCACTACATCCAAGAGACATAAGTACGACCCATCATTTTAAATTATCATTATTACCAAATAACATCCCATTTATGTGAAAATAATTTGAATAGACTCCAAGAGATAAATCATAAACAAAAAAGTTCATCCAATAAATAGATTAACAAAATAATTCAATGTTGACGCCACAATTCTAGGATGAACCTTTTTCAGGGGAAAATATGCCCGATATCAATTTTCACCAAAAAAATAAAGGCAAAGATTTGCTAGTAGGGAGATCTTTCTCAAGCAATTCACCTGAAATAATATTCAATTTGCTTTATTATGTCAGCTTTCAAGTTTATCACTGGTGAGGGTGGCATGAGAACTCCAGGGTTGAAAGGATATTGAACAACAAATGGTGAGTAAGGTACTCTAACAGAACCTTGAGGAGCAGCAGGAACATAACATAGAGCTCCGGGAGGACCTGTATCATTGACAACCTTATCAGACAATGTAATTAAGCAACTGCTTGAAGAGGAACAGGAGGGAAAAAGAAAGGGAAAGGGAAAGCAGATGGAGAGGGAATCACGGAGAGTAGAATCTTAATACAAAAAATATTTGATATCATTTATGAAGATGGCTTCATATTGAGATATATAATTACCTGGGAAGTATGGTCCATCAATGAAGCCTGCTTGATCAACAAATGGAGGCTTTAACAAAGGCCTACGTCCCAAGGATTGTTGTGAATGAAAGTTGTTACTATAAACAACTGGTCGCTGATTAGGCCATGAAGGATTCAACCAGCCACCTTGCTCCTGTGCACTGGGTCTTCTTCCACCAGACTTGGCATCATGGTCCTTGGAATCAGAGCGTGATGACGGCTTAAAGCCCCCATTTACTGGTGGAGCAAAGCATTGTACTTGAGTGTTGCTATTGGATTTTACCAATTGAGTATCAGGTATTGGAAAAGGTCCAGGGTGAAAATGATATCCATATCCAGGACCAGAAATGTGTGGCATTGGAACCATAGTAGGAAAAACTGGTGTAATAGCTGGTTGATGATAGGGTGATGGTACAGGAAATGGAGGCACAACATTGGGACAGTGCTTGGGACCTGTTCTGTGATGATGCATATTGGAAGGCTTACGAGGTGAGTTAAAATTACCACGTCCGTGCAACTTCTGCTGCTCAACTTTAGCCTGGGAGACCAGAAAAAAAAATCTCAGGTAAGATGCCGAATTGCTGATCATCAAACAGACCATGTACATACAATAACCACACATGCTTAGGGGCAGTAAATTTGGAGTAATCAACAAGGGTTGCCTCTCATATGAAAGAGGCTCGTTTGGCCTCACCTAATAGTATGGGATAATTGGGTTAAGCAAGCATTCCCAGTTCAAGGAGGAATCCGTCTGAGGCAAACCACTGGCTCATCATAATATGTCTACCATGTGGAATCAAGAAATAAATTTTATTTGGTAACCAAAAATGTATAATAAAACCAGTAATTATGCTCCACGGTTTTGCTGTACCGTGATAACTGATAAGGATACAATTTCTCAGTTAGCTTCTTTTTTTTTTTTTTTTTTGGCCACAGATCGATTTGAATATCAGCATCTCTAATTCTACTTCACACTGTCATTTTTTAATCAATTGCAGCCTGTTTGGAAGTATTTTCATTCTTTTTTTTTTTTTTTTTTTTTTTTTTTTGGCCACAGATCGATTTGAATATCAGCATCTCTAATTCTACTTCACACTGTCATTTTTTAATCAATTGCAGCCTGTTTGGAAGTATTTTCATTCCATGTCTGTCTTCTGACTATAAGGATTCACAATGTCAGGAAACCTAGGACTCTATTCTATGCCTCATTTTCGAAAACATTTTTGAAAAATTTAAGTACTAAATCTTGAAAATGCGTCTGATTTTTTATATTTTTCCCCTTTTTTGAATATGCTTTTCATAGAATTCAAAATACACATTAAAGAAAGGACATGTTTTGAAGTCATTTTTTTTAAAGGATGCACCAAAACTGATCCTTATGATCTTAACGTCATTATTTAAATATGTAATTACAGTGAAACCTAATGACAAGATGATTTAATCCGTCCTTCAAATAAAAAGGAACATAAATTGTTAAAGCAGAAGTTCTACACCATACAATTAGATTCAATTTATATGTCTCTCGTTAAGATATTGACATCTGTTCAACCTTCGCTAGCATCAGATCATTTATGAAAGGAATTATTCTGAAACATCCCTTGTTTCAAATTCCATATTTAGATCAATAACTTCCTGCTCAATAAAATACAATTAACATAATATATTCAAATCTTTTAACGCAAACCATAAGCAGGTAGTAACAGCATTCACTATTATAAGCATATACCTAAAATGAAAAAAAAAAACAAAAAACAAAAAAACACCAATAGCACAGACCGGCATGAGAGGTGGAGGAGCACCGCCACTGTTGACTTCTTGCTGGGGCTGCGGCAACAACAACTTGGAAGAGTTGGAATCGGCATTAACATTGTTCTTAAACCGCTGCTGCGCATCGGACAGTGCAGGCCAAGACTCCGAATCAGGCTCCATCGCCGGAGAAGTAGCACCATTGGCCATTCCTGTGGAAGGCTTCCAGGGTGACTTGGGAGGTCCACCACTTATTACCTCATTCTGAATATTCTGCAGATCACCACCACTACACTCATTTTCACCAATCCCCATTTTATACGAAAACGAGGATTTTTCACTTCCTTATTCGTGCAGAATTATTCAATTAAACTCAGCTCCACTGAGCGAAAAATTGGAATTTCGATAACGGATGTTCAAGAGGGGTGAAATTAACAGCGGATGAGGATGCAATTGATATGAACAAATTTACGAAACGGCGGCGTAACAGCGACGGGAACGAGTTCAGCCGAGTGAGGAGGCGGGATGCAAGCAGTGGGACTGAGAGAGACTAGGGTTGTGCAATTTTCAACGAGTGTTGACAGCTTGTCTATATATTCCTTCGAGGGTAATTTTGTCGTTTCAAGTTTTACTGGATAAAAAGAGCGAAAATTTGGTGCAATGGGCCCAACGGCCCAATCCAAATGACAATTTCACCCATGCTCCTGCCTCCTAGTGTGGGACCGATCAATACATAATTCCTAATTCTAAAGATTATATTTCATAAAGTGGAAATTATAGCTTTCCCTTGTTTTCAGATCCCTAATTCAAAGTTAAGATTTCAAGTTTTTTAATTCAGAAATTAGATAATAACATATTTTTTTAATATTAATAATAAAGTTACAAAATTAAAAAAAAAAAAATCCACAACCCACGCCACGTAGCAAAACTCTCACCTAAATCTAAAATTATCTCTCTCTCTCTCCCCCCCCCCAAACTATCACTCTCCCCTTCTCTCCATCCCTGTTCCTTCTCCATCCTTTCTCCGACGACAGGACCACCCTATGACGGCATTGAGTCGTCATCATAGGGTGCTTTTGTTGCTCGTCCCTTCGCTTCTTCTTCTTGGAGTCATCTGCACAGAGAGCATAGTTCGCTTTTGGGGACATTTTTTGTGTTCACAGCATCGTCACACTACCCTGGTGATTGTGTGGTGTGGTGGACTTGTGGAGGCGTGGCAGCATAGTGAATTTATGGTTGTTGTGTGGTGGATTTGTAAAAGTTTGGTGGTTGGTCTGCTACTGATGCAGCATCACCGCACCACCCTTGTGGTTGTGGTGTGGTAGACTTGTGAAGGTTGTGGCAGTGTGGTTAAGTCCGACAAGTATGGATCATCGCTAAGTTGAGTCATGGCACTCCAAGCGCCCCTGATCTTTGCTGTGATGCTCAGTTCGTGCACTACAACAACGGTGAACTGAGAACCACTGCAATGGCAAACCAGGTGATTTGTATTGTTTTCTAGTGGTTTGTGGTGACTTTTGTAGTAGTTTTTGAGGTGGGTTTGTGGTGGTGCTAGCGATGTTTTGTGATGGTTTTGCATTGCTCTGGTGTGTGGTGGTGATTTTGTATTGTCTAGTGATGGTGGCCATGGTAGTGGTGTTGCGATCGGAGGTGGAGGCAGTGCATCTAGTGAAGACGATGGTGGTGGCGGTTTTGCGTTGCTATTGTATGTGATGGTGATTTTGTGAGGTCCGATGATGGTGGTTATGGCGGTGTTGCTGCTATCAGAGGTGGTGGCGGTGGTTCTGGCGAAGATGGTGGTGGTGATGCTATTGGAGGCAGTGATGAAAAGTTGGTCGCAAGCGTTAGCAACTGTTAAAATTTATTTTGTTGATTATGACCATTAAATTGGTTAATCTGAGGCTCATAAACAATATCTGATCAATGAAAAAAGATAAATTGTGACCAGAAGAATGTGTGACCTAAAAAATTATTAATTTGTGATCGATAATTTATTACTGTATAATAAGTTGTGACTTATAATATTTGTAATTTGTGATTGATAAATAAAATATGATTTGTATTTTTCTGATTTGTGATCGATGAATAAATTGTCACCTATAAAATTTTTGAATTGTTATTGAAAAATAATTTGTAACACGTTAAAATTTTGACTAATTAAATCGTTACTTTGTAATAAAATTGTATACATCTGTGACCTTAATATATTAATGACTAAATTATATAATCAATTAAATCATAAATAAAATTTAATAGATATCTGATTTTTAAGATTTGAAACATTTGCTCTTTGGCTATGTTTGAGCCATATTTTTTCAAAAAAAAAAATACAATTTTCAGTAATGACTTAATATCATCTCAATCACATATTTCTTAATAAAATAATATTACACGCAAATCTAAAAATTTTCTTTCTTTCTTAACCACACATTTTCCATCAATACACTATTCAAAAATATATTTTCATTCTAATAACGTGGCCCAAACAAGGACTTAGTTTTGAAATGGGTGATACTTATTCTCTTACTAGTCACTATCACGTGCGTTGTACGAATTTTGTATTTATCGTATTTTTATTATCGTATGAATTTTAGTTTTTGAAAAGTTTTTGAAACAATATCTAGAAATATTTTTATGATATAAGAAAATAATTGCAAATTATTTTTACAATTGTATCGGTATTGTGTTTTCTAGAAAAAAATATGCTTGTATATTTCATGCTTGAGTAAGGAATATACAAACTATTTTGCTTGTATTCTTTGATAATGTTGATATAATTGAGTTAAATGTGAAAATTATATTTCTAATTCAATATTGAAAAATTGAAGATTGAGCACAAAGTTATAAATCGACTTGCATATTCATATACGTTTATATTTTGTGCTTCATATATTTTAATATTTATTTTATACTTATATCGAAAAGATAAACATCTGGAATTTTTTCTGACATTCAGTTTGGTGAGTGAACGTACGGTGGTCTACATTCTCGATATTTGTAAGTACAAAAATCGATATATACGATAAGTTGCAAATATGATATGTAGCATATATATGGTAAGCTACAAATATGTTAGGCAGCATATACGGTAAACTGTAAATACTGTAAGTAGGCTACAAACGGTGCCAACCGTATTTACGCATACCGTATTTACAGCTTACCGTATTTGTATCAATCCGTATTTATAGCTTAACATAGTTGCAGCATATCATATTAACATAGTGGTGGCATACTCGGCTCGGCCCTTAATCTCACGAGCTTGGCTCGTGGGCTCGTCCAAATTTATTTTATTTTTTTTAAAGAGTTTTACAAATAAATGAAATAATTTTTAACACTTTTAAAAAAATTAAAAAGTGTTAAAAAATACAAATAATTTAACAAAAATAATTTTTTTTTTAATTTATATCATATTGTAATACTTTTTATAAAGTATAAAATACTTATATAATGAAGACGAATTATTTTTTGAAATACATTTACAAAAAATATATTTTTTTCATTTCTTTTTAAAATAGATAAAATGTAAATACTCACCTTTTATCCGGGCTTAGGACCAGTTACATTAATTTTAAATAGGCGGAGTTAAAAATTGTACACGAATAACTTGTTTTAACGTGTACAATTTTTTAAAGAAAATTAAATTTAACGATTAAAAAATAAAAAAATTTTGATTCATATAATTAAATCAAATATCACTTACCTGACGACATACAATTTCAGCGTATTTATCTTGTAGTCGAAAATGAGCGTCATGTAAAAATTCTTCACGCACATTAATGCTTCCAAAACATCTTCTTTCAGTCGGCTTCTGATATCGGTCAAAACCCTTTCACCTGCACTAAAAGTAGACTCCGAAGCAACAGTGCTGACCGGAGGTGTCAGCAGATCTTTCGCAATTGCAGAAACAATTGGTCAACGTTTTTCATACTTTCTCCAGAATTTAATTACTTCTTCTGAACTTTTTTTAATTGCTCTGTCTGTTGGCATATTATAATTGAAATAATCAATTATTTCGGCAGGCATCGCATTTTGAGTTTCGACCGATATTTGATGAGATGCAAATATAGACGACATGATACTAGATGAACACATTGTAGTTGCATCATATCTAAATGTATTAATACCTTGAAATAAATTCATTATTTCGACATCATCTTCTTCAATTTGAGCAGAAGGAGTAGGTGCAGAAGGTACCCGACTAATATTCGCACACATTCTTTTCGCATATAAATCATACATTCCACATAATGTTTGCTCTAAATTCTTACAAGTAATAGGTGTATCAAGTATTAAAACTTTATTGATTTGATCAATAACATATTTAGTTCCCGAAATATTATATCGGGGGTCCATTGCGCATGCTAAAGGAAATAATATAGGCAGTTCTTCCCAATATTTTCTAAAATTTAATTCCATAACAATTATAATTTCACTAAAAGTATGATCATTTTTATATTTATGGAATGTTCTTACAATTATATAAAGGCGCTCAAGCACCATACAGCTTGTGGGATAATAAACGCCGGATAAAATCTTTGTGATCTCATAAAAAGATGTCAAAAATTGTTTAACTTTCAAAACTAAAATTCAATCGGATTCATTTAACATACCATCGTCATCACTTCTAACGTATCTATTATTATAAAAGTCAGTTATTAAATTTTCGAAATTTTCACATGACTTTAATAGCAAGTAAGTAGAGTTCCATCTATGGCCTACGTCGCTAACAAATGTTTTAGCAGTCATCACCCCTAGTTCAGTACAAAAATCTTCAAAGCTTGTTTTCTATTAGGAGAGATCGTAATTTATACTAATGCATTCCTAATCTTTTGAAATTCATCCTTTATATGTTTTAAACCATCTTACACAATTAAATTCAAAATATGACACACACAACGAATATGAAACAAATACCCACCAAAATCAAGTTGAAGTGTCCTACACAATTTATCGACAACTATCTTATTAACACTAGCATTATCAAAAGTAAAAGACCGAATTTTAGTCTCGCAATGATATTCTCTAACAATACTGATAATAGTATTACATATATTATTCATATTGTGAGGAAACTCAATAATTCTAAAAGCAATAATTTTCTTATGCATGCATCGAAGTGGGTCTATATAGTGTACGGTTGCAGCTATATATGCTATTTTATTAATCTCTTCCCATATATCAGAAGTTAAAGATATAACATCTCCATATTGTTGCAAATCCATAATTAATTATTGTTTTGAATTTTTTAAATAATTTATTGTATCGACACGAAGAGTTTTTCGACTTACCCTAATGTACCTCGATTGTAGATATTCTTTCACGAACGAAACGAAGTATTGGCTGTCTGCAATAGCCAGAAGCAACTCGGTGGCAGCAACAAATTTCACCATTTCAGTTCGAGTATTGTCCTCCGAATACACCTATGAGATAGGGATGAAGTTGTAGAACCAACGCCTGGACTGTCAAATTGCAATTGTGTTTAATCAGCTGGAAGAAGTCTGTGTTTGACCGCACATGCTTTGTAGTGGCGGTTGAGATGGGTGGTACCAATTCCTTTTTGTCATGCCAATCTTTGTTGACAGTATTTACATACTGCTTTAGATTCTGCAAGGTCATCGACGACTTTTCCTGTTGAAATCATTTTAAAGTGATCCTAACATTTTGCTTGTTTTTTGGCATTTCGCTTTCCCCTCGCATCTGGGATGTTTAATTCGACATCTTCATTCTCATGTTCCGCTTCGTGAACGTTAATATCATCCAAATCAATTGGATTGTGGCTTCCCTAACCGTGAATGTGAACATCTTTAGGTATCGGTAGGTCATTTAGATAGGCAAATTCATTTGGAAATTGACTTTGCGGAGTCTTAGGCGATTCGTCATGATGTGGCCCACATCCTGTATCGAACAAGCTCTCAACAAATGAGCGTTGATCCATTTGTTGATTGTTTATGATGAAATCTTAAGTAGAAGAATATAAATGTAGTGAGATTGTGAGAATTGAGAATTGGATGAATTGAAATTATAACTAATAAACTGTAAAAATTGAATTGATATTATATATTTTACAGTACAAGAAAGTAAAAACTCGATAACTGATATAATAAAAGAGAATTGAGAGAGTTGGAGCCTTGGAGTAGCAATTGATATGAAAAAAAATAAAGGGGGAAAGGGGTATTTATAGTAGAAGGGGGGGAAATTTTAAAAAAAATTAATTTCAATGACCGACCGTTTTGGTCACTTTAAATTGGAGGGCTCGACGAGCCATGAGCCGAGCGACTCGTGGCTCGTTCAAATGAGCCGCTTGCCTCCCGGTGAGGCTCACTCGGCTCGTGCTCGGGCTTGTGATTTTACGAGCCCGAACCGCCCACAAGCCCCATTTTCAGGAGCCGAGCCGTTTAGCCGGCGAGCGGCTCGGCTCTTTTGACATCCCTATATTTACAGCATACCGTATTTGTATTATACCACATTTGCAGCATATCGTATTTACAACATACCGTACATGCAACATACCGTATTTGCATCATACCGTATTTACTGCACATATTGTTTTTAATACGGCAGATATTGTTTTTTGTAATTCAATATTGTTTCCTATATATATATTGTAATTTTATTAACATAATAACAAGATTTATTATGATTACCTAAATTTTTTTTAACACAACGCAATAAATCAATATTTTAACCTAGTGATTGCAAAAGTCTTTTGTGTGTCAATAATGCATCTCCCATTCGAAGCTTCATTGTAAAAGGCCTTAAAGCTCAATATTATATAAGAGTTGGTGCTCCTTTTTGTAAATCATCGAAAGAGTTGTAATGGTTTTGATTGCACCATAAGTCAATCGATGTAGTGAAATGGTCTTACTCGTAACGAAAAACTTGGTAACAAAGGACGTAGATCATTGGTTTGATCGAACCTTCATAATTATATCGTTTGTACACTCTCTTCTCTTTACTTATCATTATTTTATTTACGCATATTATTTGATTGATCTCTTTGTTCTTGCATGATAAAAGATTAATTTTTGAAAAAGTTTCAAAAACCAATTCACCCATTCTTAGTTAGTCATTCTTGTACTATCATTATTGTGGGCATTTGGGACATGTGAAGACTTCATGGATAGAGACCGATCCTATGGAATGTGGAATGCTTGCAATTTCTTTGATTGGACTGACACGGCATCGAATGACGGGTACAAGATAATAGTAAATGGGTTGATACGATTGAATAATAGACTTAAAGAAGAAAACCATAAAATTTTCTATGAAAATGTACAAGTTCGCTTTTAGTGTTGTTTTCCCATATTTTGTTATTAGGTTATTCCTTCGAATTTGGTTATTGTAATCTTAGCATGAAGTCTTGGAAGATGTAATTGAAGCAGTGTATGTGTCTATATAATTGAATAAAATTGTAGTGAATCACGTTGTTCTGAAATTTTGACTCCGAATTGGTGTTTTTAATGTTTGTTGGGTAAAATCGTGGATCATGTTAATGGATTTTTGCAAGACTTTCCAGCATATGTACGTCAAGCAAATGAATTAAACTTAATAAAAACTTATCTTCGCAAGATGGTAAATGTATTAATCTTGGTAATATGTCATTACATGGAAAAGTGATATAAGCCTATCCCAAAACTTATAAAGTACTTGTTCTATACGTAACATAAACGTGTTACATAAATGTACATTCATTCATTTCAAAATAAAGAAGCTACAAGTAATATCCTCCTTTGTTTGCATGTAAGTTACATCCAGATTTTAGCTTCGGCGAAGCCATCTTCACATGTAGCCTGGAATAAACTCTAGATATCCTTAGTTGTGAAAATGCAACAGCTTCTATCTCTTGAAAACTATCCACCATTTCCTCCAACATTTCTACCCGTAGTTCGTCATTTTTTCTCCAAATGATCTGCAGTTGGTGCCGGCTGGTCGATGGACAATTTCTTCTTCTCGCAAAAAACTTCCCCTACAACGTTGAACAACAAATATAAAAAAAAAGTAATAACATAATAGATATTCAATCATGTACTTGAAGCTGTGAACTTATACTTGCGCTTTGTACTCTTGTTGGTTGAGAATTCACTTCCTCCAATGTTGCATCAAACAAGTTTTAAAATACAAAATAGGAAAATTTTAGTTGTCAGAAATTTATTGGTATCAATTTTAGAATACTTACATCCAATGTAACAGGTGGCGTGGAATGATGTTGCTTGCTGTTTCCTCTCACATCACAAACACAGCACGTCATGTTCATAAGACCCTTTTTTCCTTACATAAGATCGCCTTGTGGGTGCACCATAACTTCCCCCAATTTGTCTCCTAAAGTGGCTCTCCGAACTGTCCGGAGTTCAAGTCTCCAACTCTCCGCACTGTGGGGAGGGTTTCTTCCAACCCTCCGCACAGTGCGAAGAGTTCAAGTTCACGTGAACTCTCCACACTTTGCGGAGGGTTGGAAGAAACTCTTTGGACTATGCGGAGAGTTCAAGTTCAGAGAGTTCACTTGAACTCTCCAATTATGCAGAGGAGTTTTTTTTATTTTTTTTTATTTTCTGTGGTTTTCTAACTTACAGAGATTCTACAACTTAATATAAAAACTTTATGGGATTAGGAAATCAAAGAGAAATCTAACTTTTAGGATTCAATGACCACTTAATAGATTCTACCAAAAACCTCATATTTCTACTTTAAAAAAAAAAGCTAAAAAAAATTGATAAACTAAAAAAAAAAATACTATAGTCTATGCGGAGTGTGCGCACTCCGTCCACATATTACTCCCTATGGAGAGTTGTTTTTTTTTTATACTTATTTTTGTAGTTATAGTTTTTTATTAGATTTAATGCATATTTTTAACTAATAAAATAACAAAGTAAACAAATATTAATTGCATGTTTCAACAAAAAAGGGGGAGTCCTCACTTGTGCGATTTGTGCGAAGTCTCCACACAAGTGCGAACTCTGCACAGTGCTGCGTTTTTACACAAATTGTGCGGAGACTCCACACAGCATAAATTTTTTTTTCATTGAAATTAGTAAATTAGACGAAATTAAAAATAGGTATATCCTTTTCTTTCTTTTTTTTTTTACTTTTTTGTTGCTAATTTTTTGAGAAATTTGATTTGTATATTTTTTTAGTGTATTTTTTATTATCATAATAATAATTATTTTTAAAGCATTTTATATAAATAAACTAAAATAAATGTATAAAAAAAAATGAAAATGCACTTGTCAAGTAATGATATAGATTGAAAAAAATAAAAAAAATCACTCTCTGCACAATCCGAACATTTCGAAGAGGTGTTTTTTCCTTCAATGACGACGAAATCTTAACTATAACATATTATTTACTAAAAGTGAGATGAAAAGCTAAAACAAATACAATAAAAAAAAAATATAGTGCGAAAAGATGGTAATTGCCAACTCTCTGCACCATGACAAATCTCTCCGCATAGTGCGGAGAAAGTTGATTTCTTCGCACAGTGCGGAGAGATTTTCTTTTTTTCCTCTTTACTTTCCTTACTTTTCTTTATATGTTTAATCAAATCTATTTTTCCCTACTTCTTTAAGCTATTTATCATTTTTCTCTCCTACAACCCTATTTAAGACACCAAGAGATGAGAGATGATAACGTGAAATTTTGTCATAAAGCCACAACTTAAAGTTCATTTCTAGTAAAAGAAGGCTTCCTGAATTTCTTTGTAACTCATACTCCAATCAACAATTTATAACTACAATAACAAGATGATATCTCAATTAGCAATTTTTTATAAAAAAAGACATGAAATAAATAAATGAATAGAGAACAGAATCATTTACCACCGGTGAATGCACAAGTCAAAACACCATAAAAGCAACAGAAGTAGTGAACAATTCTATCAAATAATAATTCAACGGATGCTTCTAGAAGCAGTAAATCGCAGAAGGAGTGCCGACCCAAATCACAGAAGGATGAAGAAAAGGTGGTGTAATCATTGTTTGATTATCTCAATGGTTTTCTTTCGCTTCCATCAAGTCAGAAGAAGATCATAGAAATGGTCGTAGGAGTGAAAAAATGGAAAGGGTATGGTATTAGCCGAAAACAATAAAAAGAGATACAAAAAATGACGCTATTTTCTTCTCTTGTACAGTATTTTTGGATCAATTTACTGTTCCATCTATATAACATCTTGTTCCCCTTTTTATAAGAAGTTAGATTTATGAATTTTTTCCTTTCATAAATAACAAACTCAATAAAATATTTCGAAAATCGAGTGATAAATAAATTTATTTAATATTAAGTTATAATATAATATATATTAATTATTTCCAACCCATGCCACCTTACCCCACCTCACCACCTTCCCCCCACCTCTCCATTGGAGATGGCCATCAGCTCAGACAACTGCTCCAGTTTCGATGATAGGAAAATCTCCGAAAATTGAAAAAAAAAATCTCTCTATACTCCGCTGTAGAATAATCTCCAAAAATTTATATGTGACCAGATTTATTGTTCGTGACTATGCCTGTGTTTTTCTATGACTATTTGTGATCAAACTTGTTTTTTCCGTGACCATATATAACCGTTTAATTTGTAATTGTATGTAACTAATTCACTGACCTATATTATCTATGATTAAATATGACCAAATTTATTTTTGATGTGACTAACTGTAATCAAATTTGTATTCAGTGTGATTGTCTATGACCAAGTTAATCTTAACTGTGATCACGTCACAACCGATCACAATCAATAAAAAATTGGTCATGAATAGCCACAACAAACACATATTTGGTCACATAAAGTCGCCACAAACAAATATGCATACAAATTAGTACACGACACACATGTCCGCACAAAAACCATAATCCACCACCTTCTCAAACCCATTACCAACGTAATTTACCACCACCACAACTCAAAATAACAACCTAAATGCAAATAGAACCTAAATAGAGAAACCAAAATAAAATATGTGCAACTTGAATCCCCAGACCCACGATTTTCGAATGCCCACATAAGGAAATTTCAAGCCATAGTGCACACAAACACATGTACCACCCACACTGGGAAAGGATCAACTACCATCTCCACCTACACAAACACCATTATCACCACCCACAAACAGCCACCACTGCGCTAAAGATTAACACCAAAATAGCGATGAAAAGAGAGAGGGTGGCGTCATAGCATTACGGATCGACACAGCAGTACTCACATTGTCGCAATGGCGTCATTAATGTTGAGGCATTAGATAGCGCGATGAATAGGAAGATGATAGAGAGTGAAGAATATGAAAGAGAGAAAAATGAAATTTGGGGGGTGTAGGAGTGGGGATTGAAATTTGGAAGGTTTGTTATAATAAATCTATAATGTTTAAATTAATAATCTTAATTAACACTTGATTTATGAAATTAAGACTAGTCTCCATTTTTTATGAAAATTAGTCCTTAAATGTAGGTTTCCAAATAATTCTTTCTTCTAATATTCATGAGTAGGAACATTTACTTATTTTATGGCATTTCCAAAAAAGTCTCTATTTTAAAAAGGGTAATTAGTATAAAAGGTCCCTACATTTCAATGTTATCGTGCAAAACATCCATACCCTTCATTTTTTAGCATTTCCGCCTTATTTCAATAATTCATTGCTGTCCTTTTCAGCATTTTATAATGTAAAATGATAAAAATACCCTCTTATTTAAATAAAACAAAAAAAACTAAAGAATAAACTACAATCTTACTTCTAAATATTTTAAAAAGTAGAAGTGAGTCCAAATAATTATTAAAATGCCTAATAGCATAAAACTTCCCTATTTTTGGCCTATAGTCTGGAAAACGTCCATACATTTCAAATTAGTAAAATTGACATTTTTCGCAATAAAACATGAAAATAGGGATGAAAACGCAAAAAAATTAAAACGTAAGAACGTTTTTTCGCAACAATTATCAAATGCAAGGATGTTTTTTTATTATTAGACCTCATTAAAATATTAAAAATAACAAAAAAATCTCTATCTCTCTCTCTCTTCTATTCTTCTCCAAACGGGATTGCCACGTTAGAAGGGAAAAAATTCCAACCAACCATCACCTAAACCCCCGAATCTCCATACCGCTGAACCATCTGTTGATATTTTAAAATCATGAAGAAAGGCGCCCTAGTGAGTATAGTCTATTGGTGTGATGGAAATGGCATGGGTATCTCCAGAACAAGTAATGCCGCGCAGTACTTGCGTTCATGAGTTGAGTATTGTGGCTTGCAATTCCGAACAAATCTATTGGCATGAAGGTTTCAATATTAGACGGTGGGTGGTATGTGTAGAGAGAAGTAAGGGATTTTCGGTGGTATAATGGTCTAGCAATTTGGGTAGTGATTTGCTGGAGTCTTTTTACTTCAAAGGTGGCTGACCCATTTAGAGAAGAAAAGTGAAAAAGGGGAGTTTTTTTTTTTTTTTTTAATATTTTAGTAAGGCCTAATAGAAAAAAAAATCCATACATTTGACACTTCTTACGAAAAACGTCCCTACATTTCAATTTTTTTATGTTTTCATTTCTATTTCCACGTTGCATTGTAGAAAACGTCATTTTCACCAATTCGAAACGTAGAAACGTTTCATACACTATAGGCCAAACGTATGGACGTTTATTTGAACTTACTTGCACTTTTTAAAATATTTAGTAGTAAGATTGTAATTTAATCTTTATTTTCCTTTTCCTTTTTTTATTTTATTTAAATGGGAGAGTATTTTAATTATTTTACATTAAAAATAGTAAAATTAACATTTTTTGCAATGAAATATTGAAATAAGGGCGAAAATATCAAAAAATAAAAAGTAGTGACATTTTGCACAATAATATTGAAATGTATAGACCTTTTATCCTAATTAAAACATAAAGTATTTATAAATTTAGAGAGTTAAAATTTTAAAATATCCTACAAACTATTTATATTTAACACTTAATTTTACTATTCTCAAAAAAATATTTATTATTTTTCTATCTTTTATTTTAACTAGCATTTCTTTAGATTATTTTATAATTTTCCAAAATTTAAATTGAAACACTTTGAATGCATTTGATTATAGAAAGCGAATTTGGCTCTAAATTAAAATTTTAATTTAAAAAGTCTCTTGGAGAATGGTTTTAAGAGTTGACTTTTTAACATAAAGAACATTTTATGTTTAAAGAATTTATTGGAAATATTCTTATTTAACTTTTAGAAGTAATTGTAATTATTAATTTAGAACCGGTTTTTAGAAAGAATAAATTGCTTTTGATTTTCTCGAGCATAGAGTTTAATTGATATAGATCTCGTATAATTAACATACGTAAAAACTTACCATATGTCTATTGTTAACTGCTATGTGCACCACACAAACGTGCAAGTTTACTGTTTGACTTGAGTAAGAACTCAACGTGTGCAAAGACATACACAAACACAAATATATGAAAACATAAATATAATAACACTTGCCTTCGATGGACATAAGAAGTCCAACAAAAGACCAAGAATAATCTCCAAGGTTGTGACGTGCAGGGGCGGAGCCAGGATTTGTGTTCAGTGTGGGCAACATTTTTCGACGCCGAACTTCGAGGATTTGGTCATAAATTTAATGATGATAAAAAATAAAACAATATTACAACAACACTAAAAACGAGTGAAAATTTAACAAATATAACAAATCCATTCCAATGGTGGATTGATCTGTGCTCCGAAGTCTAAATGATACATTGTTTTATCAACATTTTGTAGAATTTAAAATTTGAGGTTTCATTTCTCATGAAAACTTCCATGTAACCAAAACGTATACCGAAGACTGACTGTGAATCAGTTGTCAAGTTACAGATATCTCTGCTGAAGTCTTCCAATTGCTCTATGTGACTTTAATATACAAACCAACAAGCAAACATAGAACAATATGAATTTGTGTTTCTGGAAAATATATTTTGCATGTCTGCAACCAGAACAATCAATAATCTTTTTTTGCCTGTGTTTGGTTCATCTGTCCAATGAAATGTCTAGGAGTCATCACTGGTCGGCAACACAAAAGAAGAACATATTGCCATACATAGTATAATTGGAAAACGCTGTAGAGTATTAATGTGAAAAAAGAAGCTAATGAATTGTTCACTACAGGTTGCATACAAAACATGCCCAGATTTTATCATTGCTTTTCCGTGATTATGCATCATAGAGTAAAAAACTTTTTAGAACTTTGTATTTATTAGGATTCTACAATTATATACAAAACAATAAAACAAGTAAAACACAAGAAATATTGCACCAGCTACCGAACTCTTTAAACCATGAAGGACTGAATCGTCTAATTGTTACTCCAAATTGTCGTTTTGGAAAGTCATGATCTTGGGGCTGACAAGGACCCGTTAACATATATGCTCTTCAAATTTCATCTCGAATGTTAGCATTGTAATCCAAAATGGGTATCCTTAGACCAGGATCAGTTGGAAGTTTTGTGACATTAAACTCCACATTATTCGATACCCCCTCATCAACACTATCTACGTTCCTTTTTCGTTGAAAGTATCTATTCATTTGATATCTGGATTTAAACATTTGACATTCAATTATTACTTGAAGTGAGTGAGAATAATTCATAATGACAAAAGGATCATAAATTCACAATTTCACATGTTCTACTACAAATTAACTCACTTTATGAATGGGACTTCTTTAAGAATTAAACAGCATACACACATTGATTTGAATGATAATAGATTTCACATTCTTGAAAAGGGTTTGACATGCAAAATGAGATGCTAATCCACTAAGCTTTTTAATAAGTACTTTCAATGTCTCCATTTTAAACATTAATTAGATCTGACACTTCTAAGTCATTAGACCAAGATTCATTAAACTGTACAATCACGTCACTACCTAATACAGTACGACATTACTTGAAAACACATCATGAGTCACAAGCTATATCTAATTGTCCATTAGTGCTCAAAGATAATATGAGATTAGGATTCTGAAGCATAATTGAGTACTTTGCATATAATTAGTATTACTCAGATATTAACAATAATCTCACCATTTAACTGAAATCACTTGTTTTGCTTATTTGCGACCGTTCTCTGCACAGTAGATACACTATCCACAAATTTTGTTCGGAAAAGAACATTGGCATCGGTAAACATGCCTTCCTTCAAAGAAACTATAATAAACTGCAGCAAAAACAAAGGTAGATTAATGATAGATGCTATTCTGATATAAATGATTCATTAACGATGACACACAATCTTCTCGAAATCCACTAGCTTTCTTGAATCATAATCTGATTCCATTACCTCTGAGACAAATGTATCCATTCTATAGGAGTGTTGATAAATTTGGACACCCTAATTCAAGTTTAGAGAACATATCAATCACCGTCTTTCTCTGAAACGGAGCTTAAGCAACTAAGCAAGAATGTCATCATCCCATTATACACATGTATATATTATAACAAGAAATAGTCCAAAAATCCTTTTTGTCTCACTCAAAATTCCCAATTGGAAATCACAGAACAACAGGCACGATTTGGGTATATGTGTTTTTCATATAGTGTGCAATTTTGCTACAAGAAATTGGAGGTTGAAATTGAAAATTAAATCGAAATCAAAATCACCTTCTTCATTCTTCTGGGCTCCGGCCGCTTCGGGCTTCTCCAATCTCCACTCTCCAGTGAATCAGTATGACAGTTCTTCTTCTTTCGTTGGGTAGCTTGGGCTAGTTAGCGGTGTCGCGGCAGCTGGCGGTGGACTAGAACTACAGTCTAGAAATCGACAACTGCGAGCTGGAGTGGCGACTGGCGAGAAGCAGGCGAGGGTCGACTGATCGAGAGAGAGACGATTCAAGCTCAAGGGTTTGGTTTTGATTTGAACGAAATCGGGTGGTTTTGATTTGAACGAAACTGGGTCCGGGTCAGTAAACGGGTCATGGGCCATTGAGCTTTTTTTAATTGATCCAGGCTTTACCCAAAAAAAATAAAATTGGGCCTACTAGAGCCCAAAAGTTCAACTGGACCTAATGGGGCTCCGCCCTGGACTGACGTGGTTAAAGCTGTCAAAATACAAGAAGACACGTAAAATCACAAAAGACACATTGAAGAGGCAAAATTGAAAGAAAACCAAAACTACATTGCAGCATTTCAAGGATTCCACAATATTTCTTTGTTCTCTGCAATTTTCTTGGAATGGCGAACCGGGAGCCAAAATCAATTTTTCCCCCCCTTTTATCTTCATATTGAAGGTAATGAAATTGACTAAGCAGTGAAGAAACAGTAATAGTTTTAATTGTTTTTAGATGTAAGTAACATAATTTATTGCAAAATGGCATAACATACTAACTTTTAGAAAAAATTTGTTTTTCATTAAACTGTGTGAATATATAGTGTTTAAATGAATGATTTAATAAGAATAATTTTGAAATGTAAGTAGGGATGGCAAAAACCCCTGTCCCGTCCTTTCTTGAATGGGGAGGAAAAAGCCCTCCCCAAACCCGCCCGTTGAAGAGAAAAAAAAAAAATAATAAATAGACGAGGCGGCAAACAGTGCAAGCAGTCCCAATGCCATCACTAAATGTAAGGGGACAAATATTGTACTTTTAAAAAAATTGAAAATTTAGAGTGATAGAAATATAAAAATGGTGTGAATATGTAGTGTTTAAATAAATAAATTTAATAAAGATGATCTTAGATCATAATGTAAATGAATATAGTACTTCTTTACAATTCTAAAATGAATAGATTTAGAGTGGATAGATGCATAAAAATGATAGTCTTCAACGCAAGAAAGGAGTGTAGAAAATTCATTTTCTTGTATAAAAAATGAAATGATTTTTTGTGCGTACATCAAAAGTGGGTAATCTAATGGCGCTGTAATGGGCGATAAAAATATTTCCAACCAAGACTAAAAGAAAACTCAGTCATTAACTAAGTAAGAAATTCAAGAAATGGCTTTTACAATGTTATCCATCTTCCAGTCTAATACACCATTCTCCGGACGTTCTTGCTGCAGCCTGCGAAGAAAAACATGCAGCAACATCCATTTTCCAGCCTAGTACACCAAAAAATAAGCAATTTTTTCACACACACACACACAGTACAAGAATAAATATAAACAAGACGAAAAGACAATATTTCCATCTTAATTCTCGAACAAAATACAACATAAGAGCATACATGATCCAAGGTCGATCCTAAAACACATGAAAGTTTACATGTCACGATCCAAGTCCCAGTCAAATACGATACTATTCATCCAGTTTACAATCAAGATATGATCAACTAGGATTTTATTATAACAAAATTTCAGGAGGTCATTCATCAACATCATGAGATTCGGCTTCAACTGCCTCCAGTCTTTTACAGAAGCCCTCTAACTCTTCCTTACCGAACCAGTCATCTTTCATCTATAATGCAGCACCAGAACAAATTACACCTCATTAATACGGAGGAAACTAAGAGAGCATGTTTAGCAAAGTCAAAAAATAAGTAAACGCTAATCTTGAGGTACATTTTTGCCCTTCACACATATTTAGTCCATATTTGGCTGATGTTTATAAACTATTTACACACACAAACTACTTTTTATCAACACATTCAAGGAACCTATAAGTTTCCACCACACATTTCAATAATGTATTTTTTTGGAAACTCATTTTCAACCACACATTCTTCCATAAAATAATATTACACGTAAATCCAAAACTTTTCCTTAATTTTTAACCACAATTCTCCAAAAAAATCACTACTTCAAAACACATTTTCCTCCAAAATTTCATTTATTAAAGCCCAAACAAGGGCCAGATTATAATTTAAACAGTTTATAATCACTTTCCAAACATGCTTAAAGCTGTAATTTTCTTATTTTTTAGTAAAATGTTACTTGTTTCAAAGTAACTCTAACATGTCAAAACAAATAAGTTACTTATTTCTAATTACAATATAATAAAAACATTATTTATTTTAAAACTAGTTATTTACAAATAAACATTTTTAACTTATCCAAACAAGCTCTTCATTGTTCGATGATAATGGCCAAAGATTGTGGAAAAAAGGAACTCACAAAGTAAGGGTAGCCATCAGAAGTGCTAAAATTTTCCGGAGTATTCTGTAAGAATAGGTTGGCATAATACAGAACGAAAATGCCACATTCCTCACTGTTTGTCTGCTGTGGAACCTAAAAATCGTTTGTTCAATTGGTTAAATTGTCTAGTTCAAATACGGTATCAAGAATAAGCATGAAGAGCAAATCTACCTTAGGAACTAAAAGAGGAATTTTTGTAATTAGTTTCTTGTCCACCGGCCTCTCCTCTGTTTCATATATGTCTATGACAAGCCTGTGGAAGGAGATAATAAACATGCAAATATACTGAAATAAAATGCGTAGGGAGGCATGTCTTTGAAATCATTACTAATATTCATTTGAAAAGTACCTTCTTATTAGAGGTTCAAGCCCCCTATCCAATTCACGCAGTGAATTCAATAATAAAATGCACGGATTTCTAGTTTTTGACTCTGAACTTTCACCCAAGTGACAAAAGATTAGGAGATACCAGTGAGACCTAAAAAAAGGCATCTCAATTAGCGAATTCAATAATAAAATGCAGGGATTTCTAGTTTTCGACTCTGAACTTTCCCCCAAATGATAAAAGATTACAAGATACCAGTGAGACCTAAAAAAGGCATCTCAATTGGTAATTACAGGATACTAGGATAAACTTGAAATGAAAATTACTTGAAAGAACACTAACCATAAAACAATTGGAACCAAAACATATTCTTTTGAGAATATGTTGATTTTCTTAATCCACGTCAGCACCCTTTTCCGCCAATGATCATTTGTGTACATGGAAAACCATATACATTCCATAAATGTACACAAATTCCTTTTCTCTTCAGGAGATTCCTCCCATATTTTCCTGCATATTCCAAATTTCAATCACATAGTATAGCACATCAAAATGCTAGACAGTTATACAAAATATGAGATTAATTCATAAAACTTACAGAAAGCAGCGTTGGAATAATGCATCATTTATTTTTCCTCGTAGGTTCGAGGTTGTATTGCTAACCCCCCTTGATCGTCTAGCAGGACGAGAACGACGGGCAGGAATGCCTTTCAAGTTACTCGAATTTGTTTTATGTCTACATTTTCTCTTTTGACATTTGCGTGGACTTTGGCATTCCTCCACAATTTCTTCTGCAAAATCCCCTTCTATTACACAAATGGACAATCAACATTAATTAAAAGTTGAGAATCCCACTGATGAAGGCATATATCTTTACTTAAATCATATTA
The DNA here is from genome assembly GCF_002742605.1 of Olea europaea var. sylvestris. NCBI lineage: Eukaryota > Viridiplantae > Streptophyta > Magnoliopsida > Lamiales > Oleaceae > Olea > Olea europaea. The sequence goes on from NC_036252.1 coordinate 6,575,104, forward strand.
ATTATTCAGTGTTAATCATGAACACAAGACCAAGATAGGCCAAATAACTGACCCTATCTCTCAATGTAGAAAACCTAAGGTTCAAAAAAGAAAATAAAGGATCAACAATGTGTCAGTAGAATTCCATTTGGCGGATTCGTATTGGGTTCCACGAAATGTGTGGATAATAAATGGATGGTTGTTGAATGTGTAATTGAAATTAATATTCGACTATGACGGAATAGAAAAAGGAACTTATAAGTAACTTTTTAGCTTAGCTTGACACAGGTTTTATACGCAGAGGTTGGACTCAGACTTGACACATTATAGGCAAGTTAGGGAATGGCTCATAAGTAGTCCAAATTATAAATAGATAGAATGAGTTTTGGATAAGTGGGTATTACTCGTGGTCCAATGAAATGTGTGGATAAAAAGTGATTTGACCAAAAGTGTTTATAATTAAACACTTGCCAAACAAGGGCTATATCTTCCAAACAACTTCCAACTCTGATGGTGTTACATCCTCATACCCACATTTCCACATATAACCAGGCTTCCTGCCCAATTAGGGTCAAGGCTGGCAGTTACCTGGAATAACAAGCTGCATTTTAACCCTTAAGCACCAAACAATGACTTCTCAAGTGCCACATGATACCAGATGACTGCTATTCAATTGTATCAGATGGTAGATCATGTAGAGAAATTACAAGTACCACAATAAGTGGCTATATTAGAAGCAAGACGGCTAAACATTTATAAGATACAAGTACTATATGTCTATAAAAGTATATCGAGAAAGTCTGTTTTCAGTTTTCTTAATCTGATTTCTCCCCATAATGAGATACGAGTTTTTCAAAAAGACACCGTTGGACCTGAACAAAATGTCAAGTTTTTTCCTCATGCCTACACTTAATATCAGTTCAACTTAGAAATTAAGATCTTTCACTAGTTTTTACACGTTTCTCCTCCAAAACAACTTCAGAGGCAAATTCTTTTAGACACTATATATCCAAATTTTATGAATAAGATTGGAACATAAGTAATTTCATTACTGCAGAAGCTTGGCATCTCAAGAACATGAAATTTGGTTACGGGGAGGGGGGTGTCATGATGTTTGAGGTATAAAGCAGCAAATGATACAAAGTTAACACAAAACCCATATTTAGAATGTTGACGATGTCATCAAGTTACCAGCCGTATGAAGTAACTCAGCAGTTCGCCTCTTTGCAACTCTTCCCCTAGATCTTTGTCCACGGGGAATGAATAAAAACGGTGCCTGACTGTTCTCTGTCTTCTCAAGTCCACCTAATATTGCAACAAGTAAAGCAATGTATCATACTCAAATATCTTCACCATTCGTCAATATTTATGACAAAGACCCATTTGTGAAAACTGATCATCATCCGACAATGTTCCCTTGATTTCCAGCATTTGCATTAGAAAAAAAGAACATCTATATAAGAGAGAGAGTGTGTGTGTACCATCCGAAAATGTTCACTTGATTTCCAGCATTCGCATTAGAAAAAGTGCATAAGGGAATGGATGATGCTGACAGCAAGCTGTGAATTGGTGATTGGCTGTTTAGGTTATAACTGGGCTGAAGAAAGAGACTGAATCAAGAAGGTTTGGTCGAAGAGTTTGCAGGGAAATGGGAGCTGTCATATTTGACAATAAGTAATTTAAAGTCCATTTTAAATAGCTCGCGAGGAGAAAATCAGGTGAACAGTTCAATTGCATAGGAAGGATCTAGTGAGGAATAAGAAGGACTCCACAACTTTCAATAAAATAATATTACACACAAATCCAAAACTTTTCCTTATTTTTTAACCACACATTTTCCTTCAATATACTATTCAAAAATACATTTTTCTACCAAAATGGGATTCAAACAAGGGGTAAGAACAAACGCTTTTAGGAAGGGAAGTGGGTGGTGTATTTATTCATAAAAGGCAAAAACAAAATACAAGCTTAAGAGGGTGGGCACATAATTATCCATTGAATTAATGAAAATAAGTGCAGCAAAAATAACAAGTCTAGCAGACTGGAAGCTAAAGGTTTAAGGAACATGTATTTCCATGTGATGTCATTGTACTCTTAGTCAACATACTTCACGTGTAGTATTCTGTAGGGTCATGACCACTCTCATAGACACCATCATTTTCAAAATTATGCCTATGTTGCTTGGACTCTCCATTTTGAAGAAAGTATCCATGTAGAAAAACAAAACAAGGATAAAGGGTACGGAGTCCTTGACAGATCCTTTATACCAATAGAGAATCTTTTATATCATTTTTGTTATTTTCGTATTGGATTTGAAATGATTTCTAATTTGTATATCACTTTTCTAGACTTGAAATGAAACCCAAAGTGGAGAGTACAAGTTGCAAATGAGGAGTTTCTTTTCCAAAATATTTGGTTTAAGTGATCATGAGACAATAATTCACTAGAAGTCGTAAGAATTTGAATGTTTACAACATGTAACAGATTTAGTTAAAAAGAGCAAAAATTTCCAGCGAGGTCATCATCATTACTGGAATTGCATTCTATACTAAAAGACATGCCAAAATTCTAATATATCAAACAATTTATAAAGGAAAATGAACAATTCCATCTACACATGATAGTGTGATTCATCTTAATGATCACGAGATTGACATTTACTAGAATTTGTAAGGAAAAACTTGGATTATTTACAAGAAGGTACTAATCTAGTATAAAAGACGAGTTCCCAACAAGATCGTTGATATGACCGCAAATCTCAAATCTTGCTCTTAGATGAAAATACAGGCTGAAATTTATTTATCATATTTGTCTTCTCCTATTGAAAAAGATGGCACCATTAATGAACCAAAAAATAAAATACAACCAACCCACACGAAATAAACATAAATAAGACTTAAAAATCTTCCTACGCCACGAAATTTAAACACAATTTTATTATTTTTTATTTTTTTATTATTATTTTTTTATGACCGTGGGTGTCCGGCAGCTTACGCGCATCGACTAATCACAAGAACAGCGGGGTAATCACATCAGTGCATTGAGGGAACTCGAACCAGTGACCATTGGGAGCAAACCTAAGGCTGACCACTGAGCTAGTTGAAATTTAAACACAGAATTGGGGAAAAAAACACACTGATATGCATATTCTACAGTATTTTATTTTTTTGTATTCAACAAATGAAAAGAAAACATACCGTCTTCTCGATCCAAACTCTTTGTCTCCACTAAACCCTTGTCCGCTTTTTCACCTTTTCCTGGTTTTCATGAAGAAAGAAAATATTCAATGAACCCCCACATTGTTAAAAAAGGGAACAAAAAACGAAATCGTTATAGAATTTCGTTATAAACACTGAATCAAAATCGATTATTTTGCCTGAAATTTGAGATAAGATCTTCCTGAGATAAGAATGGCGTTCCGTTTCATCAGTCTTCGTCCTCCTTTCATACGGTACTAGTTTGATATCCATTGGCGAATGTGTTTTAGAAGTGTGCTTGTTTGAGCCGAATCTAAAGTAATTCTTCCGTCCCACTTAATTGAATTGTTTCGAAACGTCGTCGGAAAATTAACTTTTATAAAAAAAAATTCTAATTTATCCCAATTTAATTTTTAATATGTATTAGTAAATTATTGTTAAAATTAATAAATAATTTGAATAATTTAATTTGAAGAACAAGGAATGAGAGTTGTTCCATGTTTCTAAAAAGTTGGAAATATGTTTATTTGGATGATTTTGATAAGTTGACATATTAAGTGAAGAAAATTGAATAAAGAGATATTAATAAAAAAGAAAACAAAATATTATAAATTAGAAAACGCGCGTATATATTCAAGAGAAGAAAAAAGGAAACATAGCTTATATAATTGGAACGGAGAAAGTAATGGATTTTGAAATATTGATTTTTGGTTAATCGGCACAAAGTGTCCTCACGTTTAAATGTTATTGTGCAAAACGATCGTACCTTTCATTTTTTTGGAACTTTTACCTTTACATTCACTTTTTATTGCGAAATCATTTTCATGAAATTTCTCTTGTAAAATGACAAATATATACTCATTTAAATAAAACAATAAAAAAAAGTTAGGGTTTGCTTGAGCTACATTATTTTCAAAAAAAATACATTCTTCAACAGTGATTTGACATCATTTCATCCACACATTATTCAATTAAAATAATATCACACATAAATTAAAAAAATTTCATTATTTTTTAACCACACATTTCCTATTAATTTGACATGAAAAATACATTTTTTTGCCTATAATATGGTTCAAACATAAATTTAAAGAATAAATTACAATCATATTTCCAAACTTTTTTAAAAAATGCAAATGAGATTAAATAAATTATTATAAGGATAATTAGCAGAAAGCGTCCCTATCTTTCATTATTATTGTGTAAAACAGTCATACATTTCATTTTTTGATATTTTCACCATTTTTTTAATAGTTCATTGCAAAAATCATTATTTTCATCCACCTTCTCAATTAAAAACTATAAAATGACAAATATACCCTTCTCTTAAAATAAACAAAAAGAAAGAGAAGAAAAATAAAGCGTCAACCTATAGGGTTTATCGTTTTTCTAATTTCTTCTCTAGTCGAGTGTGACAAATAGTCAATTTTGAAAGAACTTATTGTCAATCTCTTTCAGATATGAATTTTTACTTTTTTTAAAATTTTGGAAATATAGTTATAATTTGTTCTTTTTAAATTTTTTTTTATCCAAAAAGGAGTATATATTTGTCATTTTATAGCTTTTAATTGAGAAAATAAATGAAAATAACGATTTTCACAATGAAACATGAAATAAATGTGAAAATATCAAACAAAATAAAAAGTATAAACGTTTTGCACAAAAATAATGAAAGGTAATGACGTTTTGTGCTACTTACCATTTTAGCCCATATTTGGGTTCCATTATTTATTCATTAAAATGAAAAATATGACTGTTATCCATCACATCAAACCACCAAATTTGATTTTCTATCTGTTATGTGGGGCGCGTAACGGGTATATTTTTCATTTTCATTCTTCCAAAAATGATAAACAAACGGGGGCTTAATAATTTATTTAAACTCATTTGTACTTTTTAAAAAGTTTGAAAACATGATTGCAATTCATTCTTTATTTATTTTTTAAGTGTTATATTTAAATAGGGAGTGTATTTGTCATTTTATACGAGAAATTTGGTGATATTGATGATTTTCGCAATAAAATGTGAAAGTAAGGATAAAAGTGCCAAAAAATAAAATGCTGGAACATTTTGGACAATAACATTGAAATGTAAGAACGTTTTGTGCTAGTTGCCCTTGATTTTTTAGAGACGTATTATTGAAAAGTATAGACAAATTTTAAATTCATGTACAAAATATTTTATTGTGAGAATATATAATTAAAAATAAATTTGAGAAAAAATATATTATGTTTTAATGGTTGTCAAACATGGGCTTATTAGGATAAGAATAATGCTATTTATATATAAATAATTACATAATGATTTACATATAAATAAGGTGTAAAAAAGAGAGTGGAGAAGTATATATAAATTTTTTAATAATTTGATTGAAGAAATTTCTGACTCGATCATACCTTAACACATTATATGTATCTAGCTTTGGTTTGGTAAAATTTTTGAAAAATCAAAATTTATTTTGAAATTAAAAGATTAAATGTATTTTTGATTTGCTGTTTTCAAGCGACTTTCAACCTTTAGTTCTTCAAAATATTGGATATGTGTTTAGTATGTTATTTTTTTTAAATATATTTTCGAAAATAAGGATAAATTTATAATATAAACCTCAATTCACATTTTTCACATTTCGAGTATTTTCAATGAAAATTCTAAAAATGCTCAAAACACGGAAAAAAGAGCATTTAAGTAAAATTTAAAATTTTTAAAAATAAAAATACAAATTTTTAACAAATAAAATTTAAAAATTATAAAACATTAAAATTCAAAATAGTAAAATAAAAAAATAAATTTGATAGATTCTAAAAAATTAAATTTAAAATTCTGAAAAATAAAGATTATAAAAATCTCTAGAAAAATAAAAAATAAAAATAGTTTCAACTCTTAATAATTATTTAAATAGAAATGCTTAAAAATATTTGAATGAACATAGAATAAATTATTTTAAGTCACAATGAAAAGATCAAATGTCGAATACTTTTATTTTTCTCAAATTGGAATATGTAATATCATAATAATGGTATCCACGCATTAGTTTTTATTTTTATTTCCTATATTTAAAATTTAATTTATCATTTATTATTTTGTTTTTTAGTAAGAAAAAATAGTATAAAATTCACCAACTTTAAAATATATATCGAAGCACGAATCTAACGGGCCCTAAACCCCTATTTGATGGAGATTAAAATTATATTTTTAATAAGTCCTTGTTCAATGCCCATTATTTTCATTAAAATGAGTTTTGTAATGATATATTTTTAGAGACTGTCTGGTTAAGAAGTATGAAATTTTTCTAAATTTATGTGTAAAAGATTTTGAAAATGAGTTTTGAAATAATGAGAATCAAACAAATGGTAGTGTTTTTTTTTTTTTTTTTTTTTTTTTTTTTTTTTTTTTTTTTTTTTTTTTTTTTTTTTTTATCAAGATTGGTGAATAAGTGGTTAAAAAGTTAAAAATTTCATGAAATATGTTGTTAAGATTAAATGTTGACTTTGATTAAGATTAAAATATAAATTTTAATTCCTATCAAACATGACTAATTTTTTTTAATGTTTTGGATAATTTTTTAAACAGATTTTGTCTAATTTAGATAATTTTTAGGAAATATTTTATCTAATTACAGTAGATTTTAGAGAAAATTGATAAAGATGGTTTATTCAATAAATTCTTCTATAAAAAGCAAAATTCTTGTCAAATGGACTTGAGACCAAGATACGTAAATATCACCCCAACCACCAATTGAGGGTAAGGGCTCATTTGGTTTAGCTTTAAATCATATATTTTTTAGTAGATTTTAATAACCCGCCGCATTGCTAGGATTGAGTTGGTCCATTCCCAATTTTTATAAGGGAAAATTTCACAACTTAGGTATTAACTATGGACCACTTCAATTTTTCAGGTTTCGAATTCAAAATTCAAAATTCAGGTGATAAATAGATAATTAAAAATATTTTATTAATTAAATATATTGATATCACAATTATAAAATTAATAGTCAAATGTACGTACTTATAGATCACAACTTATTTATTGGCAATATTTTATCAAATCAATTGGTCACAAATTATTTCTTTATTACAAATAAAAAAATTCACATGTCACAATTTATTTCGTCGGTAACAAATTAAAAAATTCATAGGTTACAGGTTATTTGTTGTTCACAAATTATAAAATTAGTTGGTCACAATTTATTTATCAGTTACAAATCACAAATTTTATAAGTCACAACTCAAATTTTTAGGTAATATATTATTTAATGGACACAAATTATCGTTTTCAAGTTACTTATTGGTTACAAAATAACCAATTTATTGATCGCAATTCAAATAACTAACACTCTTAAACCACCGCCACTACCAAATCCAACAAACTCGTGTCAAATCCACCACAATTAGACCCACTGCCAATCCAACAAAACCCACCATGACCGCTAGATCCACTATTACCGTCACCAACAAAAACAGAAGCCAAATCACTTTAGAGAAATGCCAAAAATTGGTAAAACACTACAAATTGAAGAAAATTCCAGATTATCGCTACATCCGGCGATCTGTGATCGACTCAGCTGGAAAGTACAGATTACCGTAGGACGCTGCGTAGTTGCTACGCCTTTGATGCCTCCCTAGTACAGATCGTAGCAAGGTATAGCGCCACCACTACCTGCACGGCTACCACCTACATGACCATGACCATTTGCAAACCATCAAACATGACCAACAAGCCATGCAAAATATCGACTCAGGAGCAGACCAGAAAGATACAACCCAAAAAAATATCCAATAGTTAGCAATCTCGTCGTTCATTGGCACCTAATTTGCCGTTGTACAACGATTGTTGCTATGGCAGATCATCACCGCCTGATCTGCCACTTGACAGTGGTAGTGCTGCAGTAGATCATAGATGTTGTACAGCGTTGAAGAGCTTAGGCCTATATTGATGTCACAGTTATACAATTAATATTCAAACGTACGCACTTATAAATCAAAACTTATTTATTGGCAACATATTATCAAATCAATTGAATACCAATTATTTCTTTATTACAAATAAAAAAATTCACAGGTAACAAATTAAAAAATTCATAGGTCACAGGTTATTTGTTGTTCACAAATTATAAAATTAGTTGTTTACAATTTATTTATCAGTTGCAAATCACAAATTTTATAAGTCACAACTCCAATTTTTAGGTAATATATTATTTAGTGGACACAAATTATCATTTCCAAGTTACTTATTGGTTACAAAATAACCAATTTATTGGTCGCAATTCAAATAACTAACTCTTAAACCACCACCACCACTACTAGATCCAACAAACTCGTGTCAGATCCACTGCCAATCTAACAAAACCCACCACGATCGCTAGATCCACTATTACCATCACTAACAAAAACAGAAGCCAAATCGCTTCAGAGAAACGCCACAAATTGGTAAAACACTACAAATCAAAGAAAATTTCAGATCGTCGCTACATCCGGCGATTTGTGATCGACTCAGCTGAAAAGTACAGATTACAGTAGGACGCTGCGTAGCTGCTACGCCTTCAATGCCTCCATAGTACAAATCGTAGCAAGGTACAACGCCACCACTACCTGCACAACTACCACCTGCATGACCATGACCATTTGCAAACCATCAACCATAACCTACAAGCCATGCAAAATATCGACTCAGGAGCAGACCAGAAAGATACAACCCAAAAACAAATCCAATAGTTAGCAAACTCGCCGTTCATTGGCACCTAATTTTCCGTTGTACAGCAATTGTTGCTATGGTAGATCATAACCACCTTATTGGCCACTTGACAATGGCTGTGCTGCGGTAGATCATGGTTGTTGTACATTGGAGATGCGCTTAGGCCCCCGTCGCTCGTTGCTTCAAAGGGAGGCCGCTGTGAGTGTTGTTCCGACTTGCCTCCAATGATGGTGTGTGATAAAGAAAAAGAAGAGAGAAGATAGAGGATATAGAGAAAAGGTAGAAGAAAGGAAGAGAATAGAGAGATTAGGGTTTGTAATAAAATATAGTAGGGGTGGATAGAGGTGTGGTAGGCGTGAAATTAATTCAATTTTATAATATTATTATTTATATTAAAATTTTTAATTATAACCTAAATTTTGAATAAAAACTTCCAAATTAGAAACTCGAAAAACGTGTATAGATCTAATTACCACTTTTTATAATGCACAGGGCCAAATTTGGTCGACTTCCCATTTTCACGGGCTAATGGCCCAAGGATGTAGCCGTGTAGGCCTCTTTTTTGTTAATGGCTTTTTTATTTTATTCTTATTTCCTTTTTCACACATTTATGGCACAATCTTGATAGGACCCTAACGTTAACAAGCCAAGTTCGGGTTGTGATTACGCCCAAAGTATAACGTGACGATTATAATATAGTTTTAGGATGTCGTATCCACATGGAGATGGGAAAATAGTTCAAAGGTTCAAAAGTTAGGATTTTTCGTTATGAATTTGTATGAAAATAGTGTACCAATTTGAAATGTGTTTTAAATATCAAAATGTAAGATAGCGAAGCACTGGAAGTCCCTCAATTGTTTCAGCCTAATTAATGTAAGTCACTTATGTGTTTTACCCAATTAAAAATTTCTCGTTCGTATGGCATACAAAATCCCTTTGATCCGACAATAGTTCTAAAATTTAAGATTTCCAACCAATACTAGACACATTGTTTTAATCTATTGAAATCAAATCCAAAAATAATCATATACAATATGCATAAAATTGTAAAGGATTACACCAATAAGTAAATGAAATTAACATTCAATGAATAGTTCAATTCTTCGATAGAAAGAACATGATTAATTCTATAAAGAACTTAATACAAATTAAATCAATTTCATTACGTACTCATGAAAAAAAAAGAAAAAAAAGAAATCACAATCTTAGAAATGTTTTAATAATAAGAATAATAACACATTCATGAAGAAACATTAAAATACCGACGCCAATCGAGTTCGTTCGTAGCTTCGCTTGGTTGTTCTTAGCCTTCCATGGAGTTACTTGGCCAAAGATGAGAGAAAAAATGGAGTCCCGATTCAATCCCCCACGTTCTGGAGTGTTTTTGGACTTAAGAAACATGTCAAAACGTGTTTCCATAAGTGATGATGTCAATTTAGGAATCTGGCAAATTTGGTCTCGGAGGATAACTATGCGACCGCATAGTTATAAGCCATGCAGTGGCATAAAACAAATGTGTGGCGCCCAAAAGTTCCTTGGACCTTTCTATGCGGTCGCATAGTTCAAATTTTTTTCGCCGGACAATTTTTAGTATTTTGGCCATAACTTTTCATCTCGATGTTCGATTGAGGTGATTCAAGTTGCTTTGGACAACTAACTCGAAGGGCTATAATTTTTCTTCAGAGTCACTTTCCAATTCAATAATTTTTCATGTAAAAAATGGGTCTTAAAATGAGGCTGAAAACCGGTACGTAACTTTTTCAATTGGAAATTGATTTGTGAAGATGTTATGGTCATATTTCACTTATTTTGACTTCAAATTACACCCAATTGACTCCTAAATTTCATCATTCCATCACCCGTCTCATTATGGATTATTTGCAACTCGATCTCTAAATTTTCACTTTCTTCCACTTTGGCCCTTTCTACTCATTTCTTCCAAATTCCACATTTTCCATCAAATTGGGATCTAGATCAAAACATAAGAGTAATGGGTGTGTTTTGACATCAAATAATTATACGAATGCAATAATTAAAAGGGAAAATATCATATTTTACACTCTTACCAGACTCTCCAACTTGCTTATTGCTAATCCCTAACAATTTAATGCAAAACGAGAAAATGAGTGATTGGTCCATGATACGAATGAAATTATTAAGTTCTAACTTAACTACAATTCATGCTCTTTTCAAACTCAACATCACAAGAATTTAACAATGCCATGATCATCAAGATATCAAAAACACTTGCTAAATGTGTGAGTGTGTGTTAAGTCATAGCCATCTTATCACCAACCCTAACACATGCAACATTAATTATGTCTCGAGCGGAAAGTTCAGCTCCACAACTCACGGGTATCGAAGTGTTTAGCGCTATTTTTTCTTTATGGAGCTGAGAAAAGGATACACTCAGAATTTGGAGGCTTAAATGTTTATGAATGAGCAACAAGCGATTGATCTTATGATAGACATACTGTCAAATGAAAATTCATCACTTTCTTACCACAATCATACTTGGAATCAAAATAGTCAATGTAAAGGGTTGTAATGTGGTTTGGGTTTGGCTGTATGAAAATGAGGATATAAAGATTAAAGGACTTCCAAACATGCAGTTAGACATCTCATCAAGTATCTCGATAGATTACATCTTTCAATCAATACACTCTTCAATATTTGAACCCCAAAATCAATCAATTTTTTTGTCTCTTTTGTCTTTTTTTTTTTGTTTTTTGTTTTTTTTTAAAGGTGTTTTCCTTGAGCACATACTAACTCTTATTATTTTCTTGCTTCTATTTTTCACAAATAAGCATTTAATACTTATTACACGCTTGGAAGTAAAAAATTGGGTAAATACATGGATAGACTATACTCCAATGTGGAGAAGTATGTATAACATGGGTGTATGAAGAAAATGCTATACATGTGTGTATGGCTCAACATGGTTACTAGGGGTTGTAATTATTGAAAAAGAATGCTTGAAAGGCTTATATGTTAATTCTAAATTGACCTTCATCATTTCCCAAGTAACTTACCATCTTATCACAAATCATATATTCTCAAAAGAGTTTCCAATTGACAAATCAATAACTGTTCATGGCTATTTTAGTGCAATGTGGCTCTCGATCCTCACTAACTCTCACAAGAAAACTTTAGCAAGAAACTATTCTAGCTTCGTGTGTTAAACCACTATCTTACCACAAGACTTGTGTGCGCTAAAAGATTAAGCAAATGTCTCAACATCCAAACTTTCATAAACAACATTAATTCCTAGAGGCATATATTGTCATTCAAGAACATGTAATGAATTAAGGACTTAAAAAAAATTTAGACCAAAATTCCAGGTAAATCATAAAATTCACAATAAAATTTAAGTTAAACTCTCCCCCCATCTAAACATTGCATTGTCCTTAATGCAAAAATATGTTTGCCAAATAAAGGTAAGGAAAGATGTTACCTGAGTGCTGAAGCGAATCACATGAGCAAAAGTATAAGAAGCTTAAAAGTCTCCAATGGAAAGAGTGATGCAGAAAATGAAAATAAACTAAAAAAAAAATGCAAAACACACTAAAAAAAAATCTAAAACTAATATACAGAAATACAAAGTGAAAAATGTACCTGAAGTGTGTCATGGGTGGTAAACTGGGTCTGCAAGAGGAATTTCTTCCAATGCAGGCACCTGTTGCCCATATAGTATTTTGAGTCTCTGTCCATTCACTTTGAATACCCTACCATCATTAGGGTCCTCAATTTCAACCGTCCCATTCTCAAAAACTCGTGTTACGACAAAGGGACCAGTCCACCTAGAGCGGAGTTTTCCCCAGTGCTTGTAAAGTCTAGAATCATACAAGTACACTTTCTGGTTTTGTTCAAAAGTTTTTCTCACAATGTTTTTATCATGAAATGCTTTCATTTTTGACTTGTAAATTCTAGAACTTTCATAGGCATCATTTCTTGACTCCTCTAACTCACTTAATTGAAATTTTCTATGTTTACCTCCCTCTTTTAGATCAAAGTTGAAGTGTTTAATGGTCCAAAAAGGCTCAGTGCTCAAATTTGATAGATAAATAGCAAGGCTTTCCAAAGATTAGTCTATAAGGTGACATGCCTAGGGAAGTCTTAAAAGCTGTACGATAAGCCCAAAGTGCATCATTTAGTCTTAACGACCAATCCTTACGATTAGGGTTTACCGTCTTTTCGAAAATTTGTTTAATTTTCCTATTAGCCAATTCTACTTGTCTACTAGTTCGTGGGTGATAAGAAGTGAAAATTTTATGAATCACCCCATACTTTTTCATTAGTGCCTCAAATGAACAGTTGTGAAAGTGTGTGCCTCTATTACTAATGATAACATGTGGTGTACCAAATTGAGACAAAATATTTTCTTTAAGGAATTTAACAACCGTTTTATTGTAATTGGCTCTACAAGAAACTGCCTCTAACCACTTAGACACGTAGTCTACAACTACAATGATGTATAAATAGCCAAAAGAGGGTGAAAGGGTTCCATAAAGTCAATGCCCCAACAATCAAACACTTCAACTACCAAAATGGGATTTAAAGGCATCATATTACGGTGGGAAATAGCACCTAGTTTTTGACACCTCTCACAATGTGGGCTAATAAAAATCACACTGCAAAATTTTGCAGCAGTCTTTTTCATAGAAAAGTGGCCCCCACAAGCTTGGGTATGACAAAAATCTAGTACACTGAATATCTCCTCATCAGGAACACGTCATTTCAATATTTAGTCGGGGCAATACTTAAATAAACAGAGGTCATCCCAATAAAAGTTACGTACCTCAATCAAGAATATTCTCTTATCCTGTGCACTTCACTCCTTTGGAATTTCACCTGTAGCTAAGTAATTCGCAATATTAGCAAACCATGGTAGAGAAGAGATAATAAATAAATTTTCATCGGGAAATTCATCTCTAATTGGCAAGGTGTTTGAGTTATCTTCAAAGGTCAGCCTTGATAGATGGTCTGCTACAACATTTTTCACTCCCTTTTTATCTTTGATAATGATGTCAAGTTCTTGCAAAATCAAGATCCAACGTAGTAGTCTTGCGTTAGTATCTTTCTTTGCAATAAGGTGCTTAAGGGCTGCATGATCTGTGAAAACAGTAATGGGAGAGCCAATCAAATAGGATCGAAATTTATCAAGCACAAAGATTACCGCTAGTAATTCTTTTCAGTGGTGGAATAATTCATTTGAGCACTATTTAGAGTTCTACTAGAGTAGTAAATCACAAAAGGCTTACCTTCTTTTCGTTGCCCTAGAACAGCACTTACCGCAAAGTCACTATCATCACACATAATTTCAAATGACAATGTCCAATTAGGTAATTGCATTATGGGTGCGGAGGTGAGTTTACCAATCAACAATTCAAATACATTTTGACCTTCAGGTGTCCATTCAAAAGTCACATCTTTGTTTAGCAAGTTACATAGGGGTCTAAATATATATGAAATTTTTTGTATAAATCTCTTATAAAAATCTGCATGATCAAGAAATGATCTAATATCCTTTACTGTCTTGGGTGTAGGCAATTTAGAGATCAATTCAATTTTTGACTTATCTACTTCTATCCCTCTTGAAGAAATAACATGCCCTAAGACAATACTGAAAGACACCATGAAATGACATTTTTCTCAATTCAAAACTAAGCCTTTTTCTTCATATCTAGCCAAGACTCTTTTCAAATTTAATAAACATACATCAAAGGAGGTCCCAAAAATAGTCAAGCCATCCATAAAAACTTCCATACAATCCTCTACCATATCACTAAACATACTCATCATACATCTTTAAAATGTGGCAGGGGTATTGCAAAGTTCAAATAACATTCTACGAACTGCATAAGTACCAAAAGGACACGTTAATGTGGTTTTTTCTTGCTCTTCTAAAGAAATCTCAATTTGATAATGTCCTGAATATCCTCTAGAAAACAGTAAAAGGGATGATCAGCCACACGTTCAAGTATTTGGTCCAAAAAGGGAAGGGAAAATGGTCTTTGTGAGTGGTAGCATTTAACTTCCTATAATCAATGCACATGCGCTAACCAGTTACCGTTTTTGTAGGGACCAATTCACCTACTTTATTTTTTACTACAGTGACACCTGACTTCTTGGGAACTACCTGTGTAGGGCTAACCCATTTACTGTATGCAATTGGGTAAATGATTCCTGTGTCTAGCAATTTAAGCACCTCATTCTTTACCACTTCTTTCGTTGTGGGGTTTAGCCTACGTTGTGGGTCTCTCATAGGATTAGCCCCTTCCTCTATATGAATCCTATGGGAACAAATTAAAGGACTAATACTTTGATGTCGGCTATGGTCCACCCTAATGCAGATTCGTGTTCATTCAAAATGTCTAAAAGTTGTTTACATCGTAATGGATCCAATTTTGACAAAATAATGACAGGAAAGGTATCACCGATCCAAGGAACACATATTTCAGTCTTGTAGGAAGTTGTTTCAATTCTAGACTAGGGCTTTCAATACTTGATGGTTTCTGTCCTCCAGTCCTTTTTGACGATTCCTCAAACTTGGGTTGCCATGTGAAGTCCTGTGGTCCTGCAATTTTGCAAAAATAGCACAAATGTTAGCATACTCATCAAAATCAAAACCACATGAAATTTCAAAATTTAGGATAAAAGAGTTCAAAGGATCATAATCAATTGTTGTGGATGAGTCCTCCTGAGTGAATATATCAATCATGTAGGTTTGATGGCATTCATCATCTTCAGTAGGTTGTTTGGTGACATGAAAAATATTGACTTCTAGAGTCATATTTCCAAATGTCAGCTTCATTAGACCATTCCTACAATTGATAAGAGTGTTAGCTGTAGTAAGGAAAGGTCTACCAAGTATAATAGGGATTTTAGAGTTAACATCTACCTCAACCTTCACATCCAATACCAAGAAATCAACGAGATAATAAAATTTATCAACCTGAACTAATACATCCTCAACTACTCTCCTTGGTTGTATGGTGGACCGATCAACTAATTGTAGAACCACTGAGGTGGGTTTTATCTCTCCTAGACCTATAACTTGTATATAGCATAGGGCATGAGGTTGACACTAGCTCCTAAATCAAGAAGGGCTTGTGCAAACTCATGATTCCCAATGACACAAAAAATGGTAGGACAACCAGAGTCTTTATACTTTGGTGGGATTCTTTGTTCTATCATAGCACTCACTTGCTCAGTTAAGAAGGCAATTTTTTTTAATAGATGCTTCCTTTTTACAGTGCATAAGTCTTTAAGGACTTTGGCATATGTAGGAACTTGAGAGATCACATGCAAGAGAGACAAATTGATTTTGACTTGTTTCAAGTGTTCTAAGATTTCATTATGTTGACCTGTTGATTTCAAAGTGGACTTGAGAGTTTGAGAAAAAGGCATTCTAGCTAGGGTTTCACTACTTCCTCACTAGGACTGCTCTCATTAGGCTCATTTGGCTCTTTTTCGTTCTCTCTAGGTGAAGAGGTTGGTTCTACAACCTTCCGTGATCTAATGGTTATGGCATTCACCTCCTTAAAATTGGTCTCTTCGGATCCTGAGATTTGTGTCATGTGCTGCCCTTTTGAGTTTGGTTGAGTTTAAGCTGGAAGCTTTTCACGTTCCCTTATAGCTAAAGCATTGGTTAACTTTGACATATGATTCTTTATCTCTTTGTTTTCCTTAACTAAATGGCCTATCATAGTCTCAAATTTTTTTTATTTCTTTTACCCTATGCCTCAATAAATGCATGTAAAGTATCTTCTAAAGAATTCCTCGATGATGTGGGTTGACGTGGGGGTGCATTGTAAGCTCTATTGGATTGGGTATGCAGTTGGTTCTCAGACTTTCAGCTAAAGTTGGGATGATTCCGCCACCCTAGGTTGTAAGTCTCGGAGAAAGGGTTGTAGGGCTTTTGACATACGCCTAAAGTATTACAGTGTTCCTCATAAAGTCCCCTCATCTCAGTATAAGTAGCACACTCTCGTGCTAGATGATTCATGCTACCACACACAAAACAAAACCCTTCAGACTCAACAAGGGAAACAACATGTGTAGGTTTTGAATCTTTAGCACGTAGAGCTTCTAATTCTTTAGTGAGACTTTCTACCTTGGCTCTAAGGTTTTTTTCCTCCCTAAGGTCATAAATGCTGGTGCTAGTAGAGTTTCCCTGAGGTCATGACCTATTGGTGCTATCGGAAGCATTTGGTCTAGTCCAAGTGTGAGCCTTTTCAGCTAAGTCGTCTAGATACTCTATGGCTTCATCCTGGTCTTTTTGTAAGAAGTCTCCATTACACATCATTTCAACAAATTGACGCTTCCTAGATGTTAGACCCTCATAAAAGTAACTCATCACACGCCAACTCTCATATCCATGGTGAGGGCAAAGAATTTGCAACTCTTTGTATCTCTCCCAAACTTGGTATAAGGTTTCACTATCATTTTGGGCAAATGAGGAAATTTGCTTCTTAAGGGCAGTGGTCTTATGATGGGGGTAATATTTTCCAAAGAAGGCTTGGCCCAAGTTCCAATTGAATGTGGTTTCAATGAATATAACCAGCTTTTTGCTCATTTTTTGAGTGAAAATGAAAAAAATTTAAACCTGATTGTATCCATTGTACCACGTTGATTGTGGAAAGTTGCAACCACTTTCTCAAATTCTTGAATATGCACATACTAATTCTCATTTTCAAGTCCGTGAAAAATGGGAAAAAGTTGAATCATTCTCGATTTTAGGTCCATACTTGGCATATTGGTGGGAACATAATGCAAGATGGGATGGAAGTGCGTGTTGGGTGAAGGTAATCATGTAGGGTCCTATAGGGCGCATAGCCGTGCTCACTATTGCTCATTGTGTTGTGTAATGTGATGCTCGTGTTTACAGATGTAGAACCAAAAAGAGGGTTAGAAAGTAATTCAAACTCTAGTTGAGGTTTTGCAATGAATCGCTTTCGCTCGTCTCAATACCTGTTTATAAAGCACAAAAATGCAAAAATGTAAGAAATGACAAAATACAACTAAAATTAAATAACAAACTAAAAAGATAAAAGAGGAATGAGGTCACCCTTTTGCTCGAAAATCCTTTAATTATTTGTACTGTCTCCTCGACAACGGTGCCAAAATTTGATTATGCCCAAAGTATAACGCGGCGATTTTAGTATAGCTTTGGGGTGTTTTATTCATAGGGAGATGGAAAAATAATTCAAAGGTTCAAAAGTTAGGGTTTTTCATTATGAATTTGTATGAAAATAGTGTACCAATTTGAAATGTGTTTTAAATATCAAAATGTAAGATAGCGAAGCACCAGAAGTCCCTCAATTGGTTGGGCCTAATCAATGTAAATCACTTATGTGTTTTACCCAATTAATGATTTCTCATTCGTAATGCGTTGATTGGAAGATATGGCATACAAAATTCCTTTGACCTGACAATAGTTCTAAGATTAAGATTTCCAACCAACACTATATACATCATTTTAATCTATTGAAATCAAATTCAAAAATAATCATATACAATATGTATAAAATTGTAAAGGATTACACCAATAAGTAAATGAAATTAACATTCAATGAAGAGTTCAATTCTTCGATAGAAAGAACATGATTAATTCTATTAAGAACTTAGTACAAATTAAATCACTTTCATAATGTACTCATGAAAAAAAAAGAAAAAAAAGAAATCACAATGTCATAAATGTTTTAATAATAGGAATAATAACACATTCATGAAGAAACATTAAAATACTGATACCAATCGAGTTCGCTCATAGCTTCGCTTGGTTGTTTTTAGCCTTCCATGGAGATGCTTGGCCAAAGATGAGAGAAAAAATGGAGTCCCGGTTCAATCCCCCACATTGTGGAGTGTTTTTGGGCTTAAGAAACGTGTCAAAACGTGTTTCCATAAGTGATGACGTCAATTTAAGAATTTGGCAAATTTGGTCTCGGAGGATAACTATGTGACCGCATGGTTATAAGCCATAAGATCGCATAGAACAAATGTATGGCGCCCAAAAGTTCCCTGGACCTTTCTATGCAGTCGCATAGCTTTTGAACTATGCCACCTCATAGTTCAAAATTTTTTTCGCCGGATAGTTTTTAGTATTTTGGCTATAACTTTTCCTCCCATTATTCAATTGAAGCGATTCAAGTTGCATTGGACAGCTGACTCGAAGGGCTACAACTTTGCTTCAGAAATCACCTTCCAATTCGATCATTTTTTCGTGTAAAAAATGGGTCTTAACATGAGGCTGAAAACCAGTTCGTAACTTTTTCAATTGGGAATTGATTTGTGAAGATGTTATGGTCATATTTCACTTCTTTTGACTTCAAATTACACCAAATTGACTCCTTGCTTTCTTAAATCATCATTTCATCGCCCGTCTCATTATGGATTATTTGCAACTTGATCTCTGAACTTTCACTTTCTTCCACTTTGGCCCTTTTTACTCATTTCTTCCAAATTTCACATTTTCCATCAAATTGCGATCCAGATCAAAACATAAGAATAATGAGTATATTTTGACATCAAATAATTATAAGAATGCAACAATTAAGAAGGAAAAATATCATATTTTACACTCTTATCAGGTTGGCTCGATCAGTTTGACACCCCAACACAAAATATACGTGATGAGGGTGAGAAATGGGAAAATGTATATAGGGTCCCTACTCTTTTTGTTTTTCCTTTAAGCGTAGAAAAATGGGAAAATGCATATAGGGTCCCTAATCTTTTTTAGATGTGTAAATGGATCCTGAAACCTATCATTTTTTACCGTACAATCCCTAAGATTTGGGTAAATAGGGTGCGTTTGGTTTGCATTTCCATTTTTTGTTTTCAGTTTTGAATTCATTTTTAGTTTTCCCTTTTGAAGGACTATTTTCGAATTACAGAAAACGTATTTGGTTTGTTATTTTAAAAAACGATTTTTCAAAACAGAAAACTAAAAAATGCGTTTCATTTAAAATTTTTAGAAATTATTTTATAACATTTATTCAATTAATTTGATTATTTAGTAAAATATAATAATTTTGTGCTAATATATTATCAGATAATATATATTTTAAATTTGGTGAGTTTACTATTTTTTCTTGCTACAAAAATAAAATAATATATAATAAAATTTTAGAAATTGTTTTATAACATTTATTCAATTAATTTGATTATTTAGCAAAACATAATAATTTTATACTAATATATTACCAGATAATATATATTTTAAATTAGGTGAATTTACTAGTTTAAAAGTACTGTTGAACATCCCCTGGGTAAAAAAATATAAATAAAAATACAGAAAATAGAGTATTTTGAGCGTCTTCCGCATTTTGAGTTTTTTAACTGAAAACACTCAAAACGGAAAAAAAATCGTTTTGAGATTTCAATTATAAATTTTTCCTTGTTTTCGGAAATACATTTTTGAAAATGAGTAACCAAACACATTTTAGGCATTTACGAAAACTAAAACAGAAAACGGCTAAAAAAGGGCAAGCCAAACGTGTTCTAAGCAACTGAATGACCTTTGAATGGTTTTCGTTAGAAAACCATTAAATTTAATTTTGACTGAAATTTTCATCATTTTTAAGAAGGGCATAATAGTCTTTTTCAATTTAGTTAAAAGAATTAAGCCCCCGCTTGACATCCATTTTAATGGTTTTCTTATTATTATTATTTTTTTTTTCAGAAAATGAGTTTTGAAATAGTGATTTTTTGAAGAAAACATGGTAAAAAAACAAAAACAAAAAAGTTTAGAATTTACGTACAAAATAGTTTATTGCTTGAATACGTGGTTTAAAATAAGTTTAAGGAAAAACTTTGATTTAATAAGTGTCCAACATTGGCAAAAATAGTTTAAGAAAAGTAACAAAAAGTAAAAACAAAATCCTTCAAGCTTCCTTCATGGTGACAGTTTTATATGGCTACAATGATTTGTTTTGGTAGGTGTTATTTTGAGAGTGGTTGTGAGTTTGGAGTTGTAGACATTGATTTTTGGTGATGGTGGCAACGGTGGCACAAATTGCGATTTTGAATTTGTGTTCCATGGCATGTGGTTGGTGGTTGTTCCAACAATGGTTTGATGGTCGTGCGGATGTCAACAACATTGAAGGGTGATAGGGTCGGTGGCGCCATGGATCTTTAAAAATTCGAGTCATGCTATTTAGCGGAACTAATGTTAATCGTCAATCTGGATGACAATTGCATGATACCTATCAATTTGAAAATATTAATTTTGTTTGTCATTCCCTTGTCTAGGGTACACTCAAAATCTAGAGAAGTTCTAGATATTGTCTATTTTTCAATGTCACATTAATTTGATAGAGTCCTATCAATTTGTATTGGAGATGAATTTTTTAAACACAGTTTACTTTATCCATGTAACAAATTTTTTAAGCAATTTACGATTAAGGGTTGTATTAGATCCGATGTATACTCTGTATAGATGTACAAGTAGTTAGCTTGTTAGTTAAGCCAGCTGTATATGTTAGTTATGCCAGCTATAAAATAGCTGTGAGTACCAGCGGGAAGTTAGCTCAGTCGGTGTTTTGGCGCCTATTTTATACCTAGTGTACAATGGAATCTCGTGTATTAAAATACAGAAATCGTTACAAATTGTATTTTGATAAATACAAGTGATGTTGACCTTCTCGTAATTGCAAAATTGCAAAATCCTCTGATTAATAATTTGAATATTTGAAGACGAGGGGCCACGTGACTTAAATCCTGATCTTCAATAATTTGTTGAAAATTTGATTTGTCGAGATTTAACTTGTTTGGAACTTGAATCTTGAGACTTGGACTTGGACTTGAATTTGATTTAATTTGAAGAAGACTTTGATCTTCTTGGATTTGGCGTGAACCTGTTTGATTCGAAGAAGATTTTAATCTTCTTGTGATTCACCAAGCTAAGGCTTGACAGAATTTCTTCCCTTCTTTCAATTTCGAGATTTCTTCAGCACTTCGTGGCGTTCTCTACTTTCTTTCTTGCTTGCTTTCTGTGTGTCTCGTCTTATGGATTATTGGTCTTATTTATAGGGGAGGATTCGGGCTAATTTTGGTAATTACTCAATTATATTTAATTAAAAGAGATAATTGAGTAATTATAATTTTATGTATTTTGTTTGTTTATTTTATTTGTTTTTTTATTTATTTAAAATTTGGTATGGGCCTTTGAGTTTTATGGACTTTAGCAGATTTAAATTTAATTGGGCTAATGATTTAAATTGACCCAATCCATTTTATTTTATTATTTTTTTATGTTTATTAATTATGAAATATATTAATAAATCTTGATTTTCGTTCGATTTATTTTGATCTCGGATTTGATTTTAACTCAAACTTCCCGTTAGTACAGATGAAAAATTTGAGAAAAAATGTGAATTTGATAAAACATTTATCCTTCAAATTTGATAATAAGATTTATTTTTTTGGTGGAATTTTGATCATTTATTTATTTATTTCATAGACACATAAAAAATTTGATTTAAACATATTTTTTATATTTCATTGTAAATTGGACTTAATTGAAGTCTGTTACCCGCCTATTTATATCAATGAATTATGAGATTTGGAAACAAGTCCATTAAATCTTGCAAACAAAGGTAAAACAAAATTTTCTCTCTTTTTTTTTTTGTCTCTCCGTTTGTCCTTTTTTTTTTTTTCACTCTTGGTTTCCGTCGTTGGAAACCAAAAAATAAAATCGGTCTCCGCTTGCGAAAATTGAAACCAAAACTAAACCAATTTGTTGGCAGAAACCAAAAGTAGGACTTTTGAATTTACTTTTTTTCCCTCTCGTTTTCTGTCCCCCCTTTTTTTTCTTATTTGTTTGTTGACTTCGAGGCGGGAACCAACCGAAACCAAACAAATTTGTTTATTTTGGTTTTGACAAAAACTTTGTTTGTTTTGGTTTTGATTTGACAGAAACCAAGTTGGCGGCTCCATTTTTTTAAATATTATTTTCATTAACAATTGGACTTGAATTCGGAATTGGTTTTCTTAGTTTCTTCATCCCATTGACTGTTTTGGTTTTGATTTGACAGAAGCCAAGTTGGCGGCTCCATTTTTTTATTATTATTTTAATTAACAATTGGATTTGAATTTGGAATTGGTTTTTCTCAGTTTCTTCATCCCATTGGTAGAAACCTTTGTAAATTTTTTTTTTAATGTTAATTAGATTTCTTGGTATCCGAAAACAAAATTGCTTGGTTTCTGCCAGAAACCAAACAATTGTGGGTAGAAACCAAATTTTTGGTTTTTGCCAATTAATTTTTTTTTTAGTTCTTTGTTCGCTTTGCATTTTTTTAAAACCCAATTCCAATTGTTGGAATTGTCTTTGTCGAAAATGATAGAAACTACCTTTTCAACAATTTTTTTTTACCAATTGTTGGAATCGACCGCAGAAACCTCATTTTCAATAATTTTTTTTTTAGTTCTTGGTTTCTGAACCAATTTGGAATTGGAACTTTTCAACATATTTCTTTTTTTTACCACATTTTTTGGGGTTGATTATTGTTATTATTATTGTCATTATTTATTATTATTATTAATTTTTTTAACAAAGTCGAAACTAACATTCTTCATTTTTTTTATGATAAAGTGTGCTCTGATATGCACGAAATTGCTGAGCTTAAAAATCAAGACAAAAGTTATTTACGTTTCAAAGATACTGATGTGAAGTACCATGCCCAGACCAGCGTACGAGGTGAACTTAAATTTAGTGTCCATAAGCCAACGACAGGTCTTTTCCCCAACCTTCTGGAGCCATTGTCGGAGTTGCATATGTCCACCATTAGTGAATGTCACGAGAGTTTGGATACTGGTAAGTCCAATCGCTCTAGCAGTCATCTTCCATTTTTGTGTCTTCCGTCTCATCATTCCCAGAGCATGGAGTACATTTCAAGGGCTGTGATTTGTGAAAAAAATTGATAATAGAGAAATACGATGGGGAAGAGCACTGGTAAGTCGAGGAGAGATTTCTTTTCTTCCAAAATTTTGGGAGTGGTCTTTGTGGGTCCAGAAACTTCTGCTCAAGAGGAACCTCCGCGAGTTAGCTTTTGCAGTCGGTTCTACTGCAAAAGATTACCATCGCCCAAACTCCATTTACAGAGCTCTTTGTGAGGTTTGGTGTCCAGAAACCAACACATTTGTGACTGCCAATGGTGAAATTAGCATTTCTCTTTGGGACATCCGCGAGATAAGTGGACTTTCGATCATGATGTCATTATTATGAGGAAGTAGTCCCAAGCCTTTCAGAGTTGACGGATCATCTTTCCAAGTCTTGTTTGTATCTCTTTAATGTTTTCACATTGATTGCCCATGCGAATGAATCTGACAGAGTTACTCACGAACAGTGGATTAATTTTTGTTTTCATGAGAATGGTTGTGTCCCGAACCTTCGACAACACAAAAATTATAAGAATGCTATGAATTTAAATCCATTCAAAAGGCGCCGTCAAAGAACATTGAAGGAAATACGGAGGCCTGTGGTGACAGAGAAGTCGAGAGACATTGCTCATAGGGATCGACGTCATTGGGGGCAATTTTCCAGTATTTCTGTCTATAGAAGAAGAAGAGAAATTAGAGATAGCAATCTATCTCTCCCTATGGCTTTGCCGCTTCGTTCTTCCATCTGAGGACGAAAGAATAAGAGTCGGGACTTTTAAAGCATCTTCTAGGATGGCAGGCGGATACACTTATAGTCTGGTTCTACCCATATTGGCGAGCATTTATAGTGGACATCTAACTATCAGGCAAATCTAGACCTTGGCTCAATTTCACATTCATTTCCTGGACATTTTCTTTATGCTTGGGCTGCAACTTATTTTGTTCGAGGTGTTTATGCTCATGTAGACAAGAGTTATTCTCGCCCTATAATTCAAAGATATGCCGGAACTCTGAATGATTTTCAATATTGGGAGAAAAATGTCATTGATTGTCGAGAATTTATCCGTGGAGCGATGAACACCGATAACTTTTGCTGGAATTCATTACCCTCATCGTCTCATCCTGATGTACGTGTGGATGACCAACCGAGGTCTGCAGATACTTTAGAATTCATGATGAGTATTCGACCTGGATTTGTTTCTTATCGTCGAGGAAATTCACCTTTCATTCTTGAGACGGTTCACCAAGAAAGTTGAATATTGCCCCCAGTGTGGCGATATGTATCGGGTTTGGTTGTCCTTAACTCGGATAAAAAATGGGTCTGTATTTCATATTCCAGAGTATGTGAGGGATATATATCAAAACATTGATGTTGAATACCAGGCTTGGTGGAATAGCAAAGTGCTATCACTCTTGACCAAGGTCCAGGTGCAAGTCTTATTTTCTAGTGAGAGCCGTGACTTTGTTTTTGGCTCGATTCCGAACAGGGTTTTAGCTAGAGGGTTAAGCCCTCCAAATGCTGTTCTTGAAGAGGGTTCTCGAAAAAGAGATCTAAACCAGCAAAATGAAAGAGGTATTAAGAGAATCAAAATTATAGTTCCCTCGGCAAAGGTTGCTGCCACCTCTGAGCCTGCTGATAAGGTGCCAGAAGCAATTTTGATTCCAGATCACAGTAGTCCTGGAGATCGAGCATCATAAGCACCAGGAAAGACTTTGACTCCAGAAGACGAAAGTTCTGGAGATCAGACACAGTTCACCCTCTCTTTTTTTTAATTTTATGTACTATTTGTATCTGATTTTCTGTCACAATCTTCAATTCTAGGCTCCGCTTTCTCGAATATACAAAATCAAACGACCAATAGAACCGAGGTCGCTTCAAGCTATTCCGAGTCTTTCAAAAGGTGAAGTTGGAGCTTCTCACATTAACCTCAACCTACCGAAGACATCATCAGACGGTGGATTTTTAGACATATCGCCCAGGACACGAAATGCAGGTATGTGCCCTGTTGTTGTTTGCGGCACTTTTTTCCTTTATTTATTTATTTATTTATTTATTTATTTTATTATTATTTTTTTGAAATTATGCTCCATTTTTTGTAGGTTTTCCAAGCATCCCTGAAGAACTAAATTTCTCCATGAATCCAAACTTTTTGCAAGATCAGACTGGCGAGAATGACGGGCGAATCAATGCACTTCAAGGAATAGATGGTATTCATGATTCTCATGACCTTCCTTGCAAATAGTCGGGCACTATTAATGGAGGTACTTTGGTGCATATCATGGGCAATTTTAATGCTGAAGATGAAGTAAATTCAGGGACTGTAAGAGCTAACATTTCAGAGATCAATTAAGGAATTCCTGTCGTTCCATCTTCGTTGGCTTCAGCCAGTATTCCGCCTTTGCAAACAAATAATCATCGAGCTACACCAATCTGTTCTTTATATGTCTGGTCCTCCACCTGGAATTACTCAAGAGTCTCCTTATCTGAAGGTTGCTTTGCAAGAAGCTATGAATAATTACCTCCAGAAATGTTTTAAAGATGTCTTGAAGTATGGATTCTCCAATATTCGATCTTGGTGGGATGAAAATAATTTAATTCTTCAAAATGTGATTACCAACTCATTCCACACAGACCTAGCACCTTTGATGAAATGCATGGATGTGTTTCTGAAAGAAATTGACTCTTACTTGTCTAAAAGAAAGCAGCACTTGGATTGTCCAACCTTTGAAGAAAAGGAGGAGGAGTTGAAACTTTTGAACATTCAGCTGGAAGTAAGGGATTCCACGCGTTCTTCATTGAGAAGCAAGATTAGTGAGCTAACATTTGAGCTAGATAGACTTCGTGATGAACTTCAAGCTCAAGAGGAAGACAAAAATATGATTGGAACTAAGAAAGCAGGACTAGAAGAAGCACAGACAAGAGATGTCGCTAGCATAGCATCCATTGACCAGAAAAGGAAGACCCTTGAAGATAGTTTCTTGCGAGTGATCAACGGCGAGTGATCCTACTGAAGTCATGAATTTCTGATCTTTTTTTTAAGACCACATTGTTTGAATTTTGACTTATTATTTTTATTTGGATGAACTTTTCTTTTGCATGTTTCTTGTGTTTTTTACAACAATCGATAAACAAATTGAATGAATTTATTAGTTGTGACTGAACTTGAATTTACAATTTACTCAAGCTGCCTACGTACCCAAATGGGATCAAGTCTAACGTAGTTCATTACAAGAACACATTTTTTTTTTCAAATTGAATGAATTTATTAGTTGTGACTGAACTTGAATTTATAATTTATTCAAGCTGTCAACGTACCCAAACGGGATCAAGTCGAACGTAGTTCATTACAAGATTACAATTTTTTTTGTACAATGAAAAATTTAAAAATAAAGAACTTCATGCGTAAAAATGCTTTAAAAATTTTCCGTTGATAGGTCCGATTTGCAGTCCATCTTTGTCAATGATCTTGTACGCTCCGTTAGTGAATGTATGAGTAACAAGAAATGGACCATCCCACTTAGGATGGAACTTGCCCCCTATTTTTCTTGTGATTATGATTGGCCTACGCACGGAAAGTACCAGATCTCCAACTTGAAATGATCTTGGCCGCACCTTTTTGTCGAAAGATTTGGCCATTTGAGATTGATAGCACTCTAGATGCATTTGTACTTCTAACCTTTTTTCATCCAAAGCTTCTAGCTCTTCCAATCGAAGACGGGCATTTTCTTTTGTTGTCAGACCTTCTTGGATAGCAACTCGAAGTGATGGAATTTGACACCCCAGGGGAAGGACAGCTTCCACCCCATATACTAGGGTAAAATGAGTGGCTTATGTTAGAGTCCGATAAGTAGTTCGATAAGCCCATAAGACTTTACCAATTTTCTCATGCTAATTTCTTTTTGATTTGGAGACAACATTTTTCAGCAAACTGCATAGTGTTTTGTTGAATGCATCTGCCAATCCGTTAGCTGCCGCATTGTACATGGACGAGTTGTACTATTTGAATCCAAACTTTGCACATAAATTGTTTATGTGGCTATTGCAAAATGGCTTGCCATTATTAGTTATGATATGTCGCGGGACACCATATCAATAAATGATTTGGATACGAATGAAATCCGTGACATTTTCTTTCTTTACTTCCTTCAATGGTATGGCTTCGGCTCACTTAGAGAAGTAGTCGGTCCCGACGAGGATGTATGCATGCCCTGCTGAAGACTTTGGAGTTATAGGTCCAATTACATCAAAACCCCAAGCATCAAACGGCCATGAAACTATTGTTGGATGTAATGGTTCCGGAGGTTGATGGATGAAATTTGCATGGATTTGGCAAGCTTTACATTTTCTTTCATAATCCATGGAGTCTTGTACCATAGTTGGCCAGTAATATCCCATCCTCTTTATTCGAAAATGGAGTTTGGGTCCAGACCGGTGGGCACCACAAATTCCAGAGTGGGCTTCTTCCATGACCTGCGTTGCTTCATCATTACTTGGGCATCGAAGGAAAACTCCATCAAATTATCGTCGATAAAGTGTTCCCTTATAAAAGATAAAGCGAGAGGCACGCCTCTTGATTTCTGTTTTTCACCTTGGATTATATGATAGCTTTTGATGTTGAAGGAAATCGATTATTGGCTGTCTCCAATCTTCTCTTTCCTCACCTTCGACTACTTCGACACTATTGTTTTCTTCCAAATTACTGGGTAGCAATGACGAAAGCACCCATCTTTGAGCAATTGATATGGAGTGGGAAAATTCTTCATCTGATCTAGCTAAAACAGCAGCCAAATTAGCTAAGGCATTAGCTTCCTTATTTTCACTTCTCGGGACGAATTTGATTTTTATCGAATCAAATCGTCTCATAAGCATTGCTGCATGTTCATGCTATGGCTTCAAGTTTGAATTACGGACTTCATAATCAGCTAAAAGTTGGTTGATTATCAATTTAGAATTTCCAAAGACTTCCAGCTGGTGAATATCCATATCTAAAGCTGCCTCTAAGCCGATGATAAGAGCTTGATATTCTGCCACGTTATTCGAACATTTCTCTATTAATGCAAATGAGTAGGGCATAACGAGATCATGAGGAGTGATGAAGACCACTCCTGCTCCGGCACCATAACTTCAGGCTGTCCCATCGAAGTATAGCCTCCATGATGGTATGATTTCAGTGAATAGAACTTCTTCATCGGGAAGGTTTTCCTGAAGTTCCCATTCTGCTGGAATTGGGTGGTCAGCAAGGAAATTCGCCAAAGCTTGTCTTTTAATGGCCTTTTGTGGAATGAATTTGATGTCGAACTCAGACAATGGTAATGCCCATTTTCCAATCCTTCCAGAAAGAATCGACCTAGACATTATGTACTTCAATGGATCAATCTTCGAAACAAGATTGATTGTATGTGATAGCATATAATGCCTCAACTTTTTAGCTACGAAGATTAACGCGAGGCATATTTTTTCAATAGGCGAATACTTCATTTCAGTGCCTACCAATGTCCAGCTCAAGTAATAGAGTGCATTCTCTTTTCCTTCTTCGTTAACTTGGGCAAGAAGTGCCCCTAGAGATCATTCTTGTGCTGTAACATAAAAAGTCAGTGACTTTCTTGGAACTGGAGCTGTGAGTACTGGTAGATAAGACAAATATTGTTTAATACTTTGGAAAGCATTTTAACAAGCGTCATCCCATTCAAATGGTACATCTTTCTTCACCAATTTATTGAATGGATGACAACGTCCAGCTATATTAGAGATAAATCTTCGAATGTATGCAAGTTTTCCTTGAAGACTTTTCAACTCACGTACATTTCTTAGCTCTGGCATGTTGATTATAGCTTCAATTTTTGATTGATCTATTTCAATGCCCCGGTGTCGAAGAACGAAGCCGAGAAATTTTCCAGAGGTGACACCAAATGTACATTTCAACGGATTCATCTTTAATTGATATCTTCGAAGTCTTTTGAAAACATCTCATAAATCTTGTAAATGATCGTCGCGTCTTTTTGTTTTAACAACAAGATCATCCACATAACATTCTACGTTCTTATGTAGAATATCATCGAAAATCTTTTGCATTGCCCGCTGGTAGGTTGCCCCCACATTTTTTAATCCAAAAGGCATAACTTTGTAACAATATATGCCTTTAGGGGTACGAAATGATGTGACTTCCTCATCTTTTGGGTTTATCCGTATCTGATTGTATCCGGAAAACCCGTCCATGAAAGATAAGACTTCATATCCAGTAGTTGCATCCACCATCCACTTTGTTATTGGAAGTGGAAAATCATCTTTCAGTCATGCTTGATTCAGATCCCAAAAGTCAACGCAAATTCGTAATTACCCGTTCTTCTTTTTGACAGGAACACTGTTTGCGATCCATGTTGGATATTTCACTTTGCGTATAAATCCAACTTCAATAAGTTTGTTGACTTCCATTTCAATTTGAGGAATCAGTTCTGGTCGAAATCTTCTTTGAGATTGTTTGACCGGTCGAACTCCATGTCTTACTGCAAGATGATGCACTGTAACCTTAGGATTTAACCCCGACATTTCTTTGTAGGACCATGCAAACACATCTTTGTATTCGTGAAGCAAACTAATGTACTCAGATTCTTCATTTTGACTGAGAATGGCACTTACAAATACTGGTCTTGGGTCTTCTTCGGTCCCCAGGTTCAACTGTTTCAAGTAATCCACAGTAGCTTGTCCCCCTTCTTCAAAAGTAGGTGGGGCTGGTTCAGGTTCATCAGTTGTGACAGAACTTTCGAACTCAGAGTCTGAATCTGGAGCTTCTTCAAAGGCTATCTGATTGACAGAGACTTCTTCCTTTTTTTCACTCTCCTTTAGGGACGGACGAACTTTTTGCTGTCTTCATCTTCTTCTTGACCGTTGTGGCTTTAGGCGTAGATCAGAAGTTTTAATCCCAAGTCAAGAAAATACAGATTGTCTTTGGGATGACATTTGGGGAGCTTGTGTATTCCGATCAATTTTGGTAGAAGAAGAAGAATCTTCGCTTAATCTTTGGAAGACAGAAACTTTACCTTTTACATCGACCATTGGGGAGGGTTCTCCTTTTAACCTTTTAAACACCGAAACTTTGGCATTCTCATTTTCAATTCGATCGAATGCTGAAGGTTTCAACTGTTCAGATTTCTCTTCTGCAACTTCATAAATTTGAATCATGATGGGGTTTGAGGAAACCTTCTTGACCTTAATCTTTCTCGATGGATTGGGATCATATCCCAAACCATACCTGGGTCGGGACACCAAGGCTCTGTCAGAATTAGAAGGGGGACACCCTCCTGAAAGGACAGCATCAAGATCACCTAATTTATGAGGCTCTCCTTTTCCAAACCCAGCATTTTCGAACAACTTTTTAACTTGAGGATTGTAACATCCTTTGAAAGTTTGTTTTGATTCAGCAACTCCTTCTTGTTTGGACGAGCTGGAAATATAAAGTTTTAATATATCGAGAAGAGATGTTGAAGCCTCTGATATAGATTTATATTCTTTTGGGCCCGCCATAAGTTGGTGGGGACAGAAGCAATTTTGGGATACTAGGTATTGGAAGAGTTAACTCTTTTCTCAATACCTCAATATCGGTTGATTCTACTTGAGGTTTTTTGCCTTTAGTAAATCTTAACTTATGTTTGATAAGTTGATGAGATTGAGCAGCACTAGACGTATCCTGATCGTTTGTATCTTCTTTGATTTTGAATCCAAATATGGTCAACCCTGAAGAATTACATTCTTCACCTTCCATGTAAAACTTGGCATCGGCAAAATGAGATTCTTCTTTGAGAAAAGGTTTCGACTTAGCTACCACACATTTGACTTCTCCATCTCGGCTATATTTGAAGCATTGGTGCCCAAGTCAAAGGTACCACTCTAGTTTCGTGTAGCCAAACACGTCCAAGGAGTAACTCGTAGGATGTTTTAGCATCAATGACATGGAAAAGAGTCGAGGAGATTAACTCTCCTATTTGCAGCTTTAGGCGAATCATGCCAATGGCTCGATGACCTTTTTGATTGAATCCTTGAATCATGATTTTGCTTCTGGATAGATTACCAACATTGATTCCAATTTTCTTCATTAATTTGATTGGCATAATATTTACAGCAGATCCATAATCAATCATTATACGATTTATCTTGCACTCTCGAATATAACTGTTGATATACAGTGGTCTATTATGTGGACGTGAACCCAGCTGTAAATCTCCATCGTCGAATGTTATTGCGGCCATAAAGTCTTGAGGAGTTGTGGCTCCAATATGTTCTAAAGCTTTGCCTTCGTATTCTTTCGGATCGATTAATACTACTACCAAGGCCATCCCATCATCGAAGGGAAGGGCAAGAGACTCAGCTAGACTTGTATTGGCAAGAATATTATTGAGTCGTGAAATAGTTTTCTTCTGTTTTGAAGTCTGACTTGATACATTCTTCATTTCATCTTTCTCCTCCACATTGATTACGTTGGAGGTTAGACATTCTTTATCAAAGAAACCCTTAGGAAAGTAATCACCCAAGGTCGATAGTCTAGGAAGAATGCGTGGAGCTGCTCCCTCTTAGGTTGATTTAGTAGATACTCTTGGCTTGGCTTCAGGCCTCCTTCTTTGATTGTTCCTTAGTCTTGATTTCTTGTCACAAAAGTTAGAAACTGGGAGTCGTGGAGCCTTCCGACAACGTCTTTTCACTAGGGTCCATGCCCCCTGATCTTCTTCTAGTGTTTCTTCTTCATTGGGTTGAATTTTCGTACCCAATTCCTCCAGCTTTGTTCCTGCAAGAGGCGTAGAAGGTAATATTTTACCTATTTTGTTTGGCATTCTGTATTTCTCTTTCTTCTTTATGAAGGTAGACCAGCCGTCACCGATCTCGTCTTCTAATTCTGAGTCGAAATCCTAAACATCCAATTCACCTGTCATAATTTCATAAAAGGTTGGATGATTGGGTGCGCTTGGTCCATTCATCCCTGGATAAATATAACTGATGGTGATTTCTCCGTCTACCTCAAATTTCACTGGGATGGCTCCTTCCGGGAGTTGAGGTCCACATTCCTTAACTGAGGATTTACAGGCATGGTGTACATCAGAGAATGTTTGTTTTTTTCTTGGAATGGGAATTGGATCAAATGATTCAAATGAAACCATCGAGCATGCGGCTGTTGGATTCTCTTCGGTCTCAAGTTTGATCTTATTTTCTTTGTCCAAGCGAACAATAAGGTCTTTCAAAACAAAGCATTTTTCCACTGGATGGCTAATGATCCTGTGAAATTTACAGTATTTAGGATGATCGATCTTACCAGCCTCTTCAGGTCTTTTTGGTACTAGAAGTTCGATTATTTTCTGTTCAAGGAGCTGATCCAAAATTCTAGAAACTTCTAAATCTGAGAATGGGTACTCCCTTTCTTCAAGTTCCTTTAGAGTCGCATGACTTCTTCTTTGGACTTGTCCTTTGTAGGTTTGAACTCTAGCTTTGATTTTGAGTTCAAGCTCGACCCTTGGAAGGCTATCTTTGCAAGAACAGTAGAAATCGCCATAGCCTCTTTGGATTTACTTGTCTTGATGTCCTTCTTTATATCCTTCTTAGGGTCTTTCTTGTTACGTGGATCGCTTGATAAATAACTCCCATGCCTTGCAATTTGGAGCTCCAGGTCATGAGTATGTGTTGCCAATTCTTCGAATGAGTGAGGCATGTTTGCTTGGAGATTATAGAGTAATCCCCAATGCATGCCTTGTACACACATGTCGATGGAAGATGCTTTACTTATTCGTTCTTTATAATTAAGCACAAGGTTTCTCCAGCGTTCAATGTACTCTACTACAGGCTCTTCCTTGCTCTGCTTTGTTCGAACAAGTTCTGGAAGGCTGACAATTCGTCGGGTGGTGTAGAAGTGTGTTAAGAACTCTCGCTCGAGTTGATCCCAACTATCAATTGACCTTGCCGGTAAGTTTGTGTACCATTCAAATGCAGAACCTTTGAGGGAGCGTACGAACTGCTTCACCATTGTGTCATTGTAAGTACCTGTATTGTTACACGTCTCAATAAAATGAGCAACATGTTGCTTTACGTTGCCCTTTCCGTCAAAATATTGAAACTTCGGAGATTGGTAACCAAGTGGCATCTTTATTTCGTCGATTCGACGACTATAGGGTTTGGCATACACCAATGAAGATTGCAACAAACCACCATATTGGGCACGAATGGTGTCGGCAATCATATGTTGAAGTTGTTGGACGGATGGAGAGCCGACGGAGAGTTGAGTGGCATCACGCAACACATTTTGAACAATTGTTCGATCAAGTATATCTTGCTTTTCTTGATACTCTTGGACTTCTAACTCTTTGACCTTGGAAGATCCTAAATTTTTCTATTCTTCTTCAACCGGTGGATTTTGCGACTCGAGTTTATGCATGAGTGCGGCAATTTGGGCATCTTTTTCTGCTAATGAGTTTGTTAATTTTTCAATAGCTAAAGCCATTTGTTGGATTCGATCATCTGAGCCTGATGCCGCTTCTGTGACCATCACTGGCTCAAGTGATTCTTCAGATGAAGTATCATATTCCCACTTTTGCTGAGAAGTAGCATGAGGGGATCTAGATAAGGATCTACCACTGGAGATGGATCCTGAACGAGAGTTTTTTGTTGAACTCATGGTTTTTTGTGTCGAATGAGAGTTTGGCTTTTTGAAGGTAATTTTCATTTTGTTTTTGTTGGAGAATTTCTTTAGTAGTGTGACCAGTTGAGTTTTCCCAGTTTTTGTTTGGGCCCTGGTCGCGTGGAAGAGTTCAGCAAGTGTTTCTTCGAGATGAGTCATAATTTGTTTCGCCTTTTCGCCTGCCATTGCTGATGTAGTATTTGAAACTTGAAGATTTTGAGATCAAAAGATGAGAGGACAGGAAGGTCCCACCGGGCGTGCCAAGAAATTTGTACGACGAAATCTCGTGTATTAAAATACAGAAAT
The DNA here is from genome assembly GCF_002742605.1 of Olea europaea var. sylvestris. Lineage (NCBI taxonomy): Eukaryota > Viridiplantae > Streptophyta > Magnoliopsida > Lamiales > Oleaceae > Olea > Olea europaea. The sequence continues at coordinate 6,609,812 of NC_036252.1, forward strand.
CGTTACAAATTGTATTTTGATAAATACAAGTGATGTTGACCTTCTCGTAATTGCAAAATCCTCTGATTAATGATCTGAATATTTGAAGACGAGGGGTCACGTGGCTTAAATCTTGATCTTCAATAATTTGTTGAAAATTTGATTTGTCGAGATTTGACTTATTTGGAACTTGAATCTTGAGACTTGGACTTGGACTTGGACTTGAATTTGATTTAATTTGAAGAAGACTTTGATATTCTTGGATTTGCCGTGAACTTGTTTGATTCGAAGAAGATTTTAATCTTCTTGGGATTCACCGAGTTAAGGCTTGACAGAATTTCTTCCCTTCTTTTAGCCTCGAGATTTCTTCAGCACTTCGTGGCGTTCTCTGCTTTCTTTCTTTCTTGCTTTCTGTGTGTCCCGTCTTATGGACCATTGGTCTTATTTATAGGGGAGGATTCGGGCTAATTTTGGTAATTACTCAATTATATTTAATTAAAAGGGATAATTGAGCAATTATAATTTTATTTATTTTGTTTGTTTATTTATTTAAAATTTGGTATGGGCCTTTGGGTTTTTTGGACTTTAGTAGATTTAAATTTAATTGGGCTAATGATTTAAATTGGCCCAATCCATTTTATTTTATTATTTTTTTTTATGTCTACACCTTGTTAAGATGATCATTTGTAGACAATTTCAGAATGTTCAGAATGAATGATAATTGAAAATTTCCATTTCATTTGTTCTAATATGGTATGAGAGCCATTGCCTTCTAGTGTTAATCCGATTTCTTTCCTTCTTCTTTCTTTTTGAAGATATGGATCCTATGCAGTTTGAAAGTGTTGCTGATTCACACTCATCTCTGAACAAATCTGCCATTGATGAGCTATCAAGTCCTTATTTTCTGCATCATTCCAATAGTCCTGGATTAGTACTTGTTTCTCAACTGCTCACAAGAGATAACTACGCCTTTTGGAGCTGTGCAATGATGATTGCTCTTTCGATAAAGAATAAACTCTCTTTCATTGATGGATCGATGAGAAAATCGGAAGATGCAAGTTTTGAATCGATCAATTCATGGAATCGAAATAATGATATGGTGATCTCATGGATACTTAATTCGGTCTCAAAAGAAATCTCAGCAAGCGTTATCTATGCTGCCACCGCGTATGAGATCTGGAACGACCTTAAAGAACGATTTCTGCAAAGCAATGGACCAAGGATCTTTCAAGTCAGGAAAGATCAGATGAATTTAAATCAAGGACAAAGCAAAGTAAGCGTGTATTTCACAAAATTGAAGACTATATGGGAAGAATTAAGCAATTTTTGACCCAATTGTGATTGTGGAAAGTGTACATGCGGTGGAGCTAAGAAGATGAATAAATATCATCAAATGGATCCAATGCCACCTATTAATAAGGTGTTTGTACTAATTGCACAAGTAGAAAATCAGAGAAGTTGAGTACACAATCGCTCGGAATGGACACATCTACCTTTAGTGTGAGATCTGAAAATACGAAGCCAGTGCTTAACTCTGGTTTTCGAAATGATGTTTCTAGAGTGGGAAATAATGGAATTGCAATAAAAAAGTCAAGACCTTATTGTACTTATTGCAAATATCATGGACATTCAATTGACGAGTGCTATAAAATCCACGGATATCCACCAGAATACAAGAAGAAATCAAAGGAGAACTCACAAGGCTATTCTGCCCATAGCTCTATGAATTAGTTGTTAGCTGTTCATCAAGAGAATCAACCACCTAATATGGAGGATTTCATGCAGAATCTGAACTCTAGTCAATACCAACAACTGATGACTATGTTGTCCAACCATTTGGAATCAAGCTCGAGCATGGCTACAAATGACCAGGACAAACCAACTACAGTAGAAACCACAAGTATTTGTCATTCCATATTAGTTACCTTGACATTTACTACTAAAGAAATATGGATAGTAGACTCAGGGACAACTAGACATGTTTGTTGCACTGCTAATGCGTTTATAAACTTGAGATCTGCTGAAAATACAAACGTCATATTACCAAATCACACACAGATATCAGTCAGCTTATGTGGTGATGTTAAACTGAGTCCTAATCTGGTGCTTCATGATGTTTTATTTGTGCCCCAATTCAAATTCAATTTGTTGTCAGTCAGCTCATTAACTCTTGGATCACAAACTAATACGAGTTTCTTCCGTGATCATTTCAAAATTCAGGAGAATACCACCAAGATGATGATTGGCAAGGGTGACAAAGTTCAAGGTTTATATGTACTTGATATCAGAAATTTTCATTCATATTTGAATGTATTTGTTTTTCATGTCTAAGCTCACATTTGGCATAATAGACTAGGACATCTATCTTTCAAAAGATTAGATGCCTTGAAAGATCAAGTAGGGTATAATGTTTCACAATTGAATAAACATCTTCCTTGTTATGTTTGTCCTATTGTTAAACAAAGGAGGTTGTCATTCGAGTCCACGAACAGAATGTCCATTAGACTATTTGATCTGTTGCACTGTGATATTTGGGGACCATATCACATTCCTTCACATTCAGGACACAAATACTTCTTAACATTGGTTGATGATTGCTCCAGATTCACTTGTATATATTTGTTACGTCAAAAATTTGATGCGGTGACTGTAATTCCTCATTTCTTTATTATGGTCACTACCCGGTTTAATGCTACTATTAACACTTTCAGATCAAACAATGCACCTGAACTGTCTTTCAAAGATTATTTTGTTGAAAAGGGGGTATTACATCAATTCAGTTGTGTTGAAAGACCACAACAAAATTTCATTGTTGAACGCAAGCACCAACACCTATTGAATATGGCTAGAACTTTGTTTTTCCAAACCAGAATTCCCATACATTTCTGGACCGAATGTGTGATGACTGCCAGGTATCTCATAAATAGAACCCCATCCCCCATCCTAAAACATAAAACACCTTATGAAATCCTTTATGGTGTTCCTGCTGATTATTCCACTCTTCGTGTGTTTGGGTGCTTAGGATTTGCATCTACACTCACCACACATAGAGACAAGTTCCAACCTAGAGCAAAGTTGTGTGTGTTCTTTGGATATCCATCAGGAATCAAAGGCTATAAACTTTTTGATGTTGAAACCAAACGAATTTTTGATGTTGAAACCAAACGAATTTTTATATCCAGAGATGTAATTTTTCATGAGGAAAATTTTCCCTCCCATACTATTGTCAAAGATGATCAATTACTAGATCCGTTTCCTGATCTAGTTTTACCATCTGCTTCATTGGTTTCTCCTCATGATGACCATGTCCAATCTGACCATGATCATCATGATTCCAATCTTCATGTTAATGACCCATCTGACACAATCCATGTCCCACCTCCATCCAACTCTAACTCAACTGATCAAACACAATCTGATAGACATATAAATCATGCCATTCTTCAATCCAAAAGAATCTCGAAACCTCCCAAATATCTCTTTGATTACCACTGTAATCTCATTTCTCAACATAGCCATCACATTCCTCAATCCCCAAATCATATTAGTAAATTCGTGTCTATAATCATCTGTCAAAACCATTCAAAAATCTAGTACTAAACATTTCATCTCATTTTGAGCCTCAATTTTTCCATCAACCTCTTAGATTTCCTTATTGGCGTGATGCCATGAAGCTAGAATTGGAAGCCATGGAGCTCAATCATACCTGGAAGGTTGTGCCTTTACCGCCCGAGAAACACTCAGTAGGATGCATATGGATTTACAAAAATAAATACAACTCAGATGGAACACTTGAAAGACATAAAGCACGTCTTGTTGCAAAGGGTTACATACAATAAGGAGGGTTAGATTACTTCGATACTTTCTCACCAGTGGCCAAGAATGTCACTGTCAAAATTTTACTAACTCTTGCAGGTCATTATCAATGGCACTTACTTTAGCTGGATGTTAACAATACTTTATTGAACGAAGACTTATTTGAGGAAGTTTATATGGAAATTCCTCTGGGCTATGAGTTCCTTAGACCATCAACACAGGGGGAGAAATTGGCTTGCAAACTGCACAAGTCAATATAAGGACTCAAGCAAGCTTCAAGATATTAGAATTCAAAGTTTACTCATGTTTTGATTCAATGTGGCTTTCAACAATCTATGGCAGATTATTCCATTTTTACTAAACGAACTGGAAATAGTTTTGCGGCACTATTGGTTTACGTGGTTGATATTGTGATCACTGTTGGAAAAAATTGAGTAAGCGCTCACTTTTGGCACAATTTTCGATGGGACCCGTTGGTCCAATGTGGCATATCAAAGTTGATATGTGTTCTCCTCCGTGAGAACATCGATTTCATGCATTTATTTGCCAAAATGAAGCCCAGGTGAATGAGAAATTGAAGCTCAAAGTTGGTCATTGGAAGTTGGTTTTGTGGGAAAAAAATGCATTTATCTCACATAGGAAAACGAAGGAAACTTAAACCACTTTATATATGGCTATACTTTGAAGATGTGTAATCATGTGTAGCATAGAGGCTCTCTCCACGTGTGCGCGTAGGGGGGTTCAAATCACGAACTGAAATGGCTTTCGGACCTTGAACTTGGGTGCGGGCGCGACCTGCGCCCACGAATGTCGGACCGAATAAGGCAAAAATGGCCCCATCGGAGAGCCCACGTTTTGCCAATTTTTTTTTGGCTTTCTCCAATGACTTTTGAGTTTCTAAACTACAAAAACTCCAATGGACTCCCAATGGTCATAGTGTTAATGGGAAGTAACTCCAATGGACTCCCAATGGTCACAATATTAATGGGCAGTATGCCTATAAAAAGGCTCATTCTCCAACAATCTAACACACTCGAAAATCTCACCTACATTCCTACATACGCAGTTTCTTCTTTGCATTCCTTGTCCAGTAAGGTCTTGGTCTTGTGGTGTTATTGTTCAGATACTAGATCAGTTCGTCAGAGTAGTATCTGCCGTGCTCAGATTCTACTATATACCGTTGTATCCTGGAAAACAGACACTCGAATTAAAACTCAAGCATGTACGGTGAGATGGCGAATCTGTTTTAAGGATACTGTGTTTACATAGGCCTTGGGTTAAAAGTTTATATGAAATTATATAAACATGTCGTTAATTTTTTTTTAAATTTCTGTTAATTTTCAGCTTTCCTGTTTAGATTTATTAAATGAACGTGTCTTACATAACTTAATATAATTTAGTTTTAAATTAGATTAATATATTGTGGTTTATGATAATTTAGTTTATTGTGTAATTAACTAATATTATAAATCGGTATGAGAAAACCTGGTATTTAATCTTATTGTATGCGTAAAATCAAGTTTGTGCAAATCCGGTATATAATCTATGCATATACGGTATCTAAATTGCATATGTGGTATGCTGCATATACAGTATCTAAAATGCATATACGGTACCCATAAATTCGATATCATTCCACCGACATAATTTCCAACAAACTTAAAACATATTTTATACACATTGGTAGTAAATAAATTGTTTATTTTATTTTATTGAGATAAACAAGTTGTTTATTAGAAACTAATTTTTGTTTCATTTTCAGAAATGGCTACCAAACCAACCAACATGGATGTGACCTAAACTGCTCCTGCTGGAAATCAGGCTGTGGGTTCTAATGTGGCTCAAAGGCCAAGCTCCGTTGTGGCTAGAATGCCAAGTTATGTTGTGAGCCAAACTGTAACTGTTCCGGTTAATCATGAAGAAAAATCGGAGAAATTCAATTGCTTAAATTTCAAAGGGTGGCAGCAGAAAATGCTTTTTTACTTGACCACCTTGAATCTTGCTAGATTCTTGACTGAAACTGTTCCGAAACTTAATGAGGGCAAGGGAGATGTGCAAGCATTGAGTGCACTTGATGCTTGGAAGCATTCGGACTTTCTGTGCCGAAATTATATCATGAACAGCCTAGCAGATGTGCTGTACAATGTGTATAGCACCATGAAAACTCTATGGAATTGTGGGAGTCCTTGGACCGAAAATACAAAACTGAGGATGCCAAGGCTAAAAAGTTTATAGTTGGCAAATTCCTAGACTGTAAGATGGTGGACTCCAAAACTGTTATTAGTGAAGTGCAAGAACTCCAAGTGATCCTTCACGAAACTCATGGCGAAGGAATGATGTTGAGTGAAACTTTTCAAGTGGCTACAATTATAGAAAAATTGCCCCCCGCGTGTAAAGATTTCAAGAACTATTTGAAACACAAACGAAAGGAAATGAACGTCGAAGAACTCGTTGTTAGACTTCGAATCGAAGAAGACAACAAGAGTTCCGAGAAGAAGTGGTTCAATCCTGATGTGGCCAAAGCCAATGTTGTGGAGCTTGGTCAAAGTAGCAAGAACTACAAAAACAAGTCTGGGCCATTCGGTGGCAAAAGAACCAAGCAAGGACCGAAAGGTGGAATTGTCAAGAAGAAATTCCAAGGAAAATGCTTCAATTGTGACAAAGTGGGTCACAAGTCTTCGGAGTGCAGATTACCGAAGAAGAAGAAAGAAGCGAACGTGGTTGACTACATGGCACAAGATGTGTCGGAGCTGAATCTCACAGCAGTCATTTCTGAAGTAAACATGGTGGGTTCAAACCCTAAAGAGTGGTGGATTGACACCGGTGCTACAAAGCATGTGTGCTCTGATAAAGAGATGTTTGATATGTTCGAAGCTGTTGAGAATGGGGAGAAGTTGTTCATGAAAAATTCAGCAACTTCTGAAATCAAGGGTCAAGGAAAAGTGATTCTGAAGATGACCTCGGGAAAGGAGCTGACTCTCAACAACGTGCTTTATGTGCAGGAAATTCACAAGAATTTAGTATCTGGGTCGCTTTTGAATATGCATGATTTCGGCATTGTTTTTGAGTCAGACAAAGTCATTCTGTCAAAAAGTGGAATGTTTGTCGGAAAGGGTTATGTTCCCGACGGTATGTTTAAACTCAATGTAATGGTTGTGAAACCAAAAATGAATAAAGCAAGTTCTTCTACTTATTTGCTTGAGTCTTCCAATTTGTGGCGTGGTAGACTAGGACACGTTAATTATGATACTTTACGAAGACTAGCTAACTCTAACTGCATACCTAAGTTCAATAACGATTCCAAACATAAGTGTGAAACTTGTGTTGAAACAAAATTGACAAGGTCATCGTTTAAATCAATTGAACGGAACGCAGAACCACTAGATTTAGTTCACAGTGACGTGTGTGATCTAAAACTTGTACAAACAAGAGGTGGCAACAAGTATTTTATTACTTTTGTCGATGATAGCACAAAATACTGCTATGTATATCTGCTTAAAAGCAAGGATGAAGCTATAGAGAAACTTATTCTCTATAAGAATGAAGTTGAGAATCAACTTAATAAGAAAATTAAGGTGCTGCGAAGTGATCGAGGTGGTGAGTATGAAGCATCATTTGCTAAATTCTGTGCACAACACGGAAACATACATGAAACCACCGTCCCTTATTCACCGCAACAAAATGGTGTTGCTGAACGAAAAAATCGTACCTTAAAAGAGATGATGAATGCAATGCTCGTAAGTTCTAGCTTACCTCAGAACATGTGGGGTAAAGCTGTGTTATCAGCAAATTACCTTTTAAATAAGGTGCCTCGAAAGAAATCGGAATAGACCCCTTATGAGTTATGGAAAGGAAGAATGTCTACCTATAAATACTTGCGAGTGTGGGGATGTCTTTCTAAAGTGGTTGTTCCACCACCAAAGAAGGTAAAGATAGGCCCGAAAACTATAGGATGCGTCTTCATTGGCTATGCACATAATAGCAGTGCGTATCGCTTTCTTGTATATGATTCAAAAATTCCAGACATACACAAAAACACGATAATGGAATCAAGGAATGCTACATTCTTTGCAGAAGTATTTCCATACAGATCCAAAGAGGAAGCAAGCTCCTCTAAACGAATATATGAGACAATGACTGAAAATAGTCAGAACGAAGAATTAGAAGAAGAGACTGAGGTTAGACGCAGCAAACGGGAAAGGACAGAAAAATCTTATGGTCCTAATTTTCTGACCTATATGCTAGAAAGTGAACCTCAAAATTATCAAGAAGTAGTGAATTCCTCGGAAGGACCTCAATGGAAAGAAGCCATTGAAGGTGAAATAGATTCCATACTGCAAAATCATACATGGGAGCTAGAGGATCTTCCTCCAGTAAGCAAACCACTAGGCTACAAATGGATTTTCAAAAGGAAAATGAAAGCAGATGGAACTATCGAGAAGTATAAGGCCAGATTAGTAATTAAAGGCTACAAACAAAGGGAAGGCCTTGATTACTTTGATACGTATTCTTCAATGACGAGAATAACATCTATTAGGATGATACTTGCGATTGTCGCTTTGCGAAATCTTGAAGTACATCAAATGGATGTTAAAACTGTCTTTCTAAATGGAGATTTAGAAGAAGAAATTTACATGGAACAACCTGAGGGGTTTTCGTCACCAGGACAGGAAAAGAAAGTCTGTAAACTGGTGAAGTCACTATATGGCTTGAAACAAGCACCAAAACAATGGCATGAAAAATTTGACAATGTTATGATTGAGAGTGGATTTAAAATCAATGAATGTGAAAAATGTGTTTACGTCAAAGACACTAAAGATGGATATGTCATCTTATGTCTTTACGTTGACGACATGCTTATTGTTGGTAGTGACAATAAGATGATTGAATCCACTAAAAAATATGTTAAACTCAAGATTTGACATGAAAGATATGGGTTTAGCTGATGTTATACCTAGAGTGAAAATCTCAAGACCGTCAAATGGGCTTGTTCTAAATCAGTCACGTTATATGGACAAAATTTTAGGAAAATTCCATAAGGATGATACTGGCTTGGCTAGAACACCAATAGATACGAGTCAACATCTGTCTAAAAATAGAGGAGAAAGTATCTCTCAAGTAGAATACTTGAGAGTTATCGGAAGTCTAATGTACTTAATGAATTGTACTAGACCAGACATAGCCTACACAATTAGTAAACTGAGTAGATACACGAGTAATCCAGGAGCTGATCACTGGAAAGGAATTATAAGAGTACTAAGGTACTTAAGATATACTCGTGACTATGGACTACATTATACTAGATATCCAGCAGTCATTGAAGGATACAGTGATATTAATTGGATATCTAATATAAAAGACTCAAAATCCACCAGTGGATATGTGTTCACATTGGGTGGTGCTGCCATATCGTGAAAATCCTCTAAGCAAACGGTTATAGCCAGATCTATGATGGAATATGAGTTTATAGCTCTAGATAAATGTGGTGAAGAGACTGAATGATTGCACAACTTCTTAGAGGATATTCCAAGATGGTCAAAACTTGTGCTAGTAATTTGCATATATTGTGATAGTCAATCGGCAATAGAAAGGGCACAAAGTAACATATATAATGGTAAGTCTAGACATATATGTCGTAGACACAATACTATAAGACAACCACTCTCAACTAGAGTTATCACTATTGACTATATAAGGTCAAAAGATAACATTGTGAATCCGCTAACCAAAGGGTTAAATAGAGAGTTAGTTATGAAATCATCGAAAGGAATGAGACTTAAGCCCTTGAAAGAATAAGTCATTACAAAGGAAAACCCAAAGATCTAGGTTCAATGGGAAAACCTAACTGTAAAGACTTGATAAAATCACTGTGGGGGTATTACCTCCTGTCCATTCCTATTATGTAACAGTGATGCCCGTAAGGTTGAAGGTTAAGCAATAGGCTTTTAATGATTCTTATGCATCGTAAATCAAGTCAAGTAATGCGAGTTACTTGTAATAAGAAATCACCTATGTAAGAGAGAAGTGGGGCTGCTTCTAAGAGAATTGTGTGGGGCTCAATTCTTAAGAACTCTCACAGAACCAGGCATATGTTCATGGCCAAAATGAACATAACAATGAGAACTGGATTGTGTTAGGAAGAATCCTGTGTGAGGTATATCATCGTTTACACAAATGGCAAAATAGTTCAAAGACATCGCGTCTACTGGTCAACCAGTAAAGTAAATATGCTTGCACAAGGGAAGGTTCGAAGGGTAACACCCACCTATCCTATGCAGGATTCAACCGCTGAACTTTATCACCAAGTCTTGTGTCTCACGTTTCGTGTCTCCCCTAATTTTCATTCATGTGGGGGATTGTTGAAAAAAATTGAGTGAGCGGCTCACTCTTGGAACAATTTTCGATGGGACTTGTTGGTCTAATGTGGAATATCAAAGTTGATATGTGTTCTCCTCCGCGAGAACATCAATTTCATGTATTTATTTGCCAAAAATGAAGTTCGGGTGAACAAGAAATTGAAGCTCAAAGTTGGTCATTGGAAGTTGGTTTTGTGGGAAAAAAATGTATTTATCCCACATAGGAAAACCAAGGAAACTTAAACCACTTTATATATGGCTATGCTTTGGAGATGTGTAATCATGTGTAGCATAGAGGCTCTCTCCACGAGCGCGCGCAGGGGGATGCAAATCACGAACCGAAATGGCCTTCGAACTTGAACTTGGGTGCGGGTTTTCGAAATAGTGTAAAAAGAAGTGCTTCGAATCATTGCTATTTGACTCGGACCTATTCTAGGCACGACCTGCACTCACGAATGTTGGACCGAACAAGGCAAAAATGGCTCAATCGGAGAGCCCACGTTTTGCCAATTTTTTTTTGGCTTTCTCCAATGACTTTTGAGTTTCTAAACTGCAAAAACTCCAATGGACTCCCAATGGTCACAGTGTTAATGGGAAGTAACTCCAATAGACTCCCAATGGTCACAATATTAATGGACAGTATGCCTATAAAAAGGCTCATTCTCCAGTAATCTAACACACTCGAAAATCTCACCTACATTCCTGCATACGCAGTGTCTTCTTTGCGTTCCTTGTCCAGTAAGGTCTTGGTCTTGTGATGATATTGTTCGAATACTAGATCAGTTCGTCAGAGTAGTATCTGCGATTCTCAAATTCTACTATATACCGTTGTATCCTGGGAAACAGACGCTCGGATTAAAACTCAAGCACGTACGATAAGAGGGCGAATTTGTTTTAAGGACACTGTGTTTACACAGACCTCGAGTCAAAAGTTTATATGAAATTATAAACATGTCGTTAATTTTTTTTAATTTCTGTTAATTTTTAGCTTTCCCATTTAGATTTATTAAATTAAAGTGTCTTACATAACTTAATATAATTTAGTTCTAAATTAGATTAATATATTGTGGTTTATGATAATTTATTTTATTGTGTAATTAACTAATATTATAAATCGATATGAGAAAACCTGGTATTTAATCTTATTGTATGCGTAAAATCAAGTTTGTGCAAATTCGATATATAATCTGTGCATATACGGTATGCTGTATATACGGTATCTAAACTGCATATACGGTATGCTGCATATACGGTATCTAAAATGCATATACGGTACTCGTAAATTCGGTATCATTCCACCAACATAATTTCCAACAATCACTAGCCCTAATATCGACATCATAAACTCATTAAAGGCATTCCTACACAGCCAATTCAAGCTCGAGGATTTGGGACACTTAAAATACTTCTTAGCGATTGAGATTGCTCGATCATCATCTGGTATTGCTATTTCACAAAGACTATATACATTGCAGCTCTTGGAAGATGCCAATTATCTAGATTACAAACCAATGAGGAGTCCAATGGACCCAAAGGTAGCACTCAGTATTCACGATAGAGATATCTTGCCAGATGCTTCTCACTACAGGAGATTGATTGGAAGACTCATATATTTGACTTTGTCACGGCCGAATGATAAGTATGTTTTTACACACTTATTTGGTTCACAAACATGATTTAAATATGGATAAAGTGGTTGAAATGTGGCTTAATCCTATTAAATTCATGCAATGTAGGTATTTCAATGGAAATTGTGGAATTCAGGAGAAAAGAGCCGAAGAAGGACTAAAACGCAACAAAGTGATAGTTCGAGGACCAAAGGTGCAAATATTGAGAAGTTGAGCTAAATGCAAAACAAGAGTAAAAACATGCCAAGTATGAGCTCAATGACAAAGCAAAACAATTGGAAGAAGAAAGTATTGAAGAGGGACTGAAATGAAGACAATTGAAAGTTGGAGGACTAAAGGGCAAATACTCAAAAGATGTGCCGAATGAGTGGCATGAGAATTGATGGTGTCAATCATCAATTGGAAGATAAAATTTGTTGAAAAGATGAAGAAATCGAAGAAAGAAGTCAAGAGAAGCAACAAGGAAGTTCAGGGACCAAAATGTAAAAACCACATAGTTGGTTATATCTATGCGACCGCATAGTGTAACCATCTATGCGGTTGCATAGATGGATGCAGGGAAAATAATTGGGCATTTCAAATGACCTATGCGACCGCATAGGTTCCTTCTATGCGGTCGCATAGAAGAAATTTCGGGGGGTTCTCTACAGTTTCCTTTTTCGACTCCAACTCCTTTCTTACCTAATTTGGACACGCTATATATACCCTAAAACACGTCCAGAACTTGGGTAGACGATTTTGGGAGAAAAGAGGCATACAATAACATCAAGATCCAAGAATTTATGCAAGAAGAAGGAGGATTTCATCAAGATTGAAGATTTCAAGCATCAATTATAATAGGGTGATGTCTTCTCCTTTATTGAATCTTTGTAATTTTCTTCAAAACATGATAGGCTAATTTTTTATTTCATTGGGAGTCGATGAACCTTTGATTTTCTTATAAATTCTTATATTTCATGAGTTTAATATAAACTATCTTTGGAATAAATTGTTTGATTTATATTGCTTTGATTGAATCCATGATTTATTGGCCATTTATTATGTGATTGTGATGGTTTATTCTTTACATTCGAAAGAAGTAGAATAGACTCGATATATATAAATTGACATAGGGTCCGATAGGGGATAGAAATATACCCCTATGCTTTATGCAATTCGGTAATTGTTCATAGAATTTCATGCGTTTTTGTATGTTGCATCATCCATAGAAATATAGGCTGATGATATGCAGAAATAGATCCAATATATATCGAGAGAGTATATTAGATAGGCGTAGGAACATTGAATTGACAATTTTCCATTGATTAATTGGATTTGTGAAATTAGGGTTTATAGAAATCAAATGGGGATTCGATGTCCCAATGATTTTATTTCAACTTATTTCTACAATTTCATTTACAACATTACATATTTACATTTTAGTTGAGTTGTTGAGTCGTTTAATTAGTGGAATTTCGAAATTAGGGTTTTCTTAAAAGTTAGGGTTTTTAATTGGGGGTTTCTTCCAAAATTAGGGCTTTTCACATTTAAACCAAATTTTCATTCAATTAGATTCGGTTAAGGTCACATTAGTCTAATTAGAGCTAATCCAATCCTCGTGGGAACGATTCTTGAACTCAAGTCCATTTTACTACTTGTTAACGAACCGTACACTTGCGGTGGGTTTTAAAATTAAAACAAATAAATACGCGAACACCGGACATCACATTTGCGGTACATAAATTGAGCCAATTCATGTCTCAGCCAAGAACGTCACACCTTAAAGGTATTCATCACCTTTTGAGGTACTTGAATGGCAAGCCTGGGCAAGGCATTTTCTTCCCATCACAAATGCAATCAGGTTTAACCATCAATATTCGTGCCTTTTCTGATGCCGATTGGGGGTCTTGTATTGATACACGTAAGTCCACTACCGAATTCTGCATTTTCGTTGGCAATGCAATGGTGTCATGGAAATTAAAAAGGTAACCAACCATATCCTGTTCCTCAGCTGAAGCGGAATAAAGAGCTCTTCCTTCCACTGTAAGTGAAGTCATTTGGATTCACCAAGTGTTGAAAGATTTCCATATTAGTCTCGCATCCCCAGCAGTTATCTACTGTGACAATCATGCAACTATACAAATTGCCACAAATCCTGTCTTCCACGAACGAACAAAACACATCGAAATCGATTGTCACTTTATTCATGACAAAATCAATGCAGGGATCATGAAACTTCTTCTAGTTAGATCAAAGCACCAACTTGTAGACGCTTACAAGCCATTACCTGCCTCAGCTCTTCATCCTTTGTTATTCAAGATGTGCGTAAAAGATCTTTACATCACATCTTGAGGAGGAGTATTAGATCTGATGTATTCTTTGTATAGATGTGCAGGTAGTTAGCTTGTTCGGTTGTTAGTTAAGCCAGCTGTCTATGTTAGTTATGCCAGCTGTATGATAGCTGTGAGTACCAGCTGGAAGTTAGCCCAGTCGGTGTTTTGGCGCCTATTTATACCTTGTTAAGATGATCATTTGTAAACGATTTCAGAATGAATGCTAATTGAGGATTTCCATTTCATTTGTTCTAATAGGTTGCGTAATGGGTGTTGGAGAAGATAAAGATTATACCTTTTATTTTTGAATTATTTTTTCTCTAAATACATTTTTATTTGGTTTATTTTTCAAGAGGAATTATCTCTACGCTGCAACTTTTCCCTTTGAAAATTGGGTTATTAGCACAAAATGTTCATACGTTTAAAGTTAATTATGCAAAACGTTTCTACGTTTTTTTAATTTTTTTTCCACATTTTCATCCCTATTTTCTCATTTCATTGTGAAAAGCATTGTTTTCATCTATTTTCTGAATAAATTTTTTTGAAAATGACGAATATTGCCTCATATTTAAATAGAACAAAAAGAAAAGAGAAGATAAACAAATAACAGATTGCAACCATACTCCCAAAATTTTTAAAAAATACAAATGAGAACCAAATAAATTATACATACATACATACATATACACACATTTATATATAACGACCACCACTTCTTTCCACAATTAATTTCTTGTAGTTAATTGGTCCTAAATATGGTCTTAACTTCTCCAATGCTGATGAGGTGGGTTTACATTTTCAATATTGATGGTACACACGAGAAGATCTATTACAATACGTCTTGGTTTTATCCGATGTAGATCATACGAGAAGGCCAAAACAAAGCTCAGAGTACTGGAAGCCCCTAATGTCCTCACTGTTGCTCTGAAGAGATTTTAGATTACCATTTGAATCAAATGTGTTTCATTTGTTTTCTAGTTTCTATGAGTTGCTTGTGATTTTTGTTTTATAGCCGGACAAATTTGGAAAGTTGAATAAGAGAATTAAGTTTCCACAAATTCTGACTATGACTCCCTACATGAGCGAGACAAGCGATAGATCCCCAATTTATTGGCTTTTATGAAGTAGTAGTGCACTCGGATGTTATAAATGCTACATTACCTGGAGATTATAAGAGTACCTCCAAAAGACTCTTTAAACATGAATTGTTCTATATTTTATATAATTAACACTTAAAATCATGCTCAAAGAGACTTTTTAAATTAATATTTTAATTTAGAGAATGTGTTTGGTTCTCGTAACACTCTCCATAATTAATGGATTCAATGTATTTCAATTTTCAATTTTTAATATAGAAAAATAATACAATTATCTAGAGAAATGCTAGTTAAAATAAAAGACAGAGAAAAATAATAAATTTTTTTGGGAGTAATAAAATTTATTGAAGTATTTCAAAATTTTAACTATCAAAATTTATAGAAACTTTCCAAATGATAAAATATGCTCTTTAAAAACAGAGTATCTTAAAAATGCCCCAACTACAATAAATTAATTGTGGAAAAAAGTTGAGGTGGAGGTAGAGGCAGAGAAGGGGGAATATATATTTTAATTTTTTAATAATTTATTGATACTCCTTTGTACTTTTAAAAAAATCTGGGATCATGATTGCAATTAGTTCTTTACTTTTCTTTTCTATTTTTTTTTTGCTTTATTTAAATGTAAGGGTATATTCGTCATTTTACTAATTTTTATTTATAAAATGAATGAAAGTAATGATCTCAACAATAAAGGGAGGAAATAGTGGTGTAAATGCCAAAAAAAAAAAAAGAAAAAAAAAAAGAAACGCAACAACGTTTTGAACAGTCAACTCTAAACATAAAAGCACTTTATGTCAATAACCCAAATTTTAACGCTGCCACTTTTCCCTTTAAAATAAGTCAAATATTGAATTAACGATTTTTTTGACAGAAACCATGCAAAAGTTCTCCATCGCTTATTTACCCGAAGGTTAAGGACTTAACTGTCAAAAATGAAAGTTTCAGGACCCATTTCCACTTTTCAAAATGACGAGATAACCAATGCAATTTTCGTAGGGAGAAATTAACGTCAATTTGTAAATTGTTTATATATATATATATATATTTAAGTCACATTTGAAATCAATAAATATTACGTAATTATCAATAATTATTACGTACTTACCTATACAATATTTATCTAAAAATTAAACTGTTACTTCCCAAAGAACCTTGCTACATGTACACTGTGTACATGTTAGTTTACACTTTATCACGTTATCTTATTGGACAATTTAAATTTCAAACATTTTTTTTTATCTAATTGACATATCGATACTTGGCAACAATGCAAGTGTCAATCAAAATATTAAAAATCAGTGTTCAAATAGCAAATTTTATTAGGAGAGAAAAATCTTAAGGGGGTGTTTGAGCCATATTATTTTGGTGATAATGTATTCTTGAATAGTGTATTGATGAGAAATGTGTGGTTAAAAAATAAGAAATTTTTTTTGATTTGCGTATAATATTATTTTATTGAAGAATGTGTGGTTGAAATGATATCAAATCACTGTTTAAAAATATTTTTTTTTGAAATAATGTGACTCAAATGGCTCTAAATTGAATAGTTAAATCACATTAATCGCGATTTCCCTAGAAAATAAAACAATTCAAAATCGGGTAACCTGGAATCCACTGTTAGCATGAAACCCAGAAGAAATTTTGTTCTATTGGAAAACTCAACGCACACGTGGACCCCTCAAAGAAGGCCACAGTATTGAAAGGGGTCTATCTATTCTCTCAATTTTGAATTTTCCCCACAGTTCTCTTGTAAAGACCCAGATAATCAGATCCCTCAGGTAATTAATTTGTGGGATTTGTTTCCTATAATTACAGCAATTTATGTAATATATTCAGTGTTGTAATATTGTTATTTTGGAATAAAATTAAAATCTTGGGCGTTTCTTCTGCTGTTTGGTTATTTGGCTGCTGAAAATCCTCGTCTTGTTAAGGAGAAAATGAAAACGATTCATTTTTTTTCTTTTCGTCTTCTATTTCGCGGGTGGAATTGGATGGGATGGGATTTATACAATCTTTTCTATGACTCAGTTTCATGGCTTTCGACGTTAACATTTTTCTTGAAGAATGTTTATGCTTGCTTAAATGCATGTATAATGAACTGCATGATTGCTACTTATGTTTTCTTTCATATTAATGATTGTCTTAACGATAGAATCTTGACGTGAAAATATTAATTTTAAGGTTCTTAGAAGAAGCTGATTGATATTTAATTAGGGATTTATTTTTTTTTTTTGTTGCTTTAGAGTATAGAATTGTTTGGAGTTGACGGAGTGAATGGGGATTCAGACAACGAATTCTCATGCGATGGTTGGTGAGCAGCAGTCTCATGTACAACAGCCAATGGCAAGAGAAATTTCTTGGTTTAGGCTTACTCTCAATGAGGTTGAGAACCAATTAGGTGATTTAGGTAAACCATTGGGCAGCATGAACCTTGATGAGTTGCTTAAGAATGTTTGGAAGGCAGAGGCAAGCCATTCTTCTGGAATGGACCCAACTAGCGCTTCCCCTGCGGCCTCGCTCCAGCGCCAGGCTAGCCTGTCACTTGTGAGGACGTTGAGGGGGAAGACAGTTGATGAGGTGTGGAAGGATATCCAGCAACGACAAATGACTAGGTACACGGAAGAAATGATTAGCCACGAACGGGAGCCAACTCTTGGGGAGACCACTCTGGAGGATTTCTTGGTGAGAGCAGGGCTTAATGTGGCTGATGCTTCTCTAGGACCTGCTATGGGGTTGGACAACACATTAACCCCACAGAGTTTCACGCCCCAAATGGGGTTGTCTCCTTCTCCTTCAGTTGATGCATTGTCAGATACACCTATCCCAGGCTGGAGAAGGTACACTGGAGATCTTGACAAGACCCTTGAGAGAAGGCTTAGGAGAAAGATTAAAAATAGGGAGTCCGCTGCACGCTCTCGTGCGAGAAAACAGGCAAGCTTTTAATTTGTATTATGTTCTCTTTACATACATTTTTTCTTTGTTCTACATCTCTGACTTCAATTACCATATGATAATGTGCATAGGCTTACCACAATGAGTTGGTGAGCAAGGTTTCACATCTTGAGGAGGAAAACATGAAGCTCAAGAAAGAGATGGTAAAGAATATCCGACAATTTTTTAGCTTTCTCTTTCTAGTTTTGATTTCATCGGTATAACTATTATGTTTAAATGCATGAAATGATTGCTGCAAGGTGATGTTGCTAGAGCATTGGTAGTATTTAACAACTGAAACTTAACCAATAAACAAATGGACTTTTCATCAAAAGGATGCTTAGTGTACTGGGCTGTTGGTTTTCGTATCTTATCCATATGGGATGAGACCGAATATGCACTGTAGTTTTAAGTTGAAGAACTGCTAAATACTGGAAATAATATATGATTGGAGATCACCTAAGAAGCACGGATACGGATATGTAATTTGAATACAATATGATATGGGTTCGTTGGTACGGCTTTTTAAAAAAAAAAAAAAAATTGAATATGTGGATACGTGTTATAAAATTTAACATAATTTTATAAATATAAAAAAATTTAAAATAGAAGCATAATAATGAAAATAAAATAAAATGCTAAAACATTTTATATTAATCCTTAATTATCCCAACTTCATTTTCTTCAACATCATTAACATTAGCTTCTTCAGTATCATTCAAAATAACGATCTCAAATTCTGGTTCATCTAATGATAGATTATCAACATCAAACAGTTTAACAATTTCAAGAGTATAAAACGAGTCTCCAATAATGTCGTACATTTTGAATTTTTCTCTTGAATAGAGATCTAATTTTTTTTTGATAAAAGACACAAATTGCTGTGAATGAAAATCAATTCTTCAGTGCTTTGTGGAGTTGTTCTTTCTCATAGAGTGCGCAAAATGGTAAGTATTCCAATCATTTAGCCCCTGTTTGTTTTCCATTATTTCTCCATTAAAATGAAAAATATGACTGTTATCTATTACATCAAGTCGCCAAATTTGAATTTCTATTTCTTGTGTGAGGTCCATAACGACTATATTTTTCATTCTCATTTATACAAAAATGGAAAACAAATACCTCCTTAATACTAGTTAGTATCTATTTCCAATAATAAAAATATATTTGTCAATTATTAATACAATTTCACATGTATTAAAAGATTAATTTAAAAATCTAATTGTTTACTTCTAATAAATATTATTAATATTCGGCATAAAGTAAAAAAACCTTTTCAATCTATTGTCAATGACAATGAGTTTTAAAAGAGGTTAAAATCAATAACACTCTTTTTCACGTGTCCCAACTTATTGGATATGTATTGAAAATAATTAAAAAATACGTATCCGATACATATTAAAAATTTAAAAATTATAAAATAATATAAAAAAATATGTATTTAATATGTATCGGAGGGTATCAGAGAGTATCCAAACTTGGATATCGGATACGAGTACGTAATGAGTTTTCGTCATGGAAAGAACATGTTCAAAATCACGATCAATTCCTTTTGAAAAGTATCGGTTTTTCTTCTGAGATCATTAGGATGAGTGTAATGAGTTCGGTTAATATGCAAAAATTGTGCGCGTCACACTATATAGTTAACTTTTGCTACTTAATAGTATCTTTGGCAATATCCTTGGACTTTGGTAATTAAATTCTGGATAGTCAAATTATCTTAGGAAAAAAAAGAAGTCTGAAACCTCTAACAGCGTACAAGTATTTTTAGAAAGAGATGGGAATCATATGGATATTGTGGAGGAGGCAAACAACACATGTAATTATTGCCATTTCTTGGGTGATAATTTCGATCATCGACTCATCATGCACGAAATTAGTTGTTGAGCAGTTGTGTGATAGAAGTGAGAAACTCTCTCCTAATCACGATTTCCTCAGCAGATTACCTCAATGAACTGCCAGCCTGCCATCACAATAATAATATCTTTACTTAGTTACATTTCCGCTTTTGGAAAATCCATTAATTTAAAGTTAATTTTATGTCTTAGATTTTCCTTACCCTTTCATCCCTAACAAATTGAAGTTGCCATCAGCATAGTTATCATAATTTGTCATTTTATTTGCTTTAGTTGCTTTTTTTAGAATCTCGGATTTCAACTTTAGGTCTGGGCTGGCAGGTCCATAGATTTGTTTGTTAAATTTCTCTCTACAGTACAGCTTCAGATTGAACAGTTGCCAACAGCTTAGTCAAGTTTGTCTTGTATTTCTAATGCCTAATTTGGGGAAAGGTCCTGGTGACAAAATCGTTATATACCCAAATGATAAATTGCTTCGGCTTATATTATATGCCTTCCAAACATCGTAGGTTTAATTTCTAAAGACCCAGTGATAATCACATAATCAATTATTAAGAAAAAACAATCCTCACTAGTCAAAAAATATCAAGTCAAATAATCTTATAATCTTCCCATATCTTCAACATCCTCACTCAAACTCAATAGAGTGTTGTAGAAACCAAATTGAGTTTCAAAATTTAATTGATCCGAGAATTTGTCCTCTTTCGAAGCTCCAGAGCTCTAATGATACTTTAGAATTGCTTTTACAATGCATGTTGACTAAACTGACCAATGAACTAGAAGCTGGTGCGGAAGAAAATCGTCATCCACCAATATAGCTAGACACTTGTCGAAGATGCATGTAAAGAGTAGCACTCCAAAGATGCAGGGGTTGCACTAGCAATCCACCCAAAGATGAAGAAAAAAGACTGGCTTAACAAGAACCTAGGCGAGCAAAGAAGCTAAGACAACAGAGGTGATGGAAATTGACTTCCTGGATGAGAAAACATGATTTTCTTTCATGTAGTTCAGCAAGTAAACAAGGAACAGAGGGAAATCTATCAACAAGTTGGGCCAACTTAAATCAGAATTAGAGACCAGTATAGGAAATCACATGAGCCCCAAACAAAGTCCAATTATCCCAGAGGCTTTACCAAAAACAGAATGGTTCAAAGGTCCAGGCAGCGACAACAATATACCAGCCTTCACCATGAGTCCATCATAAGTAGAACCACCACAGAGCCCACAAGAAGAAGAAACAGGGGCAAGGGCCATCACAGCGCCACCAGATCCACCAGCACCAAATGACCACACTGGTCAGAAAAGAGAAGCACCATGAGGACCATAAGAAATGTATAAAATCCAAACCATGAGACTCTAAATCTGAAGCACTAGAAATGAAATTTGCTTAGAAATCCCAATGTAACATTAAAACTAGATGAAATGGTCATATATGAATATTTTTTTTATAGGGGCAGAAGGTGGCTCCCCCTCTCATGGGAGGGGAATAGGTGATTATAAGAATAGGGAATAGGTGATTATAAGAATAGTTTATTCATCTTCCAAGATCTTCACTTGCAGGAAAATCAACTCTCGAAGCAAAACATATTTTTGTATGATGCAGATACCATCCTAATGATTTCTCCAATTTCATGAAGAGGATAATTAACTCAGAGCAAACAAATCCAATGAAGAAAAGGGGAAAAAACAACTGAGTTTATTCAAGGTTTCAGTGCCATGGAAATAAAAACTTGTAAGTGGCTTTGTCACCACAATAGGACAGCAGCAACAAGATACACAAAGTAGAAGATCCTATTTATAGTGTTACAAATAGCTTTAAAAGGAAAGATTACGTGATGATCACACAATGGAAAAATTATCCCACATCATTGGAGAAATATTATGGAGAATAATCTTATAATCTTTCCAAATTTTCAACGCTACTAAGTGATTATGGAGAACACTCAATATGGAACTTGTTGACTTAAAGTGACTCAGCATTGGAAACTTTGAGGCACTTATCATGAGTTCTGGTAATAAAATATAAGTATGCTAAGAAAAAAGTATATATTCCTATTTGTCAACTTGTTAAAGAAGATTTGACTTGGGTAATTTTTGTGGGCTCTTTAATTCACACAATTCCTGTGGTGATTTCATCAGTCAGCTTCACTGCATCAAGTTTTTGCATGTATAAATTGTCCATTATTATAGCTTAGCCACTTAGACTGCTACTTAGTATCGGGAGTAGGTCTGAAAAAGTATGGTGCTTTCTTGCATGGTTTAAAATGCCTAGAGATTGTGAAGTTGTTTTAAATCTTGTGTTCCTACCTAAAATTTTTATTGCATTTCTTGTCACGTCATATTGAATGAAAACTGTCAGTCTTCTTCATTTGATTATGATTTATGCATTTTGTCTGATCACGTCTGTACTTTGCATAGTAATATATAATCCTTTATGTTTACATGGTTTCTAAACATCACCAAACTGGAGTGTCGGACCTTAACTAATGAATGATCAATGAGGCAGTTTTCTAAAAAATTTTGAGTGCTAATATATGTTTCCTGATTTTGAAGTTAGGCTTTGACTGTATTCCTATCTGTAAACTTTGTAATAGTTCCCCGAGAGAGTTCATACGGCAATTTTCTTTGTAAGTCATGCTATTATTTGTTGTCATTGATTGGACATTAATGCGGCATCTCTTAGAATAAGGTGACAAAGTTCATACACCAATTTTCTTGTCAGGCTAGTTACTTTTTCTTGTGTTGTGATGAGCTTCAAATTTGAGACTGCTTTATAAACAATCATGAAAATGTAACTCTGAAAATGTCTTGATGTAAATAGAAGAAAATCGATAGAAAAAATAAAATATCAACTAAATTTCCAGCCAGTGAAGGAGTCTCAGTAGAAGTAGAAGTTAATTGCTGCTACAAAATGGAACCTGAGAAAAGTCAATTACCGACGTAATCTAGACATTTTCTGTTTAATATTTAAATACAGTCACAAAGACAACTATGAGGATATGTTCTGATCTCAATTTTTGGGTCAATGCATTCCAGAGCCATCTTAGGTTGAAGATTGAGAGAACATAGTCTAGTACTATTAAGGCTTCTGACAGTAAATGATTTAGAAGATGTGTAAACATTTGTGTGAAGAACTGTTGAAATTGTGATAGAAGGTAGAGATGAATAAACCATTGTTCGGCAGATTGAACAGAATGCTAAAGAATACCTTCAAGATTGGGTCCCTAGAGACAATATATGAGGTTTGATAAAGTTGGCCGTTTGGCTGTAAGAACTATATCTGCAACCATGACTTTTCACTTTTCCTTTTATCTATAGGAATGTAATTCTGGATGAAAGCTTATATCAATATGTAGGTGGAGGCAAATTGTAGGCTTGTATCCACCCTTCAAAGTTAGCCCCTATGTGGCAGGAATTAAAATTAGATTTTTAGTAAATTTTGATAAAAGTTGATGAAATATGTAGTGAAAAGTTGTGGATCTCATGCAATGTGTGGTTAAAATTAATTTTGAATTTGACTTAAATTAAAATCTGGATTTTAATTTCCATTAAACAATGACTTAATATAAAAGCATGCACTTGCATCATTGAGACTATTGGATTGAAACTGAAGGATGTTATGTAATATTGTGAAGTAATTATGAGAATATCATGGTTTATATGATGCTTAGGGTTTTATTATTGTGGCGTTTCTTTGATTTCACTCCGGTTCGGGAAATATGGTGTGATGTGATGTTTAGGGATTTTTTTAAGGAAAATTCTTTTTTTTTCTAATGGATTTTTTGTTTTCAAAGTATCGGCCCAGTATAATTTTTTACCTTTTTTTGACCCCCACCTCCCTCCCTGCGGCTCTGCCCTTGCTTTCTTGCCTATTAGCACATAATAGTATTGCAGCAGCCTCACCGTGGTTGCATGAATAAGGTTGTTATAATTAATAATAGTTGAACTAAGTAATTTTCTTATTTACTTGACAAATGTGACTGAGTGGCTCGGTGTAATAAAATTAACACATCTTACTTTTCATGACATTGTGTCATAATGTTTTTTATGCTCATAAGCTACACATTCTTCCTTGATTAACTGTTTGTTGTGCTTCTTACTTCACTCTATCCACAAGTGTCTAATCGGATGTTGGCCCGACATCTTTGGCTTGTTGGCTAGCAATGTGTCTGGACTCCCCGAGATAATAAAATAAAGAAATAGACAGGAAAATATTGAAAATATTTTAATAAATATTGAGTACAAACAAACCACGTTTTCTAATTATTATTATTATTATTATTATTCTTTTAAACTCCCAACTCCTTGGGACCTTCTCTTTGAATGATGTTACTTTCCTGTTATCGTAATGAGCCTCCACCCTCCATTGTATATTGGATGGTGTCTACATAGTTCCTTCAAATCATTGAGCAATCTTTATACCATTTATAAATCACTTTATGTGCTATGTGTATTATCAATTTTTTCCCTTCCTTTTCCACTAAAGCTTTCGTAGTAATATTTTGGTGTTTGGCATAAAACTCCCCACTCCATGGAACTTCTGTTATGTTGTATTTATGCTGTTTTGACTGATAGCAACAAATAGCACGTGCTTAACCTATGTTAATTGTTTTCAGGTTTTTCCATTTCGAAACAGATAATTGATATGTTGCTCAACTCTCAAATTGTTTAGGCCTTGAATTCTGACTTTAGGAGTTTATGGAGTTGGGCTGACTAAGGCATTTTCCATTGCATTGGTTTTTCAAATGTGATATGGTTGACATGAGATGCCTTTCTGAGATTTCTTCTTCTTTTAGTTGCAAAATGCTTAATGGGTGTGTAGAACGGGGGAAATTGGTTCTATTTTAAACCATTCTGTGTTGATTTCGTAACTGAGAATTGCTTCAGATTCATTTTATATCATCTTGTCTCTGGAAATGTTTGCTAGTTTAACAGAAAACGTGATATCATAAACTTTTTCAAAGTACTCTTCATATAAATCAGTGTACATACTGATTGTTATTTCAGTTCTTTTTCTTCTTCGGGAGGATAGTTGAAAACTTAGCTTTTCCTTCGTCCCCCTTCTCAGTGTTTGTGGACAGTGATGATAAATATCGGTTACTTCTTCATAGAGAACAAAGCTGTTTCTATTTGTTGTATTCCTCTTGATACTCAAGGAACTGTAACTAATATTGTTGTTCTTTCTAGGAATGGGAGAAAACGGTGTCTTGTAATTTTGATGAACCAAGATATCAGCTTCGAAGAACAAGTTCATTCTGACATTAAGCTGTGAAAATTTTGTAGCTCGGCTGAGCTTTTAGGATTTTACTCGTGTGTCTACTGGAGGTCCGTTAGGAAATCGAAGTTGTAGATTTGCTTTTGCTTCTAATGCTAGCACTGCTTGAGCTTAATGTTCAGTCTCTATGTATATATATTAGCTTAATTTTGTTAGAACTTAACCGCTTATAAATACCAAGCTGACTGTATGGTATTTCTCATGTTGTGTTGCATTATCTGGGAAAAAAAGCTGCTTATTTGTGACTTCTATGTCAATTTTCTTTTCTTGGTGAAGATCTAGAACTCACTACCTTTTATGCCCTTGTTTGAGCCCCATTCTTTTGAAAAATTCATTTTTCAACAGTGTTTTGACATCATTTTAATTACACATTCTTTAATAAAATAATATTATACGCAAATTCAAAACTTTTTCTCATTTTTTAACCATACACTTTTCATCAATACACTATTCAAAAATTCATTCTTCCCCAAAAGATGGAGCTCAAACAAGGGCTATATTTTGCCAACGTTTTTACTGCACATTCTCACAATAAGATATTTTACATGTAAATCCAAATATTTTTCTTACTTTTTAAATCATACATTCTTAAAAATTTACCGTTACAAAACTTATTCTGATGAAATAATGGGCATCGAACACGGTTATATAGTAAGTATAAAAAGAATACTTTATTCTATTTTATTTTTTTATCTTGACTATATTTTTGTTGTTATTAAGCACATTTTAAGTAACATTTGTCTCTTTATAAAGAGCTTGTTTTATTTCATAGTAAAAAGATATTTTTGTAATTGATGAACTGGTAACAATAAAGTGAACATTCATGCATAAATTGCAACTTTAGTCCCCAACCATTTGCCAATGTTGTGACTCGACGTAACACATGATTTGGATATGGAAACCACATAGATCGTTGATTTTGCTAAGTTTTCCAAGATACTTTTGTAATTGATGAACTAATAACAATAAAGTGAACATTCATACATAAATTGCAACTTTAGTCCCCAACCGTTTGCCAATGTTGGGACTCGACGTAAGACATGATTTGGATATGGAAACCACATAGATCGTTGATATTGCTAAGTTTTCCGAGGTTGAGATGCAGACCACACAAAATATTGGATGATAAATTTGCAATTTTACTTTCTGGGAAACGTGTCTTGTTAAGAGAATTAGAGATGATAAAATGACGAACAGGGAAATAGCGATTTATTGGTTCAGACACACGCTTTATTCGTTTGGCTTGCGAAGGATCCCATCAACTGTACTGTCCTCACCCCCTCAAAAAAAACATCATCAAAAAACCCTAAGCTCTCTTCTACCCATCGACTCCGATCTGTATTGTCTCGTTGGGTGCCAATCAAGTTTGGATTTTTCTTTTATAGTTAAATAGATTGTTTGGTGTTTCTGTGATTTTCTTTTGATTTTATACTACTGGTTGCACGTTGGAATCATTTTGTACAAAGCCATTTAGGCGTGTAATTAAGTAATTTTCTCTATCAACTAGAATACTAGAAAGCAGTTTATGATATTTAAAGGTATGTATGTGCAAATATTCTTACATTCCTTTTAGCAGCACGATTTTGTGGTTCTGATTTGAATTGTGGAAAATTATTTAGTTCAATTTTGAAATTCGTGGAGAAAAATGTTTCATGCAATTATCTCAAACTTTCAATACTAATCAATCTTACGAATCGAATAGTTTCGAATTCTAATGCATGCTTAATAGGCGTCTTTTGTGTCTTCTAGTGTGATATATTGTTTTTTTTTTTTTTTTTTTTTTTTTCGGCGTGCTCACAGGTGGACAATTTTATAGTTGGAAGTAAGAAATTACAGTCTAAATGTTGAAAGGTAGGAAGGTTACTGGCAGGGGTGAGACGACGACACCCCAATATGCTTTTGGTCCACTTGAAGATGACATAATAATTAAGCACAGGCTTCTGACCCGTACGACAACAACAAGAGGTGATCCTCCATTGAAGAAACTTCAGAAAAAGTTTACAGCTTTCGTGCTGGAAATAGAGAAAGAAGCCAACAACCATAGTGACTGTGAGAGACTTGCCAAGGCATTTTTACAGGAGACGAATACTTTTGAAATTCCGCTTCTCAAGAGTAAAGCAGTTATAGATGCTAATATTAGAGAGAAGGAAAACTTCAACGAGTTGAAAGATGAGATAAATAGGCAGATTTTACAGGCACAGGCCGATATAGAAGATCTGAAGAAACAGCTGGAAGAGAGCAAGACTGAGAGGCAGCACAAAGAGGAGTGTGAGGCTATTAGGAAGTTGATTGCCATGCAGCCTCCAAGATCAGAAACTCAAAAAATCATTACAGATCTCGAGAAAGAGATTGCAATGTTAGAAGCAGAGAACACTGCTGGGTCAAGGACACTGGAACTTCGCAAAAAGCAATTTGCTCTTCTGTTACATGTGGTGCGTGTTGGTTATTTACTTGCACAACATAAATGCTTTCATATCTCATGCGATTTTAACTTTTTTCTGCACTTCGTATAAAATGTCTGTCACCTCATTGCAAGGGAGGAACTTATTACCAGAAATGTTACTTGCATTCAATAAATACAGGATCAAATGAAGTAATTATGTATCCTCTTGGTTTTTTCTATTTTTAAGATGAGAGTAAAAAAGAAAAAAAAAGGAAAAATAGGAAAACATGTTTCTGTTCTTTAGAGTTTGTGATACAAAAATTTTTAGCTGTTGGTACCATTTCATCTTCAGGGTGTTGCTTTGCACCATCATATGTTGTTTGTACCAATTGTTGAATCTGAAGAACGATTTTTTTTTTTTTTTTGCCAACACTAAGGTTATATAGACTTCTTAACTGCACTCCCACTTATGTAATATCTGACCTGCTGAGATTCCATACATACCTAAATCTTGGAAACCAGAATTTCTGCCTACTGTAGGACAGTGAACTCCATAATGAGGTGCTAGGAAAGGGAAAAGAACTCTCTCTCTGAGGGATGTGCAAGTGTTAAAATTTGACTATATTTGATTAATTGCAAGTCCAACAACATACGTCTGGACTGTTGGACTAAGGGCTTAGGAATCTTGTTATTTGTTGTATGCAACTTGGTTTTGTTTCTGTTTTGGAAGAAAAAAGTTGGTACATGTATCAGTCAGTGGAAGAGTGAAAGGGTGGTCACCACTACTGAGGATCTCATCCAATAATGGTCGGTGCCGGCCGAGCAATAATGATATTTTCCAATGGGAATGAGGCCAGGGATGAATCAATTCAAAAATACATTAAAAAATTTACTAATTTTATATTTACTTTTGAACTTTTTTCATACTCAAAATATTGGAGTGAAATATTTGCATAATGAATATGGGCAGATATATAAATATTCGTTAAAAAAACCTAGATGGAAAAATAAGTATACAACTATGGGCGAGCACTCTACATGTCAGTCTCTTCACATCCTAGCTTTGGCATGGCAAAGCATTAATCTTTTGCAGATCACGAAGTATTCTTCTCTTTAACTGCTTACGTTATCCTCTTTGAGTTTTAAACTTTTTCCTCCCTCTCTATACATTATCCTAATTATTACACTTGGTTGTCCTCCTCCTGTCCTCTTTCCCCTCTCCACCGTGACCTGTCCTCTTCATCAATCTCATCTTCTCATGCTAATATGTGTGAAAAGGAAAGAGGGAAGGAATGAAACGCACCGTCATGAACTGCATTACAGATAAAAATTAATAGTCATCAAACATATTTGCTCTCTAATCCTTAGAATCCGATGGAGCCCCCCTCCCTAATATCCAAATCAATCTCCCCAACAAGGCGTCGCCCGACGAACCCAAAAAAATCGGCGTCATGCCACATACACCTCCACACTCACGAGTGGCCCTAGGTGAAAACCCTAGCATCGTTGCTTGATCCACTGCTGCGACCGGAGGTCTAAGTACATGAGTTGAAGCAGCTGTTGGAGAATATGGTAGTAGGAGAGAACTCACAGGCAGGGATTGATTTGGGATTCGAATCTAGATGCCTCAGCGTCCGGCTACTATTTCGGCCCATGCGCCTGACAGGAGGATGTTGCAGGTCTTTCCGACCTAGGGGGAGCGGCTGCGAAGAGCATGCGCCGTCCCGACGACAGGTTTGCTAGTGCGTGTCGGCCATGTGCCGGTGCCAACAAGTTAGGAAATTCCTCCAATCGTTTCCAGATCACCTACAATTCTGTTCTGCAATCTAATGTGCCATTTACAAACAAACAAGGAAATAAGCCAAGGGATGGATACGGTATGGTTGGTTTTCAATCGGCGTTTTCAAGTAGAGGCGAAGGAGTTTGCAGTTTGTGTTAGCAATTTCGGCATTGTAGGATGACAGTGGGTCTCAAAGGTATCGAACGCAATCTGTATGGGGAGATTTGGAGCACTTTGGATGGTGAACATGGTGAACAAGTTGAGGGTGACTAGTAAGTGGGAGGATTTTTTCTCCAAGTTTAATAAGTCATCTAGAGCTTTTTGGGCACAATGATGTGTGAACAGCCGTGGAAGGTACTTGACTATCGCACAGTATGGGGAAGGGCGTCGGAAGGGAGTTGTGATGGTGCCGGAAGGTTTAAATAGAGAAGGATGGGCAACGATCTCGAGGGTGTTCCAGGGGTAGTTGATTCATTTGTAGGTGGAGGTAAGGCCAAATGGCGAACGGTGAATGAAGGAATTAGACAAGACCTACGCTGGAGTTATGGCAAACCTACAGGCCTCGCAGAACACTGATCAAATGGTGCTAGTACGAAAGGAAAAGATGGTTACTGCAAGTGAAACATAAGGTTCATATGGTGGTTTGTTGAATAGTGCTGAGATAAGGGCTCGTATCTAGACGTTGAAAGGGGAATTAGATGAATTAGTTAGACTAGTGAGATGTGGGTCTGAGGCGCACTCCAAGAGGTATTATTGTCATAAGTATGGGGTGGGCTTGGATGAGTCTAGCTAATGGAAAGCAAACAGAGAGCTTGGCTCCTAAGGAGTTAGCACCGGAAGTAGCCCTTTCTAATTCTAATGATAAGGATGATTATGACTCGAGGATTGAAGTAGATCGGGAGGTGACACCTTGGTCAAACGAAGGGGAGCCGAATATGGTGAATTTCGAGCCGACAACAATGGGAGATATGGGCACGACACTGCAGGCTAATGGATTATTATTAGTTGAGCAAGAGACGGGACATGTTTTGGAAAAGGAAGTAGTTTTGACAGTCCTGAAACAACATGAGGTGACATGTTCGAAAATCATGGTTGGGAACACATATAATAGAAGGTAATCTAAGCCCCAAAAAGAAAAGGAATTAGGGACTGAAAAAGATATGGTGTTGTGGGTAGATGGCACTAAGAAGGGAGGAACAGATAGTGATGTGGTGTAGGTAGACGGAGTGGAGGGATACTCCTATGATCCCTTGGAGTATCGTCACGTAGAGGAAACAATGAAATGGATGTTGGACCCCCACCCTCAATTGAGTCCTTTAAAAAAATTCAGGACTTCAGTAAGTTG
This sequence comes from Olea europaea var. sylvestris, assembly GCF_002742605.1. Taxonomy (NCBI): domain Eukaryota; kingdom Viridiplantae; phylum Streptophyta; class Magnoliopsida; order Lamiales; family Oleaceae; genus Olea; species Olea europaea. The sequence goes on from NC_036252.1 coordinate 6,640,570, forward strand.
GTTGGTGTGTCTTGCGAAGGATATGAAAGTAGATTTTTGCAATTATTCCAGGAACTGGAGGCCAATAGGAGACAAGAGATGTGTATACAAGGACGTAAATTAAGAAGGAAGGGCGAACGCGAACTTAAACGGCTCGAGTGGTTAGTAAATTATGACGTTAAGGGTGTTGAGTCAAAGAAAGGTGTGCTTGGAAGGGATGACAGAACGTTAAGATGATCCCAAAAATTATTAGTAGGAATGTGAGGGGGCTTAATGAAGTGGGGAAAAGGTTGGGTGTTCGAAATTTGCTGAGGGGATGGAGGGTGGACCTTGTATGCTTACAAGAAACCAAATTGGAGTGCGTCTTGAGGGCTATAGTGAACAGTCTATGGGGGGACATCATGTAGGGTTTCAATATGTGGGGCCATCGGGGGCTTTAGGAGGTGTTTTAGTCATGTGGGATATTAGAGTCTTTCATATGAAGGAGGTCAGTGAAGGGCTATTTTCTTTATCGCTTTCATTCATCAATATTAGTATGGATTTCGTTGGATGTTTATAGTTACGGGCCTAATGCGGATGAGAGTAGAGGTGGATTGTGGGATGAGTTGGCTGGGATGATGGCTTGGTGGAACATTCCAACGTGCATTAGGGGAGATTTTAATGTGGTTCGCTTTCCTACCGAGAGGTCAAGCGGTGGGAGATTAACAAGGGCAATGGAAGAGTTCTCTAATTTTATCAGGGAGAACATGTTGGTGGATCTGCCTTTGATTGGAGGAAACTTTACTTGGTCCTCTAATCGGGATCAACCTATTCTATCATGATTAAATAGATTTCTGATTAGTGGGGAGTGGGACAAGAAGTGCCCATAGGTCACTCAAAGAAGATTGGGACTGATCATTTTTCTATCTTGCTATCAAGGAATGTGAGGTGTAGTGAAAGGAGGCCTTTTAGGTCCGAGAAGATGTGGCTAAAAGTAGAAGGCTTTAGGGAACAAGTATGGGATTGTTGGGCAGCTTACGATTTCAGGGGGTCTTCCAGTTATGTGTTGGATCAGAAATTGAAATCCTTGAAGAGCTATATAAAGAGGTGGAATGAAGAGGTAGTGGGAGATGTTAATTGACATAAAAAGCAATGTATTTCAGAAATAGAAGAGTTGGATAGGAGGGAGAAGAGTTAATGACTCGTAGGGGATGAGAGGGAGAGACGTGGAGAATTAAGGGGGGAGATGGAGAAAATAGCTTGGCATCAGAAATCTAGGAAGTGGTTGAAGGAGGGGGATAAGTGTAAACGGTTTTTCCGTAGGTTCGCTAATTCCAACAGACGTAACAATTCTATTATATTATTGGAGGTAGATGGTGTTAATTATGAGGACCCATAGGATATTGTGACCTAAATAGTGAGTTTTTATCAAAATCTTTATCGGGAGCAGTTTGACTGGATGCCCAAGTTGGAGGGTTTAGATTTTTCTTCTATTACTGAGCAAGATGCCAATTGGTTAGAGAGACTATTTGGGGAGGATGAGATTAGGGAAGTGGTGTTCAGCATGAATGACGATAAGGCCCTAGAACCGGATGGATTCTCGTTCTCATTTTATAAGGCCTATTGGGATGAGGTGCGATCGGACAATATGCATGTCTTTACTTATTTATTTCAGTGTGGCAGTTTCTTGAGGAGTGCTAATGCTACATTTATTGTGCTGATTCCAAATAAATCGGGAGCATCAAATATTAAAGACTTTCGTCCCATTTGTTTAGTCAGTGGGATGTACAAGATTATTGCAAAAGTATTTGGCAAATAGATTAAAAGAGGTGTTGGGGAAAGTGATTTCTAAATTTCAGAATGCTTTTGTCAAAGGGCGCCAGATACTGGATTCCGTTCTTATAGCAAATGAATGTATTGACTCGAGATTGCGCATAGAGATTCCAGGGATGTTACGTAAGCTTGATATTCAAAAATTATGACCACGTGAACTGGGGATTCTTCGTGTACATGCTCAAAAGATGTGGCTTCGGGGATAAATGGTGCAGATGGATTAATTTTTGTATCTCTACGGTTTCCTTCTCTATTTTGGTGAACGACACTCCTCATGGTTATTTCCAGAGCAGTAGAGGTTTAAGGCAATGGGATCCTTTGTTTCCACTGCTGTTTGTTATTGTTATGAAGGCTTTCACTAGGATGCTTGAGGTTAAGGGGCTTTATGATTGACCAAGTGCAGGTACCTCATTTGCTATTTGCAGAGGACACATTGATCTTCAGTGATGTAGATGCTGAGCAATTCAGGAACTCGTGTCGTCTGCTTATTTGCTTTGAAGCTGTATTTGGATTAAAATTAAATTTGGGGAAACCTGAGGCTATCAAAGTGGGAATGTCGATAATGTGGAAGAATTGACAGCTATATTGGGTTGTAGAATAGCACAGCTGCCTATATCATATTTTGGACTCCCCCTAGGAGCACGATTTAAAAATATACATATTTGGAACAGCATTGTGGAAAAGGTGGAAAGGAGGCTAGCAAGTTGAAAACGTATGTATCTCTCAAAGGGAGGCTGTCTTACCCTCGTTAAGTCCATCCTATCGAACTTCCCTACTTATTTCTTGTCATTGTTTCCTATCTCCATCTCAGTGGCAAAAAGATTAGAGAGAATTCAAAGGGAGTTTCTATGGGGAGGGTTAGGGGAAGAGAGGAGAGGAAACTTCACTTGGTTAATTAGGAGGCAGCTTGTTCTCCCATAAGGAATGGGGGGGCCTTGGATTGAGAAGTCTAGTAGTGTTTAATAAGGCTTTGTTGGGTAAGTAGTTGTGGAGATTTGGCGTGGAGATGGGGAACTTTTTTAGAGAAATTATAGAGGTGAAATATGATGTTATGGAGGGAGGATGGTGCTCAGTTGAGGGTCGTAGTTCTCATGGGGTGAGTTTATGGAAGTAAATCTGACGAGGGTGGAGAGACTTCCAAGATAGATTGACGTTTATGGTGGGGAATAGCAATACTATCAAATGTTGGAAAGATTGTAGGTGTGGAAATCGGTTGTTAAGATTGGAGTTTCCTTCTTTGTATCGTATTGCTCTGAAGCTATCTACTATAGTGAAGGAGGTTCTACATATACATAATGGGAATATCTGCTGGAACATTGCGTTTTGGAGGGGTCTACAGGATTGGGGGTTGGATGATTATGCGATGCTTATGACCTCCTTGTATGAGGCGCGCATTAGGGTAGGAGAGGGTGATTGTAACAGGTGGAGTTTGGCATGGGATGGTATTTTCTCAGTTGGTACTTATTTTAGGTCCTTATTGAGACCTGCGGACCGCTCATTCCCCTGGAAGATGGTAGCAAGTGGAGTTTGGCATGTGATGGTATTTTCTCTGTTGGTACTTATTTTAAGTCCTTATTGAGACATCTGGATAGCTTATTCCTCTGGAAGATGGTATGAAAATGTAAACTGCTCTATCAGGTGGCATTTTTACTATGGAGGTTGTGAAGGGACAGGTGTTAATAGTGGATAACTTCCAAATAAAGGGTTTTTAAGTCACGGAGTGGTGTTATATGTGTAGGAGGACTGGGGAGACGATTGACCATTTGTTCTTTCATTGTGACGTTGCACGTTCCATGTGGATCGATATTTTAGCTTCTCAACACATGGTTTGGGTTTTCCCGCGGTGTATGGAGGATGTATTGAAGGCATGGAGGAGAAAATTTCGTAATAAGGATAGCAAGCTTGTTTGGGACCTCATTTTAGGATGCATCGTCTGGTGTGTGTGGAGAGAGAGAAACAGTCGCTGTTTTGACGATCATTCAAGGACTACAGAGCATATCAAAGAATCATTTTATTTGACCTTGTATAATTGGTTTAATGCTGTGGCTACTACTCGTATGGACAGGTTGCCCAACTTTGTGTCGTTTCTTTCTTGTATAAGCTGATAATGCACTTCCTGTATATTATCCGTGATTAATAAAATATTTGATTACTTATAAAAAATAATAATAATAATAATAATAGTCATCACTAATGGTTTGTAAGCACTGAGCAATACTTCTTCCACATGCCTGTAAGTGATGCCATACATAGGATGCTGATTTCCCTTATATATTCAGTGGAATGTAGATCAGTGCGTCGCTGCTTAGTTTTCGTAGTTTGTCGTGTACTTGGTAATCCTTTTTATCTTACTCAGTTATATTTTGCAGGTGGATGAATTACAGAATAACATTGAGGAGGAGCAGAGAAATCTAATGGAGGAAATGCGAACGTCATTTGATGAGAATAGGACTGGAGTTGAGGATGCCACTGGGGATCCCCAAGCCATGGCTCTTGATTAGCTAGTAAATTGCACTTTTGCCTGGGTACTCGTAATATTTGCTGCTGCACTTTGTTTTCTATGTTTTGTCTGTACTGGAATATTATCTGAAGACAACTGCCAACAATAATACGATCTATTCTGAAAATTTGATTGAATCTCATGTACTTTTCGAGGGACCTCTTTTCTTCTTTGTGTAAATATTGTAAGCAACGGGTGCGAGTTTGCATCCTTGTAAACGATACAATCAAATTTGAAACGTGATCTGCACGCTTAAGGAGAATGGCCAAGCCTGAGCAATATAGGATACCTTTTTCCTCATCCTAGCGTTGCTTATATAAGCAGTAATGTAGTCATAAGGTGCAAGATTGTATTTTAAAATGGAATCCCTAGGCTTGTGTCTTTAATCTGAATTTTGCATGGGTGAAATTTCTGCTTCAAACATATTAAGCAAGTAGGCGATGTCTTTTTCAGCTTCAACCAACCGTTATCATGATATTTAGCATTATCTGAAGTCCTTTCCTTTTTTAGCCCCTGTTGGGCTCCATTATTTCGAATTGTAATGAAGGGAATGTTAATTTTTTTGAAGAATGTGTGGTTAAAATAGAAGAAAAAGTTTTTAGATTTACGTGAAATATTATTTTATTAAAAAATCTGAAATTAATAAGAAGAGAGAAAATGAAGGAAAGAATCCTGCACTTGGATTTCTGATTCATATGTATCTCTAGATCAACGATATAATGGTTAGCTTTGTATAGTTAGAAGTTGCTGGCTATCTTTGGCTAATAGCTAGCCTAAGACGGGGCAGTCAGGTAGAAGCTAAGCACTTAGCGTAAATTGGAAAATAACCATCTGATAATTTCTTTTAAGAAAAAAGCACGTTTATTCATTCCTTGGTTGCTTCAACATAATTCCTGTCCGGTTTGTTGGCTCGAGCTGCCTACAGAAAGTCCTGGAAGTGCAACTAAGAGAGCTTTCATCTCATTCTTCTGGCCCTTTGGATGTTCATCAGAACAGAATTATAAAAAGGAGGAAGTAGCTCCACCGAACGGTGACAACTAAAGGTTTTTGTCTGTCTTTCATTTTCGTTTCTTCTAAAGAAATTCCAGTGTCCATGTCTGCCTGTTGGAACTTACTGTTCCGTAATGTTTTCAAAATCAATGTATATATTTACACTGTAAATTTATGTGTTTTCCACCTACTTTCGTCGGAAATTAGGACGATAATAAGTAAATTCAAAGGAGATAAGAAATAGCTAGACGAGCATAAATAAAACCCTGATTAGAATAAGTACTTTTCTTCGAAAGGTCGTCTCTCTTAGAAAACACGTAAAGGTAAAATCTGTTCAGAGAGTGTGTGTGGGGCCTGGCGGATTAATTTCATACCTACGACTATGCATGTCCGAAGTTTTCAAGTATTTCAGAAATAATAACGAACCCTGCACCTCCAATCGCAAGTGAGAGGGTGATTCTTCCTCCAGGAACCAACGGGGGAATGTTTGGAGACTTTGATGGTTTTGAATACCGATCTTTCCAGGACATTGCAGCTGGAAGAACTCCAAACAGCACCAACACTACAAAACCCCAACATAGACACAAATTCCCTGTTAGGACCGGTATGAAAATTTCAACGTGGAAAAGTGGGAAGCATATCGAATTATGATATAGCTTAGAGCATGTTTGGCTAAGCTTAAAAGAAAAGAAAGGTTACTTCAAGTAATTTTTCATTTCTAAACATGCTTGGATAACTTGGAGCCCTTTTAGCTAGACTTCTGCTCTTCGTAGAAGAGTTTCTTAAGAAAGTCATATTTGGTCAACTTCATCTAAAAGCTTTTTAACCGGATAAAGTACATCCAGAAAATTATCTAAACATGCCTAAAAATGGTTTCTTAGCCTTACAAGCAACTTTTAGGTTTTCAAAAGTCTTACCAAACGAGCCGTTACAAGTAACTCATATATTAGTGCTGGACTTATTTACTCCAAACTTTCACCAATAAGAAAAGTTCATTTATTTCAAGCTTAGCAAGACATGCTCTACGTAACTAACAAAGTATATTATGTTTCCACAGATCAAAACATACATAAACCCACACAAGATCGGTGAGATTCTGTTCAAGCAGGCAAATACTATAATTATACCTCCATAAGTTCCAGCAAAATCCAGGGCTTTAAAGAATATTTCTGGATCGAGCAACGATAGTACCAACGGTGGAAACAAAGTAAGTAGATATGGCAGAGGTCTGTTCTGACCGGACGGGAGTTTCAGCACTGAGGGGGATAATTAAACCCAATATTGATATCAAGGAAACGTGTAAAAAAAAAAATAAATAAATAAATAAAAACAAGTGTAACCTTTATTGGTATGGAGAAGAGCTTACAGTCGGCAAGGAAGTCGGAAAGGCCTAGAACAAACCCGATGTAAGATGTGGCGATCGCAAGAAGTGAGAACACATCAACTATTGGCTGCAAGTCAACAGTTACTGTGTTACATCTTGAAATCAAATATGCTGAAGCAATCAAAATTAGACATCCATTGAAAAACAAACACACTAACCCCAACAACTGTATTAGTAGTTCTCAATAGTTGTAGTGGATCGATAATAGTACCCGACCCCATATCTGTGATGGTTCCAAGAATGACAGCATTCCAAACAAGAAATAGAGCAAGTGGAATAGCTGTGCCAATAACAATTGCCGTCCTGTAGATCAAAAGAGTTAGCTATCGTCATGTACTATCTAATCCGCAGATTGAGATCATGTAAATAGAGAGCCGTCATTAGGGTTCATGTAGTCATCAACAAAAGAGAGAGGTTAAAGAAAACAAGGGGCGCGATTTTACTACAATAGCGGAAAAGGACGTAGTTTCATATTAAGGCGAATCCCCATCAATCTTTGTGGTATAGAATTAGGATTTCTAATTCTCAACATAATCCACATTATCAGGCATGCCTTGAGCTATTAAGATAGAAGCCGTAGTACAATTGTATATTGTGCACACACATTGTCTAAGTAAACGATCGGTTTATAAATTCATTTTGGCATTTGTAAGGAACAGATGACAATTAAGAGTTATCACCTTACTTCTGATAAATTCCCTTCTAGGTTTGTGCAAAGAATTGGCACTACATTCTGCAGCGAGAGCGAGCTTTGAAATCAGGGTTAAAATCTTAGAAAAACTATCTAAAACTGGATTTGATAAAGGCTTGTTTTGCTACCTGATAGACGAAAGAAAGTGCTATAATGGGTATACTACGAGGAGCAGCTTCGAAGTTGGCTTTAAGAAGCGCATCCCAGTGTAAGTCTCCACTTGCAACTACCTAAGAAATATGCATCAACCGTAATGTGGAAAAATTATCATGGATTTCAACTATTTTATCATAAATCTAGCGCTAATTACAAGCAATGAAAATGGCAATAATAATCGACTCAATTACCAAACCTTCTTCTTATGATGAAGACTACAGGTTAAAACACTTCCAAACAAATTCCTCATGCAAATTTAAACTGAACTGCTTGTACCCAACAGATCCTTCTGATGAATTCTATGAATAATTATGAGCATCTATGCAATAAAATTGAAGAAGGATGGTAATTACCACGAGAGCTGTGAAGGATGCTATGATGCCAAATACTAGAGAACCATTTACTGCACCAATAATCCGCTGACTACAGAGAAATTAAAAACTCAAGTCACTTCAAAGTTCATAAAGTACAGAAAAGTCCACTTGGTGTAGGCATGCGATCCAAGAACAGAAAAAAACCGCAAGACAACAAGAAACTATAGTGCCCGTCTCCTTTTTTACACAAGAAATCATCACTTTGGCGTATAAACACATAAAACGATGTTTCCTGCCAAGACACGGTACATACTGAATGGATCAATTTTCGAGAAAGTAAATCACATTTAAAAGTCGCTTGCATAGACATACATAAGTGGCTATCGAGTATATGTGTGGAAAAAAGTACTACGTCGAGAAAATTTTTCCAGTTGTTCCATACCCAATCAGAATTTTATACAAGATCTCTCAAAATACATGTAAAATGAGAAATAGAAGATAAAATTAACCTTCCAGAGTAGCAAAGACCTCCAAGAAGCAGTGAAAACAAAGTTGCAGTTTCCCATCTGCAATCATAATGCTGCCCATCAACACCTAGCAATCATATGAAATTACTTATGATATCATCCAAACAATTTAAAATACTACAACCAAAGACGAATCTAATAACTACATCAGGTTTCACCTAACCGTTGTAATAGTACTAGCTCTTAATACACAAAAGATACAATGAATCTGACCCTAATTTATGAATAAGATGCCATGTCCACAAAATAATAGTCATGATTTATGCCATGGAGAAACTGACAGAGAAATACAGAAATGTCACCATTCAAGTTTCGTTTCAACATAATACAGAACGTTATGATGCTTTTGGAAGACACTAAAGTATAATGGACTATTAAGCACATGAAATACCCAATTTTTATCATCTGCATTAGTCATGAAGACAATAAAGATATGCCTAACAATAAATCCTGGGACCTCCACGTACAATGAAGCATGATAACTGAATTGAAAAGCATGGGACATTCTCTTGAAACTATAGAGAAAAAATAGTACATTGGGAGGCCGGAAAAGTTTGTCAAAATATCTGAAGAACGAGCCACATAGGCAACAAGAAGAGCATAGTGAATGAAAATGTAGGACCAGCTGCAGAAACAACAGAACTGTTGTTAGTTGTTGATGAGGCAAGTCTGACACAAATATAAAATCGGATTTAAATGAGCAGAATTAATGAGAAGATATTAACTGAATGGTTACGCTTACAATATCACGAGTAAAAAATTGACAATTCAAAGTAGAACGATTTAAAAGTTAGTTATTTTTTTAAAATATCAATGAAGTTAACTCATCCTACCAGGCGACCTGTACTCCAGCGCCTCCAAGGGTTCTCATGGCCATCGATACCTGAAATTAGCCACAACAAAGCACTTATTGACTTCAGAGTTTGCTCTTAAGCCAGTTAAATTCCAGATCGAAGTAGCATGGTTTAGACTTCTAAGAAATAGATTTGATAATATGACGAAATTCAGGTTGTTAAGACTGGCAGCACAGTTAAGCGGAAAATACATGTTGACTTATTATAATGATACAACGTTAATCTGGGATATTTCAACTTTATTTTAAAGTGAATTTCCTAAATTTAAACAGTGGCAGTCAGGAAATCCACTCTGTACAATGCACTCTGTTTTATCATTTTATGTAAGACGAGGTGACAACAATTTTCCTGACTCAGTTGGCAAAGAATTTCTTGCATCCGACTACAAATAACATAACACTAGCAAAATATTGGTTGACTCGCAATGCTTTAGCTTTACCATAGAGATTAACATACATATACATCAAAGGATATTCAAGAAATTACCAATGAGACACCACCAGAACCCAGCTCACACATTGTCTTCACATTTACTTCGGCCATGAGCAGTCCAGTCACGACCTGCACCAATTCAGAGAAGAGTGTATTATGAAAATACAGTAAAACGAGAAAATAGCGTACATCCATGTGCTCATATATGCTGAAAGAGAGAGAAAAGTAGAGACAAAGAGAGGAGGATGAATAGAAGTAGGAAAATGCATGTATGGGCAGCTGACTCCGAGACTACATAATAGAGTTTGACATTAGGACCGAGTGGTTAAGTAACTCCATCTAATGATTCTAATCAAGCAGAAAAACAAAAGACTTCTGACTGAGGAAATGGAATCCCATAAAGCTTCTCAATATAAGAAAGACAAATGCAATTGAAAAAGGAAAGATAGACAGATAAACATTGATTGATAGACGAGCACAACATAATAATTAATTACCATAAATATCCAGCAGAAGATGCAGGTTACAGCAGATGCCAGAAATCCAGCTTCTTGTGTCACTGCAGGAATTGCAAGGATCCCAGCGCCTACCTATAGACAAGAATGTGAGACACACTAGTGGCAATAAGGAAATTACGAACTCTAAGCAGCTCGGGCACAATGAAGATTCTTAGGCTAGGATCTCAACATATTCATGAAAATCTCCCCTTTTTTTTTATAACAATCCAATGCTTCCACTTCATCCGAAATTCAAAAGTATGAGAAGTTTCTACGAACTTCCTAAGAGCTAAATTTTTCTTTTTTTTTTTTTTTTTTTTTTAAAAATAGTAAAAAAATTAAAAAAAAAACGGGAAACAAAAAAAACTAAAAGAAAATTT
>NC_036252.1:6651340-6671699 GCF_002742605.1 Olea europaea var. sylvestris
GAAGAGTTTCTTTCAACTTTCTAAAAGGTAAATTTTTTTTTTTTTTTTTTTTTTTTTTTTCAAATGAGTACATACATTAGAAGATAAACGGAGATCATCAAAACCTAAAGAGAATATTCCCACAAAACATGCCCCAATTGGCTTGGACTGAAGTTAATCTAAATTTAGATTTGGGACACCAGATATTTAATCGATCATAACTTTTTGGTGAATTTAGATTTGGGCACACCATATAATAATGTAATAGAGAGGAGAAAGCATACAGTTGTGCCAGCAACAAGAGAAATCGCACTGCTAAGGCTTCCTGTGCATTGTCAGGGAGAAGAATGTGTCATTTACAATTCAAGAGAAGACAAAGTAAGAATGCAGAATACATATAAACAAATAGGTATTGTTATAAAGAATGTGAGCTATATCCTTGGCTAAGATTTTGACACCATGGGCCTTCTTTTATCTAAGAGAAGCCAGGATAGTGACACAAATAATGAAATAATAAAAAGGCTTCTTCTAAGAGAAGCCTCAACTGATTACGCAACGATTCAAAACCCAAAAAGTCTAACCTTTTCTCACACCATGCAGAAAAAAAATTGACCTTTCTTGAATATAAGATTTACCAGGTTCTCTATTCAGTGTGGCTTGATTAAGGTTAGAAAATAGCCTCTCAAATTCATACACTTCTTCATTTTCTTCTACAAGCTGCTGCTGCTCGGCGGGCTGTTTCTGTGAGAAACATTTTATCACAGCACGAGAAGAATAAGCAAAACAGTATCTCATTAACAATTTTTTTGTTGGTGGACGAGAATTCAAAGAGACCACTACAGAATTCGGGTTCTCGCTTTCATTAGGAGATGGAAATGATAATGGGAATTTGGGACTGCAAATTACAGCTGATGAAGATAAAGAAAAGGGCACCATTATATGAAATTTGTGATGTTCCTGTTCTTGATTTCTTCTTTAGGGATTTCTGTGATTTGATGAGCAGTTTGAAGGAACTAGAAGTGACGTGGCGTTTAGAAATCCAAGTTCTAACATTGGAAGATGATGTGGGGGCCATAAGCTAAAATAGGGCCTAGTGCAGTTTACAATAACTTCACATGATATGAAAGTGGAAGCGCTTCCTATCCGGGTGACATTGAAAAGGTTGTGAATTTCCAATGAATTTTTAAGGAAATTTGTAAGGGCGGTTTCAAATCTTTCAAAACAATAGGGCAGATAAATTCAAATTATTTAAAAAATGTACAGTAGAAAGACCTTTTTAGTCTTTATTTGAACCCCATTTTTCTCAAAAGTCATTTTTAACCACATATTATTTAGTAAAATAATATTATAGGCAAACCAAAATTTTTCCTGAATTTTTAACCACATTCTCCATAAATTACTATTTAAAAATGCATTCTTTCCATTAAAATGGGACTAAAACAAGAGCTTAATGTTCCCGTCCATAAATTTGAACAATTTTTAAAAAGACAAAATGGTATCCATTAATTAATTTTTCAAGGGAAATTTGCTGCGGGGATCCCAAAAATGTGTAGCACGATCCTAAACTTTTGATAAATGAGCACCAAAAGTACATTTTCATCCAAAAATCTATATTGACCAAAAGACTAGGAAGGTGCTTGACCTTGATCAATTTTAAAAATGACAACGTGGTCATTTAACACTTGTTTGATGGCCTTTAATTTGAAAAAAAAATTATGTTTTGAATAGTATTTTTGGAGAGTGTGTGATTGAAGGAATGATAGAAAAATCATTTCGACTCGATACCTCTAGGGCTCCCTTTTTAATGGGGGCAAGGACTACCCACCTAATTAGGTAAATGGAGCGAGATGGACGGGATGGGGATCGTTACCCGAAGCAAGTACGGGACGGATAGGAAAAACATGGTCCACACCCCATTTAAAGTTATTTTTTCAAATTTATGATTTTTATCAATATCATCATTTTTAAAGATAACATAAATTGTTCTTAAAAAAATTGGAAAAAAGAAGAAGATTATATTAATTGACTAAAGATGTACAAAAAATAAATGAAGCGATAAATGGGATAGGGGACCTGCCTTGACTTGATTCGAACTTGCCTCATCCCACTTTAATCGGGCATGAGAACAGGGCAAGATAACAAAAATACTCGACAGGACAATGGACAGGAATGACTGGCTTGGCCTGTTGTCATCTCTAGGTTAAAATTAGGAAAAAAAAAAATTGGATTTATGTATAAAATATTTTATTATGTAAATTTGTGATTGAAAATGAGTATGAGAAATAAATTAAATTAAAAGCCACCAAATAGGGCTTAATTAATTGAAACAACTGAAAAAAATAATAATAAATAAGTAGATAAATAAAAGGTATTCATCTTACCAATCTATCCAACCCCACTCACTGGTAGGTTGAGAGGCCTCCGTCACTGTTGATTTTGAAGATGATTTATTTGTCTTTATCTATTTCCTTCTAATTCTTGAAAGATTCTTGTTAAAAGGAGGATTTGGATGGAAAAAATGAGATCGACGGATGTGAGATATTTGGAGTTCGAAGAAACGTTGCCATTATCAAACAAATTTCTGCTTGGCATCCTATAAAAAAAGCCCACAACGACAACCATACCAGCAGAAATCAAAATTTTCCATAAGGTAATGGCAGTTTGCAACAATAAAATAAGAAAGATGATCTAAGAATAAACCAAAGAAACTCAGATGCTTGTTCCATTAAGATAGACCGTTCATAAAGCGAAACATGGGCAAAGCATCACACGAACCAGCACAAACAACAATTCAGCAAATTTTTAGTTCTATTTCACTCTACTATTTTTTATTCTCACTCTCCTCTCCATTCATACTAGAGGGAAGGGGAGGAAATGAACTGTCTAGGTACACTGAACAGGTCTCTCTCTTCGAAGGGAGAAGTCCAATCCCGAGAAACACTAGCAGTCGTTTCAGATGTGGCTACCCGATCCTGCAACCCTGAAATCGAAATGCCATTCCCATTGGATAAAACAGGTCTCTTGGTAGACATTCCTAGACCGTAGGCGAAAGAACCAGATGCACTAGTGTTGTTTTGCATGAAAGGGTTTGTACCAGACCACAGCCCTCCGGGCTTCAACCTAGACCCAATATCCAAACTCCAGTCTATGCTGGCGAAATCTAACTGTAACATTGAGCTGCCTGTATTCCAGTCTACTGGAGATGACGATCCAGAAGCACCGTTAGTGCCCAGACCAGAAAAGAGTCCAAGGGAAGTAGCAGCAGATAGAATTGGTGATGTACCTGCCTTATTCCACAAACTGTTCCCCCGGGATATTCCTCGGGAATCCATTGCGCTCCTGCTGGACACAAATTGCTCCTGAGGTTGGTAATGCAGTTGGTTATACAGCCGAGTTGAACTAACTCCATTGGGGCTCACACTCCTTGTGACAGTAACAGGTGGGACCAAGCCAGCACTAGTTGGATACCAACCCACAGCTGTCCCAGGCGGAGATGAGCTAACACTTGGAGTATGTATGTGCTTTGCATTCAAGGATTGAGGTCGCTGCATCACTATAACAGGTTCTCTAACTGATCCAAGCTGCAGGTTCTTAATTTCGTTACCAGCAACATAATGTGCTTCTGTTGATGGAGGTGAAGCCAGCAAAGGTGATGTTAACGAGTAGGGCATAGAAGGATTTGATCCTGCACTCAGCCACCTTTTCTCCGCCGACTCTGAACTGTGCTGTGGTTTTGTTAACTCGACTTTCGGTTGCATTTTCTTTAACGACTGTACATTTTTGGTTCCAGATTCTACAGAAGATCCTACCGTCCCAGGAACTTTGGTATAATAAAAATCTTTTTCATCCCTTTTCTGTTGTATGGTAGTAGATGAAGCCGGATTTTCTAGTGCCCTCATTGCATTCTGACTAATAGCTATTGGTAGATAGCCATTGCCAATAGAAGGACAATCACCAGTTTCTTCCGGCTTTGAAGGACCAGCAGGGAGCTCCTGCTTCTGTGCCTTCAAGGTTTCTTCTGCCTTTACAAGATCACCCTCACAGGCAACAACAACTCTTTCAACCTCCTGCTTGGAGGCTTTATACTGTATTTCCATATCTGTAATGCAGGCAAGCTCTTCTGATATATCAATTTTCAAATTACCCCCTCCATCAAGATTTTTTCCCCTGTGCTTGTCTTCTTCGCCTACTTCAAACAGCCAAGCTACTGACTCCTCTACTTTGCCTTCATTCAGAATAAGAGCCATGGTTGCCCTTTCTTGAGAGAAGCCCATGGCCACAAGTTGTTGTGCAAGTTTTTCTAGCTTCCTTGACATGAGATAACCACTGCACCGTTCATGCAACTCTTGAGCTCGCCTCTCCTTTTGTCTTTGATGTTTCCTCTCATTTTTCTGGCGTATTTTGTCTCTTTTGTCATTGTCAGCTCCAGGTACTGATTCCTGATGCTGAGGGGTGTGCAACATTTTCTCTTTTAGGTCCTCTGACTCACCAGAGCAGCTACCAGTATTGGAAACAGAATCATATTCCACGCCAGTTCCAAATGTGTTCCCACTATGATCGTCCGTTTCATCTATGTTCTGGAAACGACCATTCAAAGGAAGCTGACCTGCAAAAGACACTGGTGCCGTCTCAAATGTATGGAATGTTCCTAAAACAGGATTGTATCCATTAGCCACGACCCCACCGGGTGCAATAGCATGACCTGACTTTGAAGAATCCCTGGGGGATTCCTTCCCAGCCTTTTTGTCTTTGGACTTGGATCTGGATGCTGGAGACATATCCTCAACTTAACTGCTAGTTCCTGCAGCCAAAAAGGATAAATCTAATTAAAAATCAAGATATGCAAACTTCAAAGATTGAAGCACAGAAGCATTGAAGGTTTACAAGAGCATTCTATTGCATTCCAAGCAAAAGAATCAGTTTGCTGTATTAGCAAGTACATTGTAAATATTAACATTTCTTAGATTGAAATGTACATGGAACCGCATGCCAAGTAAAACGAAAAACATCTTTTGGTCATAACAGGCTACATATAGAAAGAAAGAACAGAACAGGACCAATTGTTAGGAGCATACACATAATGAGTTGGCAGCTGCTTGTGCGCATCTGTGAGCAGAGTAATCACAATTGGTCCTAAACTCATGAAAATAGAAAAATTTCTCCATATTCTTCCATTGGACCATTTCACGAAGACAGTAGACATGGAGAAAATGCAAAAGGTGAAATAAGTTTTTATTTAATATTAGCTACAAATAATAATTAATTAATTAATTAATTATATCCTTTCCCAATTATGAATAGTTGAACCCAATATTATATTAGAAAGTTGAACCTAAAATATCACAAATGCATCTTTCAGCAGACAAGATATTTGAACCACCTCTGAAAACAGTATCAAATCTAGAGCCCTTACTCGTCCAGAATGGAGATGAAAACAAATATATAACTTGAAAAAATGTTGATGAAAGCCATCTCTTAAGAAAAATGTAATAGAAACTCATTTTCCTCTTGAGAGTTTGCTCTTAAGCAGTTAAGCCAAAGCCAAAACAATAATGCGAGAAATTTTTTATTGCCGTATAAGCTATTCAAGAAATGCAAGAAAGAACGTTCAGTAGTTCCCACTGCTATGGGCCTATGGCTTATTGTGGTTTATGGAACTTCCTCATGCTGCTGGGAAGAATCCATACGAAAAGCCAGTGCGATAATTTTCCTCTAAGCAGCTCTATTTCAATATATCGTTGCCACTGACAACTAAGCCGAGAGGGAAACGCACACCACCAATGCATCTACCATCTTTTATCTCTCTAACCATCAAAAACACTACGGAATCATCCTTCTGGATTCCCTTATTGACCTTCAATTTTAAAAGTCCCACCACATTTTGAAAGCCAACAATCTTAAATCGTTTTCTTTCTACCACCACTTGCCCATATTTTTCCACTCACTTCTAATATATGCATATAACGTACATCAATTCTATACGAAAATGCACCCATAGGAGTAAGAAAAGCAACATGAAGGCCTCTTGCAGATCAGGAATAATTCAAAGATGAAAAAATCAACATTCAAAAAACAAGAACAGAAAAAATAAACCCACAATTCAAAGCTTTACAATGAGCCCGTAATCAAAATCAAGCAAAACAAACCAATTAAAGTAATAATAAATAAAGCATGAGCCTCTCTCCCGATCGATTAAAAATTAGGAAGCGCAAGGGTGTGGCCTAACCTGGAACGGATGGATCGAGAGAAAAATGTTCTCTGTCGGTTCAATTAAAATTAAGAAATGGATGTTTGGATTAAATTATTTGCAAGATACACACAGCGATAGAGTGACAGATTGGGTAGAGAGATATATAGATAACTAATGCAAGGCTGAAAAACGAAACTGAATCAAGATTAGGGTTTTTTTGGCTTTCCTTTTCAAATTTTCGATATTTTCTCTTGTTTCGAATTAGGAATGAATTTGCGTAAATAAGAAAGTAGAAACAACGGAATGGCCACGCATTACGGCTGAGATATGATCATGTACTTCTAGAATATATATGCTGTTGTACATTACGGAAATATTATGCCCTTTCTTCATAGTACAAGTTAGTAAAGCGAGTATTTTTCCGTGGCCCGTTGCAGAAGATTTTTCCATTAAGGCGCGGATGTTACAAAATAACGGAAGGTTACGTCAAAATAAAACCGTAACGGAAGGGACACCTGAGAGAAGGAAAACAATAAAATTAACGAAAAATTGGCATTCACCGACGTTATTCTTCATCTCCCTTTCGTTCTATTTCAAATGGGAGTCCTTAACTTTCAATCTTCGTATATTTTAACCCTTATCATGGATTTTGGATTTCGTCTAATAATTCATTAATTGGTCATGTGTCTCGAACACGAGTAAAAATATTTAATTGGCTTATTCATAGGTTGAGAACTTCCTCCCATTTTTAATATTGAGGTTGAAAATAAAATCTACAGTGTACGGAATTGCAAGTAAGGGATGTAGAAGGGACGAGAGGAAGAAGGTAGAGATGCAAAAAGAATGGAATGAGAGGATAGAGAAATGGGGAGGAGTGAGACTAAAAGGAGAATGATCAGATCAAAGGCTTGAGACGATTGCAAGAATAGAAAAGAAAAATAAATTGACATTTTTTTAATTATTATTATAGAATGGTGGCTAGGTGTCAATTTGTCTAAGATTACATGTATAGTAAATGAATAATGAAATAATCATCCTTCCACAGTATTTTATGAGGAACTTGGAAGAAATGATCAAATTCGACAACCTATTTTAAATTTTTTTTCATTACATCGTATTTTAATTATAATAAATATTTTTAATCTTTGCTCATTTTCGTACTTATATCATCAGCTTTTATCGTCAAGAGTGCAAAATATAACAATGGAATTATATGGCCTCCCACTTGAGCCATTATTACCAAGTTATTTAGTATTTTCTATCGCTTGTTTCATATGTATAACATTGAATTGGCAGGTCAAACAACGAAGTCCAACCTTAAAATAAAATCTTAAATGAGACAAAAATATGTAAGACATAATTAATCGAGACTTGTAGGGCATTTTACATGATGATACAAGCTATTGGAGCATTGAATAGAACTCACGAATTAGATTTTTTGACTTTCTTTTTGTTTCTTTGATATCATCGAAATCCTCTCTAACATACTAGTTTTGATTACTATCACAATACAATTATCTCCTAACAATACATTTAGTTTCCACCAACCAATGAAACCGTAGAAATTTACTTTCTTGAATGACCAAGACATCAAGTTAGATGAGAATTAGCACGGTCTACCGCTCATTCAACAATCTCATTGGTTTTTTACTTAACAATAACTCAGGAAGCATATGCATATACAAAGGGCATGATCGGTAGCATAAAATTAGACGACATAAACTCGAATCAAGAAAGCTGCTTCAATTTCACATTGCCAAAAACTAGCACAACTCCATAAGTTATTTTAAAGAGATTACTACCATAGAATCAAGGCTGCACATTTATTTTACTAAGTTTAGACACTATCAAACATCAGCAAGCCTGTATATTTATCTTACAAAGTAAATCTGCTATAGGAGTTACCAATTACAGAACAGATTTAGGCATCACCAACAAGCTTGAATTCTTGCAATTCCTTGAAGTCCATCCATGGCTTGACCCACACCTTAGCTTCGTACACTTTCTTCTTGTCCCCGTCTACAGCCTCCAGGGTTATATAGTACATGGTCCCTGCCACTACCTGCTCTTTCACATTCACTACCTTCTTGAATTCCAAAAGTGTATTCTGCAACCACAGAGTGTAGGAAAAATAAATGAGTTTTGAGACTTAAAATCCAACATTTCAAACAGCCATTATTCATTCCCACAAAGAAAGGAACATGTGAAATTATGGCTTGGGATCTGTTAGTTAAGTTTTAGACTCGGATCGACCTCTGCGGTGAGTTTTTTCCTGTAAACTTCTTTTCAGTGAATTGCTGCGGCGGCAGATGAAGGCTTTCTCACCTTTGAGTCGAAATTCTATAAACCATGAGTGTTCTTATTTGTCAATTTACTGCTATTTTATTCCTGAATCAACATTTTAGTTTCCTAGCTCTTTTGTTGAAATTCTGATATTAGATATTAATAAATCCAATTTAAAAAAAAAAAGAAGGTAATTATAATCGATAAGATGTAACAAGAGTCATGAAAGCCCATTTGAAGATTAACAAAATTAACCAAAAAAGGGGTAAAAAAAAAAAAAAGCACAGAAAACCTGTTTTTTGTTGTGTTCATCAACGGCAAAACGAGCGAGATCTTCGATCTCAAGGCTATTCTGAGATCCTTCACTCGGGCGAATTCCTCCAACTGTAGCCATTCTCACAGAAAACTGAAAAATCTAGCAAAGAAAACTCCCTTTATCTTCTTTTGGTGTGTGAATAATTGAAGGCAGAGAATCCAGTTATTTATATAGAGATCGGGGGAGAGTGAAAAGACGCGTAAATTCAAATCCTGAAATTCATTGTTTGTTTTTGACTTGTCCATTTCCGTATTTTCGTTGATGACTTAGCCAAGAAGTAATAGAGAGGGGAAGTACAATACAAGGGCAATGGCCCATTGTTTTTTAACAAATGGAACATTTTCGAAGTGTGGACCATTTTTATGGGATAAGATTTTGTACTTTGGATTTCTTCATTGAAAATATGAACATTTATTGTTTTGAAATTAAATTTTATAATTCATGAATACACTGAAATGTGTTTACAATGTTTCAATATAATAAGTTAAGCTTATGTATGGTCCCGATAGTGTTGCATAAAATTGATTCTCTCCACAATGGTGTGAGTTCCTTTTTATCTATTAACGTATTGTGATTAGGGGTGACAATCAAGCTGACCGCTCGGCTCGTAAAAAAAGGCACGTTGATTGTTTGGGCTCGTATTTGGACGAGCCCGAGCCGAACCCACCCGGCTCATCCATAGGCGGACGGCTCATGGGCCCTTGCCCACAAGCCTAAAGTTCATGAGCCCATGAGAGTTAAAAAAAGGGAAGAAAAGAGTCAAAAAATAAAAAATCTCTAGCTCGTCGACTAGGCTCGTGAGCTCACGAGCTCGTGGGTTGCCACCCCTAATTTGTGACGGGCACTTCGGATATGAAAGAAACAAACTTTCAAATTAATTTTTGACCTTTTGTTGTAGAGTCTATTTTACCGTTTCTTGAAATTCAAATATGGGAAAGAATTTGACACAATTGAGAGGGGTGATTCAGTCCTTTGACACAATTGTCAATGAGTATATATGATAATTAGATGAATAGTAGAGATATCCTAGTTAGCCTACAAAAACAAATTGATTTGTGGGCTTCTTCTTTTATAAATAAAGCCCCTGTTTGCCCACATTCTCTTCTCCAACCACACAATATCCCATAAAATAATATTACATATAAATTAAAAAAATTTCATTTTTTTTCAATCAAACATTTTTCAATAAAACATGATTCCAACTATTAAAATTTGAAAAGAATGAGGCCAAACGGGGGCAAAAATATCATATCTAGCAGAGTGTGACTCTCTTTGCTTAGCCCCCGCTTGGCACCTATTAATTTTCATTCCATTACATTTCATTTTTTTCTCTTATATTTTCAACTCCACAATTTTTCATAAAATAATATTATATATAAACCGAAAACTTTTCATTCTTTTTCAACCACTCATTTAAAAAAAAAAAAAATACTATTCCACCAATTTTCATTTCCACAAAATGGGGCCAGACGAGGGCTGAATGCAATGATTTGTCTGATATTATGTTCTTTTGAATAATCTCAATCGTGGTTTTTATCGATTGTACTCTCAAAAATTTTAATAAAATGATCCACCAAATTACTCATTTGGCATGTCAATTCTGGAATCAAGTCTCTTGGTTAGATAATTTTCCAATTTTCATGTCGTCAATATTAGTGTGATGCTCAAAATAAAAACCACAGTATTGCTTATATTAGAAGAAATGGAACATTTCAAACCTATAAATTTTATTTAATACAATGTACTTGAGCACATGGATTCCAATCACGTATTTCTACTTTAGGTGGGTCACATTTAACTGTGCGTGGCCCATTTCAAAGGCCATTCTTGCGTTAATTTTTGGGCTGCATAAGTTAGGTTTGGCCCATTGTTAAACGGACTCTAAATGGAAGAGTGTCTTTCATCCGTACATTTTCAATTCCTGCAACTTCTCTCTCTCTCTCTCTCTCTCTCTCTCTCTCTCTCTATTGTATCCCTTGCCCCCCACGACCACTTCTTTTTCGCCCGATCAACCTTCTGTGTAAGATCCATTTTCACAACTAGTTTTCATCGTTCCTCCGTTTTGCACCCTTTATTTTTTTATAGGATGCAGTTAAATTAATTTCTAATTTTATTATACTAACTTCAAATTGTGCAAATTTTTTGGTGAACAAAAAAAAAATAATAATAATAAATATTGGTACTTAAAATGGAAATTATATATGGGTTCCCCCTGTTTATGGTGTAGAGAAGGAAGAAGGGTTTTCACATGAAACTTCTATTAGAACAGTTACATAATTTCTGTATAAAAAAAAAAATATTGAACCCAAACCTTAAAGGTCTCCCACCACCCCGTCCCTGGAGCATCGTGAGAGAAGTTAATCGCGGAATGTGCCCCAACAGGTCAGGGAATAAAAGCTATTTGTACACTGGTACCTATAAAGAGTCTCAATCTATATTTCAAAAATCGAATCATCACACTGCAGTTGCTATCAAGGCTGAATATACCTCATCCTATATATGGGTTCACCCTGGTTATGGTGTAGAGAAGAAAGAAGGGTTATAAATCTTTGCTACAGTGATGTTTTTCACGGGAAACTTTTATTAGAACAGTTACATAATTTCTATATATATATATATAGATATGCTGGCAGTTAGCATATTAGTTTGTAGTTCAGTCAGTTGGTGCTTGGCGCTTATTTATAGCACGTTAACAGATGATATAGGAAATATTAGTTTGGTCCCAACCTTTAAAATTAAAATACTTAATTCTGAACCATAAGTTCCGTTTGCATTTCATATTTTTTACATAATTCTATTATTATAGCATTATTTTCCTTATGTGAGATGCATAATCATGAGTTTTTGATGCATAAAGTTGGCAAAACACCATGCTGAATCCAACTTTATATAGACGTCATCGATTCCCTTTTATTTCTTGTTCTCTTCACTATTTTATTTGTATTTTTCTGTACTGGTAACCCAAAGTTGATTACTTGTACGTTTGTTAACAAAGTTTTTGAACAAAATATATAGTTTTATTGTTTTCTTCAAATGTCGCTCTCTTTCCTAGCTATTACTACGCCGCCGATTACCAATTATAGCAACCCCCCCCCCACTCCGGGCGGCACTCGGCCACTGCATATCACATTTGTGGAGGTTTTATTTTCGATGACAAGGGAATTTTATTTTGTTTGATTCATGAGGTGCCACTTGCAACCGAAACAAGTATGTCCCAAATAAAAACCCTCATCTTCTATTAAGGTTTTCCTTCGAATCCTGGACGCAGGTGGCCATTATCTAATTACGTTTTTAACTTTTTCACTGACATGATGATGAGATCTTTCTGTGGATATTACAGGATAAAGATGCCCAGTGCATGTTTGGGTTGGAATTGTACTTTCTTGATTGCTTACACTGTGCTGTGGAGGGGCATACAAAAGCAACGGCCGAATGGCTATGGTTATTTTTCCTTTCGTTAATTATATCTATCTGAAACTCTTTGGAGGTTCTTCCCCATCCCGATCCCGTCCCCAGCACGTTCACCAATGCATAAAGGTTGATTGATAGGGAATATTTGGGAGAGTGTGCGCTTGTGTTTGTAGTGTGAATTTTGCCTGCTGTAGGGCATGTACAAGCCACTCACATGCTTGAGTGAGTGGGTGACTAATTTAAAAAAAAAAAAAAAATTTGCCCACCCCCATGCATTGTGAATGGCTTGTACAAGCCCTGTGAAAACAGGGTCTATACAACCAGCAGAGTTCTTGTAGTGTAACCAATAAATGACTACTTGTATGATGAACAATTTGAGATACGATATAATTGATATAGCGAAATCAGGCCTTGAAACTGAACATAAGCCCGCTATTGCTTCACCAATAATGATACTTGTACTCTAGTGTACACCATTACACTGTGATTAAAAAATTCGTGAACCGCCTCTCATGTGAGGGGGTTATATACTAGAGTACATGTAGCATTTCTCATTGCATGGAGCATTTATATGACTGCTTTCTTCCATCATCAAAACGCAGCTAATTCTGCTGCTTATCTTGTAGTTTGCTTCTGAACTGTATGCAACAAATCTTCAGGCAAATTTTGTAGAGTTCTATGATCATTTTGCTACCTTATTTTCGTTGGGTGACATGTTACCCATTGTACACTGAGCTTCAATAGGTTCTTTTCTTTACTTTCCTATTTAAATGTTCTCTGTTAGTATTAGTGTATGCGTAAACTGTAATACGTAGTATTACAATTGGACGAACAAAATTTTAGTCTTTGGTATTGTTCTAAAGTATTATTTATTTTACCTCATCAAATTTTCTTCGTACTTGAAAATGATCCACTTTCACGTTCGAGAGAACGTGTGATAAAAGAATATTTCTTATCAAATAGATCCGTGGATCAACACTCCAACCATCAAAGTAGCCATGACATACAATATAAACAAAGAAGTTGAGGTGAAGGGCCTCGCTGATGGGTTTTATCTCCTACTGGTTAAACTTTACTGAGGAATGAAAAATTGATAATTAAAAAATGGTATGCCAAAATATTATACAATATACAATTTGTTATTTCGACTAAAGGTATTTTTGTCTTTTTAATTATTTATAATGACATAATTAAAATTTATTCGGCAAATTATGTATTTTGTAATTCAAACGCGAAATGTAGTATGTACTATATAAATTTGGCCTGGCTGAGTCTTCCACCAATTCTACTTTCAATTCCATTTCAACCAAATCCCAGCTTCAACTGGCCTTAAAAATGTCAGAATCACTCGCTGAACTACAAAATCTTAAAGATTTTGTGGTTAAAAAAGGCAATGGAGTAAAGGGCCGCTCCCAAACAGACCTCAAAAGCATCACAGTACATCCAGCCCCCTGAAGAAAGACTGGAACAAACCCTAGACGAAGCACAAAAATTCATACCCACAAAATTGATGTCCAAATGGGATGAGCCAGAAGTTGAAGATTCAATCTGCAGAGCAGCAGCCCACACAGATTTCTTTCCCAATTGAGGTTCTTTCGGTTGCCAGTTGAGGAAAGAAGGAAAAATTCACCTTCTCCAACTGTACAGTTGAGAACCACTTCCAGTCTTCTAGTTGAGAAGGTTGTGGAGTGGAAATATTATCTTTTCCATTTTTGTGATGATCAAGAAATTGATGACTCGAAACTCTGACATTCTGTGTCCAGGTGAGTTTTTTGTGGATTCATCTTCGCTTATTTAGATGTAAGTTCATCTTAGTAAAGGCAATCCATTTGATTCTTCTGTAAATTATTCTTGCTTGATAGATTAGCCGCTCATTCTATTTTGGACTAACTGATTCCATTTTCCACCTAAATACTGTGTATTGTTAGGGATACCGTGCTACTAATTGAGAAAACCAATTTTCAGTAAAATTCCATTCTGATAGAATTTGCTCATTTACAACTCTGGATTCTTCGTTTTCAGTAAATATATGTGGTTGTATGCTTACCAGGCCATTCTTGACTAGGCAAAATTTTGTTACTCAATTACAGAGATCAAGTTTTGGAGTACATACAGTGGACAAAACCCTTATTCAGTAAAGGCCGTGATGGTAAGAAGACAATTGTATGTGCAAAAATATGATGTAACAGAAATGTGATGGCATTATCAATGGTCTTTGTTAGTCCCAATTCATAATATTGTCCAATGGTCTTTGTCGGCAAACAAGTTCTAACATTAATAAATAAGATCATCTCTAACAACAGGCAAAATGAAAAGTGGAATACATTCGACCCAGTTAAAATGAAGTTAATTCCAGTAAGATATGACTACAAGAAGCTCTTTACGAAGCAGCCATTTATGTCCAAGAAACTCAACTTCGCATTTTTCATCCAGATGATTTCTAATTTTCCATACTTCAATTATAATATAAAGCCAAAACCATTCTATGATAGCACAGATAGACTGCAGAACGACTTAATTCCACTACAAACATTTCCAATTCATGGTACAATGAAACTTGGTGCGTAAAAAACTTTTGAATTAAAATCATTAAATTCTACAAACAATCCCCACTAGGAAAATGACAATCTCAATTTCCCAAGTGCTAGTCAAAATTGGTGTTCTCTCCTTAACCCTCGAAGACAAAACAAAAGCACAGAGGAGACTAAGCAAAGGCATGAAGGAGAGCAACGACGACACAGAGAATATAAATACGAAATGAACACATGCACAAAGAAAAAATATTTAGTGGAGGAAGGCATACTCATGACTTTTATTTCTTGGCCAAAGACTCCGCTTTATATTCACTTCCAGCAGTAACCACGAAGCCTGCTCCAACCTGAAATGACGGTGCACAGAATTATATCAAGAAAAAAGACAGATATATGTGTGTGTGAGAGGGAGAGGGAGAGGGAGAGGGAGGGGGAGAGGGAGAGAGACCTGACAATCCTTCAAAATGACACGCTCTTGGAGCTGTACATTACTGCAGATAACAGAACCTTGGATGGAACAACCATCTCCAATAGTGATATGGTCCATAATAACAGAACTGACAACCTGCAAATGTATAGAGCCGAACATTTCAGTAGCTAATAACTATTTGTCCAGAAAACCTACAACTGCATGATTGAAAATTATTATTCTCTCTTTATGTGCAGAATGAACATCCCTGATTTTTATTTTTCTTTTTCTTTTCTCACATGCTTCGTGGATGGTGCTCACAAGGTAAACTCGATTATTCCTGATTTTTTTTTTCTTTACTGAAACCTAATTATATACCTTCACATTTGAACCTATCCGACAATGACGGCCAATGACAGATTTTTTAACGCTGCACTTGTCGCCCATCTGTGAACCATCCCCCAGCATACATTGTGGTCCCACCTAAATCAAAATCATTTAATCAAACATAGAGTGATAATCCTCCAGAACAAAAGCGTACAGAAGAACCTAAATATGCTGCAAAATTTAGTTAAGATCATTCATATATAGACTATTACATGTATATAAATACAACTCACCGTGGTTTTAGATCCAAGTACAGCAGTGGGATGAATTACGTTGTTCTGAGCAGAAAAAGAATAGCCTGATAGGTGATTTGCATCTCCTACTACCTGATCCACTTAAGATTTGACATCAGCTCATAGAATAAAAAGTTAAGAACGATTTGAGGCAAACAGAAATATAACATGGAGCGAAACTTCCAAACATGAAACTCACATCACGGTTTATGTCGCTAAATGCTTGAATGGAATTTAAGCGCGCACAATACTTGCTCTTGTTCGCAATGTAAACACAACATTTATGAGTTTTCCTTGTAATTGAGGAAGAACCATCGGGACCCAAGGCATAGAGTTCATGAAAACTTGGTGTAGATGCATTAGCCAGAAGTTGAGATGGCAAGATTTTAGCATTCTGCATAGCATCCTTACTATTGCCATTTTCGTCTGATTGGACTCCATTTGACAGTAATTCAGATCTCTGACATGTCATCAAGATTATGAACAATTAGAACTTGGCAAAAAATCCAACTTCATATCTCCTAAAACAAAATTATCAAGCGTAAAACACTAACCAGCTGGCTCCTAACAAGATAGGGCAATACATCACGTCTCAAACTTTGAAAAGTTTCCTTTTGATTAAGAACATCTTGCAGAACAGATCTATGAAAAAAAAAAAAAATTAAGCGAACAATTAGTAAAATTCGTAGCTGATTGAGTTTCAAACAAAGAACAAGAACTCATTTAGATGCGTTGAGCAAAAACTCAAACCTCTTGAATGCATACATATGAGCATCCATTAGATCAGCACGAATTTCCATCTGCATTAGGAAGAACCGAAAGAAATGAGATAAGGAAGAAAAGGAAACTTCATCAATAATTTGCTAGAAACTTATAAAGCTTCAGCAACTTTTTTTGCTGGCCACTGTCCACGCAACATAATATTGACTTAAGAAAATTTCTAAAAATGATATTGGATTAGTTGTGAGACTTTTCAAACTAAATTTAATGTATAATTTCAACTTCCTGTACTACACTGAACCCCAATACCCATGTCAAATGAAGAGAAAGGACTAAAATATTTAAGTGTTTCCATGTCACATCTCCCAGAATTTGAAGACCGACACATATCTATTCCCCAAACCATGTCCTGGTAGCTTGGAAAAAATTGTCTTGAGGGATTTATTTTCTATTGAACAGCAGTGGATTGGCAGAGGAAACTATCTACCTGGCTGACAGCTCGGAGAATGCTCTTCTGGACTCGAATATCTTTCTCAACTTCAGCTCCTATCACAGAAATGCTTAGTGAGGGAAATTTCTAATCACATAACATTTAGAAACAAGTGGATATTTTCAAACATCTCACCAGCAGCTATATGCAATAGAAATTGCTTAGTTGGGTCTAATGCTATAATGTTATACCGTCCTGGTTTCTTAGCTTTGTCCTTTGCACCAGAGGAACCTGAATCAGATGGTCCGCTGGCAGGAGCAGTGCAAAGCAGAGCAGTTACTACAGCATCATGTCGTCTGTGAGTAGCTGCCACTGCCCCAGGGGGAACATCACAAACCAAATCACCACTCACAACCTACACAAGGAAACATGTGAATTACTGAATCAATACAGTGCTAGCAAACTCGAAGGCCAAAGTAGCGAAGAATTCCAACCAAGATGTCCTTTGCAGTCAGTCTATGATCAATAGCTCGAAGAGCACCAGCTGTTCCAACATCCTCGGGAACTGCAGCCACCTGCAGTAGTTATATCATAACCACGCTAGTTGTGAGAAAAGTTTAGATAGTCAAGCTATGAGTAGAATCATCTGATTTCAAAGTGTATCAAGATACGACCATTGCGCTTCACTTCATATGAAAAGGTTTATCAGGAGTAGAAAAATGATAATAGTATATAAGGTAGCAAAAATATCATTAGAAACCTGGTACAAATAAAACTGTTCCAGTTGGAGTTGGAGTGGTTTTGAGGCTAGGATTCAGAAACCCCACTTGGCTAAAAAAAATTCCTAGGAAAAAGAGAAACTTTCCTAAACTCACCATGATTCATAAGAGTGATATGATGTTTATGGAACAAGTTAATAGATGGAGGGGTAAACCAGTAAACCAAAAGTGACAAGACCGATTTGCTCACTAGGAACATAGTAGCATTGGAATAGATGTATCAATGAACCGAATGGTATGGTGAAAGTAGATTCATATAAACAATCTATTTTAAACATTGAAACACAATTGGTCGATTAATCTCATTGAAAATTTGTAGCCCCGTATCTGCATCTTCCCAAAATTGTAAGGTTGTTAATTGTCTTGACTATGCCTCTCTCTCGTTTTGTTTCCTCAGAAAGAAACAGTATTAAAATGTTCGACATTCTCTTCTCTTGTTCGTAGCTACTGAACCAACTACAAAGAGAGTCATTATAGGCTTTCTAACGAAAGAAATAGGTAGTTAGTAGAAACCGAATCCAAGCTCACAGTTGAATACCTTACCAACTCTCTTCATGATAAATGTTAGGGTTCATTTGCAAACTACTCAAGTTTGAACTTACTTATGTAACTTAATTTATAAAAGTATCTATCTTTTCCTTCTTTTATTTACATAACGCTATGCGCGGAAACAGTAAACATCAGTCAAAATTCACCTCAACATGTAATCGATCAATATATGTGCCGGAAATCCAAGCACTGACAGAATGCGCTGCGGTTTCCCCTTCAACAACCTAAAATAAAAAGAAAACTCAATTTTACAATTTCCCCTTAGAACCCATCAATACCGACTTTGGTTCAAAACAAAAAGTAAAAAAGGGTAAAACAAAGCAACAGTGACATACCACAATAAGATCTTTAAGGTTTTTCTGCTCGAGAAGATCGATAACATAAGACAGAACAGGCCTGTTTGCCACCGGCAATAGGGCTTTCGGCACCTTCTGAATTTTTTTTCCAATTGGGTGTTATTTTTTTCGGCACATAATGAAAATAAATGAATATTACAAACAAGTAACATGGGCATTCATGAGAGTAACCTTAGAAACGAGAGGAACCAAGCTTTTCGAAAAGCCGCCCGCTAACACTACCACTTGAAAATCCATTCCTCTTGCGATTTCCATACAGAGCTCTCTACCAGTCCGCGTGTGGGCAGAAGAAGAGATCAAAATAAGATTCAACAGATGTGATTTTCAATTTTGAGCGTGTACCGTTCTAATCTTGCGCGTTTGTGTATGTTTTGTGTAGTTTTAGGAGCTACAGAGGTTTTACGGAAGTGATAGGCGCATGTCCACTTAATTATAATTAATATATTTAAAATAGAGCCATTGACACAAAGGGGATGTAGCTCAAATGGTAGAGCGCTCGCTTTGCATGCGAGAGGCACGGGGTTCGATCCCCCGCATCTCCATTTTCGTTTTTACTTACCTGCTTTTCTAGAATTGAGGGAAAAGATTAACTTTCCTTAAATAAATTTCCCTCACTATCGATTTTTGTACCCTTTTTTTTTTTTTTTTTTCCTCTCTCTCAAAAGATTCATTTAAGAAGAGTACTGTCAATATTTTGACGTCCTTCTCTCCTATCTCCAATTTTTAAGAAGAAGTGCATCCATATCTCCTAAAAATTTTCAAGCTTTTTTATTTTTATTTTTTGTTGACACATAAAAATTCAGCCCAAATCGAACAGCCTAGAGAATAAAGCCCAATTGGAGGATCCCCAAATCAGATAGCCCAAAGAACGAAATTCAATTGAACGAATCAAGGTGAATGCCCAAATAAGGGGCCCAATAGTGCGGTAACGCCATCGTCCAAGTTTGTAAGTCGCTCAGAGTCTGAACGAATAGAGTGGCATACGGTCGTCCAAAGTCTCGCCCAAATCTTCAAGTCGCCCAAGGTATCAACAAGCATAACGCATTATGATGCAGTTATTAAGGCAGTTGCTAAAGTAACTTTATCACGTTCCACGACTCAAGGGATTCAATCGAAAGCGGTTGAACGATGCAAGATAATGGCAGCAGTTAAAAGGACAGTTGCATGACAAAATGGCCACTACAAAGAAAGTGGATAGTTGTAGGGCGATCAAGCAGTTTTTTAGAGCAGTTAATCACAAAGGGATCGCCTATGAAGTATAAAAGGGAGAAAGAACTTAGAAGTAAAGGACCGAATCCAAAACTCTCGAACAGAGAATATGTAATTTTCATTCCTTTAGCTTTTAGACTTAAACATTTCCTTTTCTGTAACTCGTGTGCTTGCGCCCCTTGGAGGCACGTTGTTTTCCGTTTCCAATTGGAAAGTTCATCGCCAATAAAAAGAACACCCCTTTTTGGGACTTTGTCTCAAGAGGTTTCGTCCCTTACACAATCGTCTGATCCTCTTTAATTGTTAGCGAATTAAACCGCGCGAAACAATTTGGCACGCCCAGTGGGACGGTGGTGTTAGGTGTTGAAGGTGCAAAAGGTGAAACAATATGCCTCAGAGATCCGACAAGGAAGGAGCAAGTCAGGGAGGAATCCAGTCTGTAATCGAGCGATATGAGGAGCAACATGCCTCTCCACGAACAGATGGACAAAATCAGAGCAGTAACAGTCGTTACGAACCAATGACGAAGCTGAGTCCTTGAACCATGCGTGCATTACTTGGAGAACTCACGCAAGAC
>NC_036252.1:6671949-6672229 GCF_002742605.1 Olea europaea var. sylvestris
AGGGGGTAGATGTCCAGGCTAATGGTAATGGCCCTAATTATGGTAATTTTGTTGCCAATCAAGGACCAAACATCAGACCTCATGCAAATCAACCGGTTAATCAGCCTGTAGGAATTCCATATGATCCCAATGGCATATTGAGAAATCAGATTATGGAAATCGTGCAGGATCAGATGGCCTTTGGAGTGCGTCCTATCATTAGACCGACTTACACAAAGTCATATCCTGATTGGGTTGACCAAGCATATCCATGGCCTAGAGGGTGCAAAGTGCCAGAATT
>NC_036252.1:6677468-6727734 GCF_002742605.1 Olea europaea var. sylvestris
AGGGGGTGAAGATGAAGAGACAGAATATGAACAGCCACATTTCTGTCTAATAGACGGAATTAAATGGCCCTAAGTCTCGGGAACAGTAATGGGAATATCAAAAGGGAATGGACAAAATTCTTAACGCAAAGCAGTTAAATGCTTGAAGAATTGATGATTAGAAAATAAACATCAAATAAATGCACAAGAAATTAATGTTCATTAATAAGGGACAAAAGTACAAAAAAGAAAATCGTGTGTCTTAATTACAAACTACCCCATAAGGAACGAATTCGTTCCCTAAGTTTTTCCCAATCCTCGTTCTGTCGGGAGGAAGTGATGTTCAATTCAGCCGCAACGTCATCATCATTAACCTCCAGCTTCTTGCACTGTTCGACCAAGGATTTAGTTCGCTCAATTCCCTGAGAGGCGTTGCGCTTTTTAGCGGCCATCCTCGCCCTGCAATCGTCCATTTTGGCTTGAAGTTCCCTCATCTGAGCAGCCAAGCTAACCATTAAGGAGTCTTCAATCATGACTTCGGAAGAGATTTCTTGCAACTCGTCCTTAGCCTTGTTGATCTCCAAGCACAGAGACTCTTTCTCGGCTACGGCTCGAAGATATTGAGTACGCTTGGCCTTTAGTTCAGCATTCTTGGCCAGCATAGTAAGGACCTCAGAGTGAACGACCTTCAACGTCGCTTTAAAGTCAGCAGAAAGATTGAGCAACGGAAGCGTCAGTACTTGCTCTAATTTCGCACTCAAGCGTTCAAGTTCATCCTTGTGTCTGGCAACACTAGCCCTTCCAATGTCCATGTCCATGAAAGATACGTACTCAAATACCAACTCCTTCAAGAACTTCAAGTCCTCTTCTGAAGAAGCAGCAGAACGATCATATGGAGTAGGGCGAGGCATTTGGACCTGCCCCCAGGAAGCGAACAAATCCTGGATAGAACGAACAATCCTGTCAGCATCCTGCAAAGAAGATTGCCAACATCCCTTAACGTAATAGACATGGGACCAAGAGAAAAAATAAAGGTGTTATACTCAGAGGACCAAAAGCTCAAAGCAATCGGAAAGAGCGCTGAATCAAAAGTAGGGGGGCGAATAGAGACTTCCAACAAATCAGAAATCCTAGCGCTATCAAAAAGTGCCTTAGTAGGACCATGACCCACAAGACGAGCATGCCAACTACGAAAAGCTACGTCAGATTTGGGCCAAGTGCGAATACCTTTTTCACGAAGTGGCCCCAGCGGCAAAGAATTCAGAAAAGGAGGGCCATGAGTGCAAGGAAACAGCTGACCCACCGCCGCCTGTTCGACTGCTTCCGCATTGTTGAAGAAAGGACCCAAGTAAAACTCATTACGTCCAACATCGACGGGCGCAAGAAAACTTGGGGTTACGTATGAACGACTCAGAAGTTTCTGAAAGTCATCAAAACTAAAGGAATCGCTAGCTTGGGATTGTAAAGCAGCCATTGAAGAAACGAAGCTTTTCAGAGTTACGTAACAAGGAAGCAAAATATGAAAAGTGAATCGCTAAGGATGCGTAAGGAATATGAAACGTGATTTCGTAGCAGTAAAATGGCGTGTTCGGAGTTTATAATGGTTTGCAAAGCAACGCACTTTTTCAAGTTATAGAAGGAAACAATGATTGAAATTCTTTGGGAATCGTGAACGTTGCTGAAGACGTGAAGTGAATATGGCAAAATTCAATAATTATTATTAATTCTGCCAAATTGGGGGGTAATTGTTGACACATAAAAATTCAGCCCAAATCGAACAGCTCAGAGAATAAAGTCCAACTGGAGGATCCCCAAATCAGATAGCCCAAAGAACGAAATCCAATTGAACGAATCAATGTGAATGCCCAAATAAGGGGCCCAATAGTGCGGTAACGCCATCGTCCAAGTTTGTAAGTCGCTCAGAGTCTGAACGAATAGAGTGGCATACGGTTGTCCAAAGTCTTGCCCAAATCTTCAAGTCGCCCAAGGTATCAACAAGCATAACGCATTATGATGCAGTTATTGAGGCAGTTGCTAAAGTAACTTTATCACGTTCCACGACTCAAGGGATTCAATCGAAAGCGGTTGAACGATGCAAGATAATGGCAGCAGTTAAAAGGACAGTTGCATGATAAAATGGCCACTACAAAGAAAGTGGGTAGTTGTAGGGCGATCAAGCAGTTTTTTAGAGCAGTTAATCACAAAGGGATCGCCTATGAAGTATAAAAGGGAGAAAGAACTTAGAAGTAAAGGACCGAATCCAAAACTCTCGAACAGAGAATATGTAATTTTCATTCTTTTAGCTTTTAGACTTAAACATTTCCTTTTCTGTAACTCGTGTGCTTGCGCCCCTTGAAGGCACGTTGTTTTCCGTTTTCAATTGTAAAATTCATCGCCAATAAAAAGAACACCCCTTTTTGAGACTTTGTCTCAAGAGGTTTCGTCCCTTACACAATCGTCTGATCCTCTTTAATTGTTAGCGAATTAACCCGCGCGAAACATTTTTATTATTAATTTTCTTTTTTTTTTGGATTGCCTTGGATATTTTGGGAATCACTGCCAGACTTGTCATGCTCTATTTTCTTAGTAGTAACCTTGGACCTTGGTGTTCTTCCTCGAAAAGTTTCTAAACCCTCTTGACCACCGGTCTAAATACTTTTTTGTAACTAAGGCGCTTTCTTTGATCGATAAGACTGATAAGGTTCAACACCAACTTGGAAAGAAATATTGTGTCATGGAAGATAGATATTCAATAAATCCTGTTGACATTGGTGCAAGTTTTATTTTAAGGAAAGACATACCCAGGGGCGGACGCAGACGTTTTACATTAAGAGGTCACAATCAAATTTTTGAAAAAAGCTACGATTTTTTTTATTACTTTATATGGGTTATAAATTGTTATACTACTTTTTCATCTTGATTATTTTTATATCTAAAAAACTTATATATATAAAATTCGATCATTTTTCGGAATTTTTTTTATTATTGTTACTTTTTCCTCTCAATCAACTAATTTTTTTTAAAAAATAATCTAATAAATTTCCTAATAAAATTTTTGACATCATTTGAAAAAAGACTAATTGATCAAGAGGAAAAGGTAATAATAAAAAAAAAATATCCTAAAAATGATTGAATTTATTTTATATATAAATTTTTTTCAGATGTAAAAATAATCAAAATGAAAAAGGAGTATAACAATTTATAACCCCTATGAAGTAATAAAAAAATTTTAAAGAATTTTTACGTACAAAAAAAAAAAATTGACGTCAAACCACATATAAAATTTCCTAATAAAATGATGTAAATTATATTGAGATATTTGTCGCACAAAAATAATAAATATTAATAAAATAATTATTTTATTTTCAAAAAATATGAGTTATATGTCTCTTTTTAGTATACACGTTTGACATATGTTTAACTATTTTCGATATTCATTTAGATTATTCGATATTTTTATGATATAGTTCTCGAAATGAGTTTCGAGAAGATATAGAAGATTTATGGATATGACTAGTATATAATCGTCAAAGAATTTTTAAAGTTAGCTTGTTATTAAAATTATTGAAATATTAGTTTGAAACGCTCTATTTTGACGCATCGTAACATTTGCTACGATTGATCATTTCGCACTACATTAACGACATGAAATACTAGATCATGAGTATTTCAAAATGATATTAAGAATGTAATATTTCAATTTTGTTTGATATTTCATAGTGATTCCGAAAAGAAAGAAAAAAAACCTTGAAAAAATTGGAGGGTCAAGTGACTCTAGGGAACCCCCCTTGGGTCCACCCCTGAGCATGCCTCATTTCATCTTCTTTTCTTTATTTCTCCATTCGATATCTTTCTCTTGATTGTACGTGTCATAATTTTGACGACAATTTAAGCCTTTATACGTTGGTTATTGATTTTATAATTAATCAACTTGGAATTCTATATTACTCTTAATAGATCCTCACAAGACGGTAACTTGATTGCTTGTTTATATTGTTGGGCTCTGATATATTATATTTGATATTTTATTCTAAAATACCAATTTTCTGAAAAGGAATCATACGAATGCTTGTAATTTTCTATACTAATAAATGGAAAATCATCGAACAAGAGTTATGCTATTGTATACACAAATTGTGTACTTCGATTAATACTTGTATGAACTATGAAGCAATATTTTAGTTGAAAATTGATAATGTGTGTGCCTATTAAGAACACCAGCACGATCCTGACGTCCATAACCTTTTCCGGTCCCACTTGTCGCAGTGAGATGGTGTCATCAACCAAATATAAAAATAAGAATATGTTTGATACACAATATTGAATAAATTTTATTTTTTTCAAATCATGTCCATTACCTATTCGGTCCAACTTGTTGTCGCAGTAATAGACAATAAGAGTAAAATGTATTCTCGCGTTTCCCTAAAGTTACGAGGCAGACTAAAACAAAGGTGTAAAGAATGAGAATTTTGAAGATACCCATTTTCATATAATTAATCAACTTGGGATTCTATATTACCCTTAATAGATCCTCACAAGATGGTAACTTGATTGCTTGTTTATATTGTTGGGCTCCGATATATTATATTTGAGATTTTATTCTAAAATACTAATTTTCTGAAAAGGAATCATATGAATGCTTGTAATTTTCTATACTAATAAATGGAAAATCATTGAACAAGAGTTATGCTATCATATACACAAATTGTGTACTTCGATTAATACTTGTATGAACTATGAAGCAATATTTTAGTTGAAAATTGATAATGTGTGTGCCTGTTAAGAACACCAGCACGGTCCTGACTAGGGGTTGGCAAAAATCGACCCAACCCGTCCAAACCGCCTGACCCAACCCAACCCAACCCGACCCAACCAGGTTGGGTCGATTTTTTTGTTGTTTTTAAGTGGGTTCGGTTTTTTGGCTACGTAGGTGGGTTGGGTCGGGTCG
The DNA here is from genome assembly GCF_002742605.1 of Olea europaea var. sylvestris. Classification (NCBI taxonomy): domain Eukaryota; kingdom Viridiplantae; phylum Streptophyta; class Magnoliopsida; order Lamiales; family Oleaceae; genus Olea; species Olea europaea. The sequence continues at coordinate 6,682,396 of NC_036252.1, forward strand.
GGTTGTGGGTTAACCTATAAAAACCAACCCAACCCAACCCGAACTTAAAAAAAAAAAAATGCGTAAATGGCTAATCACTCGGTCGCTCCCAAATCCAAAAGAAGCCCTAAAATCTCTCTATTCCCTCTCCCTCTCCCTCTCCCTCCCCCTCCCCCTCTCTCTCGCTTTCGCTCTCACTCAAGCTCCGAAAGCTTGCGAATAATTGTACTGGATTGTAAGGGTTCATGGTGTTCCATGCTGTCAGTGGGGGCATTGGATCTGAACTTGAATCTTTTTTGGTTGAGAGGCTTTATGTTGAATGGTAAGAAATCAAAGTTGGGGTTCACTATTTACCCATCCTCGCAAGTTTCGACTGCTGTGGTTGAGCCATACAACTCTATTCTCTCGACCACTCTTTGTTGGAGCACACTGATGTTGCCGTGCTTCTTGACAATGAGGCGATCTATGATATTTGCCGCAAGTCACTTGACATTGAGAGGCCAACATATACTAATCTGAACAGACTCATCTCTAATGTGATCTCTTCTTTGACTACATCTCTGCTATTTCTTCTTTGCTGACACTATTTAATGATTTGGGGCATTTTGTATTGATGAAATTTTTTTACCTTATAAATTCCAATCCCGTCTCACTATTAGAGAATTTTGTGAGAAACCAACTTCTAAATTGGTTGTGATTTCTGCTCTTTAGTGTCTCAGTTGAATTTTATCTATGCTGTGGTAATTAGTTTTGTAAAATTTGAGACTCTGGGACTATATTAGTGATGCTTTACACCCAAAAATGAATAACTTTAATCTTTATTAATAAGTTGTCATAAACCGACCAACCCAACCCAACCCGACCGATACTTGATTGGGTTGGGTTGGGTTTCAAACTTTACACGGGTTGGGTTGGGTTAAATTTCAACCAAACCGATCATGTTAAGTTGGGTTAGGGTTGGGGCGAAAACCGACCCAACCCAACCCACGCCCACCCCTAGTCCTAACGTCCATAACCTTTCCCGATCCCACTTGTCGCAGTGAGATGGTGTCATCAACCAAATATAAAAATAAGAATATATTTGGTACATAGTATTGAATAAATTTTATTTTTTTCAAATCATGTCCATTACCTATTTGGTCCAACTTGTCGTCGCAGTAATAGACAATAAGAGTAAAATGTATTTTCACGATTACCTAAAGTTACGAGGCAGACCGAAACAAAGGTGTAAAGAATGAGAATTTTAAAGATACCCATTTTCATGTATGTAGTAGATCGTCATTTTATATATTAATTTTCTATAACTCTGTTGTAATTTCCTATAAACTAATTGAAAATTTGAAGAAATACAGAGGATCTAAGAAAATGGGCATAATTTTCAATTCGGTTGTCAAATTTTAGTTTGTGAGTATGATTCGAAAGCTTTTACTGATTCTGCACATTTTTATCAAGGGATGTTTGCCAACTTTCGGGGTCAAATTTTGTTGTTTGGAGATACATTTTAGCATTTTTTAAAATTACTTTTAGGTTATTTTCGTCATTTTTTGCAATTGTTTGATTTTAATTGGATTTGTTTTGCAGTTTTCTAGTTTAGTTGAATTTGTCTACAAAATTAGGATTTTAATGTCTTTAAAATTTTAAATATGTGTTAAACTCTATCTTGTTTTTCTTCATTAAGAAGATATTTATGTTTTTCCATTATTTAGTAGATTCCAAATATTTATCACCTAAGCACAATTTGAGCAAACACATGTTTAAAATATTTTTAGAAAATTACCCAAACATATTTAAAAGTAACTTTTAAATTTTTAATTCCTAAACAATTTTTGACTTTTCAAAATTCTTACTAGTCCTTAGATTGAACGGCCTATCAGCCAATTCTTAAATGCATCTAACTTGAATGAAATGGATTAAATGCATTAATTAATTACCTTTCTTTATTGTTACTTAATATAAAAGAAGGTAACATTGTCCTCTTATACACACACACTTTGGCAGTATATTTTGAAAATGGTTATGTACAAATTTTTCTTTCTTTTCCTCCTCATCTCTGTCCCTCTTGTTGCATCTGGTAATCAAAAATCTCCTTCTTTTATTAATTCCTTTTTCTCATTTTCTATTATTTTTTCATGTATTTTTAATTCTACTTTCGACTGATGATGCAGATATCTGCCCAGTAGAATGCACGAAGTTTGATGTCACCTATGATTATTGCCTGTTTTACTGTAAAATGTACTACAACTCGTCGAAGGGGATCTGTGTATATGACTGGAAATGGCTTTGGATGAAAGGAAAATGTTGTTGTTGATATCTCAATTTTTAGAGATTACAACCAAAAATATTGTTTCATATAACTATAAATAAAGCAAATAACCTTGTGTAATCTATGTATGTCTCGCTTTACTAAGTATTGTATAATTTGTTCGTTTCATTTAAAGCTGAATGTTCAGTACAAACCTCCATAAGATTGGCTAAAATGCGAAGAAAAGCCTACACTCTGCATGAGAATTGACGACACAATTCATATCAAGAAAATCAGGCCACATTTGGTGTTGAAGAGGATCCTAATCCCAAATTTTAGGTGATTTCAGTCATCTGATTATATTGTGGATTTCAGTCATCTGATTATATTGTGGACGAGTTCTTCACTTTTTGTGCTGGAATTACAAGAATCGGAATCTTGGGTTTCAGTTGTTTGATTGAAATCATAGAATTGTTGCACAATCTTAATATAATAATCAAATCTCTACTGTAATTTAGGGACATTCATGAATTGCTGATTACAAAGCTTGTCGAGAAAAATAAAATTTTGAAGCTGATCCAAGTGTGATAAGGCATCCGGCTTGAATCTTTCGGTTGATTTTCCAAGATAATCTGTCACTCATTTCAAGGAGCTCTTCATGATAAAATAAAAAGAACAGACAACCCAAAGCTTTGAATTTTACTACCAATCTTTGCTATATAAATGGACTATAGTCAGGGGCGGATCCAGGCCGTTCGAACTGTGGGGTCAAATTTTTTTTTTTCGAACAACGTATCATGAATAAAAAGGAAAAATCGGTTTTTTGCTGTTCATGTTCGTTATTTGTACTTTGAGAAAAAATAGGTGGATTATATGATATATTTATGGACTAAATAATGGATATGGATATAGATTTAGGATTTGGACCTTTTGGGGGTAGAAAATTAAGTTTTCGGCAGGCAGAAAATTAAGTTTTCAGCAAAAAAAAAAAAAAAAAAAAATATCTAGGAAAGGGATTCGAACCCTAAACGTCAAATATAAATATGTGACTGTTGACCATTTGCGCTACAAGGAAGTTTGAGATAAATATGACTTACCAATAATATAAGGTAAAACTAAAAAAAAAAAAAAAAAAAAAAAAAATTACAGAAAACTGTGGGGTCATTTGACCCCACATGACCCCATGTGGGTCCGCCCCTGACTATAGTTGATGTCAACGTGTAATACCAATATGCAGAATTTTTCTAATCCAGTTTTCTGTGCATGTTCAGCCTTTCGATCCTTTGCAATTTTAGTATTGCCAACCAGGCAATTTATCTTCACAGGTTTCTGAATTCCAGAAGACCACCTAATTTTCCTCTTTCGGATTCTTGGCACATTTGCAGGAGAAAGGAGAATTTTCCCCTGTTTATTTTGCACCTCAAGATGGGTTGATGCAAGCCAACAAGATTGACAAGTTGCCAGGACAACCTGAGAACGTGGATTTTGATCAGTATGCGGGGTATATTACCGTTGACACACAGGCTGGAAGAGCATTGTTTTATTATTTTGTTGAGTCACCGGCAAATTCTTCAGCCAACCCTCTAGTTTTGTGGTTAAATGGAGGTACAAAATCGACAAAGAGAAATATTCATTAGATTCATTTCATCAAAAGAGTTTAACCATCTGATAAATGTTCATTAGATTCACAACTTTCTGTCATATATCCAGAATTTGAAATCAAGGCGTCTACCTTATGAGAGACTTAAATTGAATACTAATACCAATTGAGCAAGTGTTGGATTCAAATCCTGGGAGATGCAATAGAAATCTACCAGGGGTAAGATGGGCAGAGGCTCAGGTCATTACATCTATTTGTCTATGCACAGCTGTCAAGCATTTGTACCAAACATGTCCTAATTGTACAAGTACATCGATCTTCTAATGTCTTGATTTCTTGCAATAGAACATCAAAAGCTTGTACCTTTGCTTTAATATTCATATTCTCAGCAAATAACAGAAAAGCAGGAGCTGAATGTTAATTATATTTCTGATGACCAGGTCCAGGCTGTTCATCCTTTGGATATGGAGCCATGGAGGAATTAGGCCCCTTTAGAGTCAATAGTGACGGAAAAACTCTTTGGAAATAATTATGCATGGAACAATGGTCAGATCAAGTTATAATTTATAACAAAATCAAAGTTTCATGTTCTTGTTTTACAATGAGTTTGCTTATGGCTTCCATTGAATTTTCTCCAGTGGCAAATGTGATTTTCTTGGAATCCCCTGCTGTGGTTGCTTTCTCTTATTCAAACACTTCGTCTGATTATGGCGCACTGGTGATAGAAGCATTGCCAATGATACCTATACTTTTCTTGTCAACTGGCTCGAGAGGTTTCCACAATACAAAACCCCGGATTTCTATATTGCTGGAGAGTTATGCTGTTAATTACATACCACAACTAGCATACACTATATTGCTCAACAACAAGAACACAAATCAAACTGTCATTAATCTAAAAGGGATTTCTGTAGGATCAACCACTACCAGTTTTCCTTTATATTTAAAGTTCTGTTTCTCTTTTTAAAAGATTTTATAATCTGAAATATTTCAGATAGGAAATGCAGTTTTGATAACTCGGCAATGGCAACATGATTCTTCGATCATTTTTGGACACAAGCCTTAAACGAGACTTGTTGAAAATATGTTGTTCAAAATCAATAAACATGTGTGTGGAATGGAATGAACAAAATTGGAACATAAAACTAAAACCGGAGGCCCAAGATGAATGCCATGTGACCGCATAGCAATATGGCCATGCAGTCGCATGGCCACAACCTGAAACTGGAGAGGCCAGTATGAAGAACTCCATACGACCGCATGGAGTTATACCATGCGGTCGCATGGTACAACGAATTAGCCGTTAGGCAGCTTTTTCGGCGGTTTTCGGTTGGTTTGTTGGCGGCTTTTCACTTCTTTTTGGCACCACTTCGTGAAGCTATGTTCCATAGCTATAAATTGGTGGTTTGTGTTCATTAGAATAACAAGAAAAACACTTGAAAACATCGTGATCAATATATTCATTCCACAAAGAAGAAATCAAAGTTTTCTTCATCCATATTCATATTCCATTTGTGTTCTTCAAGTTTTGGAGAATTTATACAAATGCTTAAGTATTAATTCTCTACAATGCTTGATTACTCCTACAAATCATTTGCCGCAAAACCCTTTAAACACCAAAATTATATACGAGAGGGGGCAAATATCGTTTGAGGACAGCGATATAATATCGTGTTTGAGCCTTCATATTTAATTAAGTTTTTTTCATTATTTTAATCTTCTTGAATTTCCATTTCTCGGTTTCTTCTCCAAACCCCGGTGTGATAATTTCCCAACAAGACTCATAAGGCATCTCTACATTTTGTGATTTTGTGAATGGCACTGCATCCCTCAAATGCTCTAGAATTGTAGAGGAAGCCTTCTCGAGCTGGAAATATTGATTTATACAACATCTATGCACCAATTGCCTGAAACCCGTGCTTAAAAATGGCTCCAGCAGTTCGGTAAGCCCTTCATTTTGTTAACAATTCTTGCTTTGTAGGAACATTAATTAACTTTGATTGATTTTATCAGGTTAACTATTTTGATCCATGCTTGGATTCATACGTTGAACATTACTTGAACACAGCAGAGGTTCAAAGGGTTCTCCATGTAAATCCTCCAACTTGGACAGGTTGCAGGTAAAGTTATAAGCTGGATAAATGTCTTGAAAGCACAAATTTTTTTTTTTGGTCACAACTTGAACAGTATAGTGACACTAGTCATTTCTCTTTTTAATATGTGCAGAGATTATAACTGGATAGATATGCCGACAACTATTTTGCCAATTATCGAGAATCTCATGCTAGAGGCACGAGGATCTGGCTATACAGGCAAGTCTGTCTCTGGCAGTAAATCCTCAAGTAATCAGAACATGACTGCAGGGAGTTGAATAGGAAATTTTGAGTTGCCTAATAACAAACGCTTTAGTGAACGAGATTGGACAGTTTAATCTTATTGATTTAGCTTTTATTTTTTATTTTTTGTGCAGTGGTGACATAGATGCCAACAACAACCAGATATGTGATAAACAGGTTAAAGCTTCCGATTGAGAATGCTTGGCGGCAATTAAGTTGAAGAATCCTTGAGCTGATTTGTTTATATTTATAGATTAATTTGAATGGCAGGTAGAAGGGTATGTGGTGGAGTACAAAGGATTAACATTTGTAACAGTGAGAGGAGCCAAACATCTTGTACCGAGTTACCAACCTCAATGGGGACTTACTATGATTTCATCCTTTCTTCAAGGGGTTCTTCCTTCTTCTGCCTAATGATCTGAACCAAAAAATTCTCCAAGGATTTGAGTTTTCATTTTTATTTCTTTCACAAGCCAAATGGGCAGGTTTAAAGTCAGAAGGTTGAGAGTTGGATTTGAATGCAGCCAATTCTACAACTACAGAGCAGGGCCTGCCTATTTTAGCTTTGACACAGGCTAAAGAGAAATTTCAAATCTATTGTGCATTTTTCTTCTCCATCTTTGAACTTGAAAATCAGTTCAGTTACATACAGTCAGCTTCATGAATAACTCTGGATGGACTTATATTTTCAATCTATGGATTTTGAATGCAAAGGTGTCAAATTGAGAAGCTGCAAGTCTACTGCACAAACACCTTATTGTTTGAAGCAATAGTCTTCGCTATTAATTTTTAAGATTTTAAACACGTTCAAATTCATTTAAAACGATTGCTTTAATAATGACTTAATGATTGAGGACTAGAATTTTTTTCAGTAGTTAAATTTGCACCCACCCACTCTTTATTAATTAGCATATCTCGACTTGATGACGATAAAAAATCCATTAAGAGAACAAAAAGACTTATTTGCCCTCATATTTTTAATTAAATAAGTAACAAATAATATTTCACCTTCTGACAAATTATTTGGACAAAAACTATCATTACAGACACTATATGTTAATTAATTGAAGGTTACATAAAAAATATGAGGAAAAAAGGTTCTCACATAAATGTGAAAAAAAAAAAGGAAAAATCAAGAAACAAGTAAGTTCCAACCGTGATTTGTTGTGCATATATTATAATTGGACAGGCACAGCGTGAACTGTTTTGCCAATTATCGAGAATCTCATGGCTAGTAGCACGATGGTCTAGCTATAGAGTGTATGCGTTGAATTACATTATCTAAAAGTTTAAGTAGGCGACAACGGCATTTGGACACGAGAACTTTGTGAAATGTGAAACGATTAAAACATCTCATCTAAAAAGCTAAATGTGTTGGAAATGGATATAAAAAATTTCAAGTCATCTACAACCGAGATAAGTTTTATCATATTCCCATTTTCTTGTACTTGCATCTGTGTTGATATAGATGCAAATGAGACGCAATAAATAACCTAAACAAGCACTAAAATGTAAGATTTAGGTTTAAATGGCTTGACAATCACCCTTACAAAAAAGTTGTGTGACAAAATTGACGGAAAACATCATTGGGGACCAACTTTGCCTATTTATTGGAGGTTGGTAACAAGAATGCGATGGAAAAATAGTTGAGGACAAGCTCAAAATTATTGGAAAAGGTTACAGATCAATTGTGCAATTTACCCAATAATTTTTGGAATTGAAAAAGTTGACTATATACGGATAAAATGACGCCCTGTTCATTCTCGTTGAACTTCGATTCCTATCTACCAAAAATGTCAAATCCATCGGAAAAAACCCCAAACCCAGTAATCTCGTCGACGAGCTCTCGTTCCGTGCCAGAGACGGTAAATGGGTCGCAACGTCTCGTAGTCCAGGGGTACTCTCTTGCGAAAGGCATAGGCATCGGAAATTACATAGCTAGCGATAGTTTCACTGTGGGAGGTTCCCAGTGGGCGATTTACTTTTACCGCGACGGTAAAAATCCTGATGATAACGCCACTTATGTTTCGGCTTTTATTGTGTTGATGAGCGAGGGAACGGACATCAAGGCCCCGTTCGAGTTGAGCTTGGTTGATCAGAGCGGGAAAGGGAAGCACAAGGTGCACAGCCATTTTGATGGGTCGCTTGAAAGCGGGCCTTATTCTCTTAAATGCCGCGGCAGCATGTGGTAAGATTTTTGAATAATGCTATGAAATCAGTGTAGGTGGTCACATTTAACTGAATCAATCATTTAATGACACATAGTTGTTGCCGAACGGGTACTTAACACCTTGGATAGCATTAATATTAACCTTTTCTAGCTCTGTTTTATGATTTTTGATTTTTGAGCGGTTTAATATTTGTCTAGGTTTTAGGTGTTTGTGATTAGAGTATAATATTTTCGTGGTTACACGTAATTGTTGGATTCAAATTCAAACTCTATCATAGTATTTTTGTTGAAAAACTAAAATCTACAAGTACTAATTATCTTCCCGATATTTAACAGAAATTGTATAAATAAAATAGGACCGTACTCCTGGTACTTAATCACTAACCGTTTGCCTATTATTCACATCATTTGAATGGAACTTGGTTCGAATTATTAAATTACACATGAGGTCTGCATGGTTGTGAGGGGGTGTAAACAGTTCGGTACACTCCCCTCGGTACAAACATTTTTATCCAATAAAATATGACACGGAATACTAATTTACTCTTGTTTAATCTACTGCAAATATGTTGTCGACTAGTATCTGTTTCGCGCGGGTTCGTCGCTAACAATTAAAAGGGATCAGACGATTGTGTAAAGGACAAACCTCTTGAAACAAAGTCCCAAAAAGGGGTGTTCTTTTATTGACGATAACTTTACAATTGGAAATTAAAAACAAAATACCCCCAAGGAGCGTACGCACACGAGTTACTGAAAAAAGTGTTTAAATCTAAACTAAGAAATTTAAAATTACATGTTTTCTGTTCGAGAGTTTTTGATTCGGTCTTTTGCTCTATGTCTTTTTTCTCTTTTATACTCCATGGATGATCTCTTTGTGATCAATCGCCTAAAAACTGCTTGATCGTTCTACAACTGTCACTTTCCTCGTAATGGCCAATTTGTCATGAAACTGCCTTTTTTAACTGCTGTCATTACTCTTCGTCGTTCAACCATTTTCGATTGAATTCCTTGAATCGTGGAACGTGATAGGGTTGCTTTAATAACTGCACTTCTTGATAACCACAATACTTTATGTTTGCTAAAATCTTGGGCGACTTGAAGGTTTGGGCGAGAATAGAGTAACAGCTCTGGGCGACTGCATGGCACTCCATTCGCTCAGATTCTGGGCGACTTGCAAACTTGGACGATGGCGTTACCGCGTTCTTGGGCCTCCCTATTTGGGCCTTCATCTTGAATTTTTTGATTGGGCTTCGTTCTTTGGGCTATCTGATTTGGGGACCCTCCAATTGGGCTTCATTCCTTCAGCCGTTCGATTTGGGCTGAATTTTTATGTGTCAACAGTATCCAATACTAGTAAAATAGCATACCATTCTGACTGTGGTTCCGAGTGCGGCGACTCAAAAAATGTTTGTAAATTGTAAGTGTGGGTATGAATGAAAGTGGTATAATTCATTTATTCAGGTGAACAAATGTCATTGATAATGATATTAGTTAGACCTTGCTAACTTGTTATTTTCTGGGCCTGGCGAAATTGAATGAATAGTTAATAAATAAATAAATCCTTTTAAAAAAGATAGATTCGATTTCAGAGTCCAGTACCGATGGTTTCTATTCAAGAATCAAGAACCGACCCAGAAATATTAAAACCGGACTGGACCAACTAGAAATGGCGAACCAGCCAATGGACTGCTGCAATATACTTATCCTATGTTTTGGAAGATGAAAATTATAAGTTTTTTGAGTTAGTATATAGCTTGTAGGATATTGTGTGAATAGGGTTAAGTTATAAGTTTGTACTTTTAGTTTTTATCGTGTCATATGCAAGAAATTTTGTTTTTACTCAAATGTAAGACGCGTTTCTTCTATTCATATACCAAAGACTTTAGCGTCAATTTTTTCTTCCTTTCCTACTAAACTAATGTTTCCAATTTATGTTACAGGGGATTCAAGCGCTTTTACAATCGAGCTATGCTTGAAACTTCAGATTTTATGAAAGATGATTGCTTGGAGATCAATTGTACTGTTGGAGTTGTAGTTTCTGCTATCTAATGACACTTTTATTAGCGTGTGTTGACATTAAGTGCCACGGATTACTTGTATAATGGATTGCTCGATTATGAAATTCACTAAAATGTAAAATTTAAGGGGTGTCAAATGACATTACATAGGACTTTATCCGTGAAATCTCAAGTTAAAGCGTTGGCATATTTTGTTGACACCTAAAATTTGTGGATCGTAAGTGAATGAATTGTCATTTATGTGTAATGTACACCCTTCCTTTAACATGACATGTTGTGGTTGCTGAATCACAAACCCAATAAAGGAAACAAATTCGTGTAATCAACTTAAATTTATGAATAAAGATAAGTTCTTTGTTGCTATGTATGCTCTTCCTTTTGATTTTTAGAGTTACGAGTATCCACAACAATGGCAAAATGTGATCAAATATATACATGTCAAACATATATTTATGAAGGACAGTTGTCCAGGCACTATGAGTTGGAAAATGGGCAAATATCCAATGAAAAGTTGTATTTGATCTCTTGGACGAAAAGGTCAATGGTGACGAAGAGACAGAGTGGGCGAGTCTCTTTGAGATTGAGGTACTTTTGAAAATGTCATTTTTTTGACTTTGACCAAAAAAATTTGTCAATCTTCAAAATGGCCATCTGTTAAGTAAAAGACAAAAATATCTTCAAGTAGTTTATACAATTACAAAGATAGAATTTTGTTTTAAAAGACAAAAATACCCTTAAACTACAAATTAAAAAACCAAACACTTTTCACTTTATATTTAATTATTTATTTCAAACACTTACTCAAATAAAAAAATTAATATTTAATTTACTTTCTTGTTTAAATATTTCATTAATTAATTATCTTAATCGATTATTTATATTATTTATTTAATATTTAATTAATCACTTGTTTAAATAAAAAAATTAATGTTTAATTTGATTTGGTTTCTCATTTCAATATTTCATTAACTAATTATCTTAATTGATATATGTATATTTAATTAATTATTTAATCATATATTTTAAACACTTACTCAAATAAAAAAAAATTATATCTAATTTGGTTTCTCTTTTAAATATTTCATTAATTAATTATTTTAATTGGTCCTTATTTAATTATTTATTTTAAACACTTACTCAAATAAAAAATTAATATTTAATTTGGTTTCTCATTTAAATATTTCTTTATTAAGTACCTTAATTGGTTATGTATACTGTTCATTTAATATTTAATTACTTTATTTAATTATTTATTTAATCACTTATTTAAATAAAAAATTAATATTTATTTTAATTTCTTATTTAAATATTTTTAATTAATTGTCTTAATTAGCTATGTATATTATTTATTTGTTGTTTAATTATTTATTTAATCACTTAATTAAATAAAAATTAATATTTAATTTAATTTCTTATTTAGATATTTCATTAATTAATTGTCTTAATTGGTTATGTATATTATGCATTTAAAATTTAATTACTTTATTTAATTATTTATTTAATCACTTATTTAAATAAAAGAATTAATATTTATTTTAATTCTTATTTAAATATTTCATTAATTAATTATCTTAATTAATTATGTATATTATTTATTTAATATTTAATTACTTTGTTTAGTTATTTATTTAATCACTTAAATAAATAAAAACTAATATTTAATTTATTTTTTTAATTAGATATTTCAGTAATTAATTATCTTAATTGGTTGTGTCTATTATTAATAATTAATATTTAATTACTTTATTTTAGTTACTTATTTAAATAAAAACATTATACTATAATGTACAAGTGATATAATATTATTGAAGATTTGAAAAACAGTTTTTTCGATCTTCCACTCATGGAATTCCACATGTACATTATGGACATCCTTATGAATTAGTACATGTAGAATTATCCAATATTTAATTTGATTTCTCGTTTGAATATTTTTTTTATTAATTACCTTAATTGGTTATGTATATTTAATTAATTTATTTAATTATTTATTTTAAACACTTATTCAAATAAAAAATTAATTTTAATTTAATTTCTTCTTTAAATAAGTCATTAATTAATTATTTTAATTTGTTATGTATATTGTTTCTTTAATATTTCATTACTTTATTTAATCACTTATTCAAATAGAAAATTAATATTTTATTTAATTTATTTTTTAAATATCTTATTAATTAATTATCTTGATTGGTTATGTATATTATTTATTTAATATTTAATTAGAATATAAATCATACGGTGTATGAGAATATCTAACAGAGATGGGAGTTGAACTTTAAGCATTGTCACATTTTCAATACATCGAACATTATTCGAGAATGTCGAAACTATATTTCCTCAACCAAATGAAATCAAGTAAGAAATTCCCAATTATAGTATGTTAGTCTCTATCCAATAGATGTTGAAAATTTATTTAAATCATATGTACTCTCTATTTATAGTGTGTTACTGATTTCCTCAAATTTCTTTACTTAAAAGTGTGTTATGTATGTAATTAAGAGTAATTAGCTATTTATTATACAATTACATAAAAACTAAAGTATTACAAACGTTTTGAAAAAAAATGCATACATTTGAAATTATTACAATTACGAATCACAATGTACATAAAAGACCGCTTGAATTTTAATGTATGTTTAGTTTATCGATTCTACGCAACGTTCAATGCTAAAAATTCAATGTACTTTAATTATGGCTGTTAATGGATTGGATTTTGATCCAAATCCGATGAAATTAATGGAAGATAGATTTAGGGCTTCAATCCGATAACCCAATCGAGATTCAAATTCGATAATTCGTTAACTAAATGAATCAATGATTGGATTTTGATCCAAATTCGATCTGAATCCGATGAAATTAATGGGAAATGGATTTAGGGTCTTAATCCGATAATCCAATCGAGATTTAAATCCGATAATCCGTTAACTATATGAATCAAATATGGATATAAGTCATTCCGATATGATAAATAAATAAAATATTTATTTTTCTAATTTTTTCAATTTCGGATCGGATATCCGATAACATTGTTAATCGGATATGGATTTAACATTCAAATATCCATCAAATTATTGGATCGGATCAAATAGGATAATTATTATTAACGGATCGGATCAAATTTTAGCAGATCCGATTAATATATCCGATCCATTTACAGCCCTAACTTCAATGCGAAGATTTCACAATTGCCTGGGTCGATTTCACGGAAGAGGTTGGACAATGTACCGTCAACAGATGTTATCTTCTTTGCCTCAATCGTGTATGGAGAAACAATGTGTTGTGACAACAATTTGGTCTTCTTGCTAACCATTTGCTCTGGCACGTCAATAATATATTTCGTACAGGGTGTCATCCAAACTCGCGACATTATCTGTCAAGTTGGGGGTCCTTTCTGGCATAGTTATGTATATTATTTATTTAATATTTAATTACGTTGTTTAATTATTTATTTAATCACTTAATTAAATAAAAAAATAATATTTAATTTAATTTTTATTTAGATATTTTATTTATAAATTATCTTAATTGGTTGTGTGTAGTAAGTATTTAATATTTTATTACCTTATTTAAATAAATTTTACAACATATACAATTATTTCATAAATTAAAAAAAATACAATTATTACAATTATTTCGTTCCCACCACCGGCAGACCTCCTATCTCCACTGACATCCATAATGATTCTAATGAAATATCTGTGTACATCTCCACCCCTCCACCGTCACCCTTCCTGTCAACATCTCCGCTACTCGTTGTCACTATTTGGGACTCCTATCACCTACACACCGTATCTCTTTGGATATGACTCTGACCCTTCTCCTCGATCAACGGTGTTAGCTCAGTGAGCAATTCAAGCTAACATATTAACATTTCACCGAGTTAATGACCATGCACTGAGATTTCGAAATGACTTACAACATAAATCATAAATGAATAATATGTATCTCAGGATCGTCGACGAGAGTTGATAACTGTAAGCTTTGTCCCCATGGATAGTTGTTAAATATGTCAATGTCTTCAACAACCTCCAAATGAAATACGTCGATCGACGTCTTCTTGTGATGATACCTCAGTATGCTCTTTAGTATAAACACCATCCCCAACTTCAACTTGTCAAACATATCGTCGCATTCCTTGAATGCATCTTCTAATTGTGCCAGAGTTACCGTCATAAGCAGGATCGGTGTAACGGGTCTGCGTACTCGTAACAATTAGTTATTTTACTTAAATAAACAAATTACATATTTTATGAAATATTTATAAACAATTAAATTCAATATTAAAAAAAGAAAAAAATGGGTTGGCACGTTGGGCCAATCCATACCGTTGAATCCAATACTACTATGAAACTAGCAAAGCTACAGTTCGACGTAACTTTGTCTGAAATCTGTTTCAAAGCGTCGTCCAAATGGTAGTCTATCCTGCAAAATTTCTAATATTAGAACGTTTGAAACATAATCTCATAAAATTCAACTAATCGAACTGTAAGTAATATACGCACGAAATAACAGATAATAAAAAAATGAATTATAAAATTAGACAACAAATTATAAAAATCGAAAAACTAATTTTTGTAAAATTATTTATTTCATAGATTATTTTAATTCTTTATTATTTATTTCAATTAATTATTTAATTAATTTTGATTATTTATATTTAATTACTTATTTAAATAAATTAAATAAATTATTTTGAATATTTATTTTAAATAAAATTTAATTACATATTTTGATTAGTAACATTTATTCATTATTTATATTTTTTATTTATCATTTGAATAATCATTTAATTATTATTTAATTGTTCATTATTTATTTTTGTGCATTTCAATTAATTATTTATTCCAATTGTTTTTCTTTTATTTGTTCAATTGTTCATTTAAATTATTTGATTTAATTATTTATATTGATTGATTATTTAAATTATTTATTGAACAAGTAAACGTAAATATTTAATTTTTATTTTAAATGTTAGAAATTTATTTCAATTAAATTTTAATTACATATTTTGATTATTAACATTTATTCATTATTTACACTTTCATTTATCATTTAAATAATCATTTAATTATTATTTAAATGTTCATTATTTATTTTTGTGCATTTAAATTAATTATTTGTTCCAATTGTTTTTCATTTATTTGATTCAATTGTTCATTTAAATTATTTGATTTAATTATTTATATTGATTGATTATTTAAATTATTTATTGAACAAGTAAAAGTAAATATTTAATTTTTATTTTAAATGTTAAAAATTTATTTTAATGAAATTTTAATTACGTATTTTGATTATTAACATTTATTCATTATTTATATTTTTCATTTATCTTTTAAATAATCATTTAATTATTATTTAAATGTTCATTGTTTCGTTTTGTGCATTTTAATTAATTATATATTCCAATTATTTTTCATTTATTTGTTTCAATTGTTCATTTAAATTATTTGATTTAATTATTTAGATTGATTGATTATTTAAATTATTTATTGAACAGGTAAACGTAAATATTTAATTAATTATTTTAAGTGTTAGAAATTTATTTCAATTAAATTTTAATTACATATTTTGATTATTAACATTTATTCATTAATTATATTTTTTATTTATCATTTAAATAATCATTTAATTGTTATTTAAATGTTCATTATTTATTTTTGTGCATTTAAATTAATTATTTATTTCAATTATTTTTCATTTATTTGTTTCAATTGTTCGTTTAAATTATTTGTTTTAATTATTTATATTGATTGATTATTTAAATTATTTATTGAACAGTTAAACGTAAATATTTAATTATTTATTTTAAATGTTAGAAATTCATTTCAATTAAATTTCAATTACATATTTTGATTATTAACATTTATTCATTATTTACATTTTTCATTTTTCATTTAAATAATCATTTAATTATTATTTATTTTTGTGCATTTAAATTATTTATTTATTCCAATTATTTTTCATTTATTTGTTTCAATTGTTCATTTAAATTATTTAATTTAATTATTTCTATTGATTGATTATTTAAATTATTTATTGAACAGGTAAACGTAAATATTTAATTATTTATTTTAAATGTTAGAAATTTATTTCAATTAAATTTTAATTACATATTTTGATTATTAATATTTATTCATTATTTACATTTTTCATTTATCATTTAAATAATCATTTAATTATTATTTAAATATTCATTATTTATTTTTATGCATTTAAATTAATTATTTATTCCAATTATTTTTCATTTATTTGTTTCAATTGTTCATTTCAATTATTTGATGTAATTATTTATATTGATTGATTATTTAAATTATTTATTTAACAAGTAAACGTAAATATTTGATTACATATTTTAATTATTAATATTTATTCATTATTAATAATTTTTATTTATCATTTAAATAACCATTTATTTATTATTTAAATGTTCGTTTTTTTTGTGTATTTAAATTATTTATGGAATACAACGAAAAAAATTGAGGGAAGCCGTCCAAAAAAGACGGCCCAGAAGCTTTGCAGACGGCCCAGCCGTCTGGCCGTCCTCTCGTCCCTTTGTTCTCCGGTCCAAGTGTCGGAGATCTCCATTTCGACTTAAAAACACCTTAAAAAATGTCATTTCCAATAATTTTACATAATCTACAAAGATTTCTACAATTATTTCCAACAAGATTTCTTCCCCTTCTTTTTCAGACTTCGATTTGAGTGTGATTTATTGCGGGCAATATTGAGTTTTCATTGTTTTTAAAGTTTTTACAAATTTTTCATTTTTTTAAACAATAGTCAATGGCCATTTTGACAAAATGTCTTTTTTTGTGGCTATCTGCTAACATTTCCTTCTTTGAGATCTCAAAGAGACTCGCCTCACATGATCACAGTGCATGCATAGCAATTTTCATGTTTTTAGATGTGAAATAACTTTTAAAATACTTTACATCGTGTTTATATTTGAACAAAAAAGAATAGTTTCAAATTGCAACAACACTTGGATGTGCAAGCGTTTGATTATCAATATTTTTATGAAAAATGAATTTTGTCCACTCAAATTTCTACATTTGTGCTGTTTGACTAACTTTTTTCTATGGAAAATGATTTTTTTACTTTTTGTCACGTAATCATATTTTTCCCAAAATCAAGAAAAATATTTTCTCTAAGGAAATTGAGATTTTATTTTTCAGGAAATTCACTCGATCTTTCTATCTCTCATTTATCCACTTCTCATTTGGATGACTTTTGTTATGCAACTATAACAAAGTA
This sequence comes from Olea europaea var. sylvestris, assembly GCF_002742605.1. NCBI lineage: Eukaryota > Viridiplantae > Streptophyta > Magnoliopsida > Lamiales > Oleaceae > Olea > Olea europaea. The sequence goes on from NC_036252.1 coordinate 6,699,995, forward strand.
ATCGACGTGACAGATAGATTGTACAGTTGGCACCCAATCACTAAGTTGATGTCCAGTCACGGAGAAATATATTTTTGATTACTCATTATACTTTAAGGTGATTGAATTTTCGCCACTAAACATTTTAAACTGACATCAAGATGATATGAAAACGTAGGAATTTTCAAATACTCTTAAAAAAGATGCAGCGTCACCTGTACAATTCATCTGTCACGTTAGCCTATTTTGTTACCGCTGAGAAACGAAATTCATCTGGATCTACAATGCGCAATCGAAGTTCCCAACCTAAATTTGGTGATTATTGGGACAATTGACTCTTCCTCCCACTCACCACGACAATAAAAAGAAAAAAATTAAAAGAAAAATGAGGAAGAAAGCCCTAATTAACTTTCTCTTTCTAAAATAAACCATCGTCTTCCCCAAATCTACCCTTCGATTCAAATTTATTCCCCTGTATATCCCCCATGCATTCCACCTGAACCCTATATAAGAAATTCCCCAATTCAATTTATACCAGAAATGTCAAATACACTGGAAAAAAGCCCGAACCAGCTAATCTCGCCGACGAGTTCACTTTCTGTAACCGAGACGGTAAACGGGTCGCACCATTTCTTAATCCAGGGGTACTCTCTGGCGAAAGGCATGGGCATCGGAAAACACATAGCCAGCGATTATTTCTCCGTCGGAGGTTACCAGTGGGCAATTTACTTTTACCCCGACGGTAAAAATCATGAGGATAATTCCACTTATGTGTCGGTTTTTATTGCGCTGGCGAGCGAGGGCACGGACGTGAGGGCGTTGTTCGAGTTGACCTTGGTTGATCAGAGTGGGAAAGGGAAGCACAAGGCGCACAGCCATTTTGATAGGTCGCTTGAGAGCGGGCCTTATACTCTTAAATACCGAGGCAGTATGTGGTAAGATTTTTCCCTTTCTAGCTCATTTTTGTGAATTTTTTATTTTTGACCGGTTTGATGCTTGAGTTTGTTTTAGGTGTGTGTGAATTTGATCTTGATATATTGGCTGTACTTGATTATTTCATGCTTCTGCAAATTCATTCACAATATATTCACAGGAGGAGAATTCTTGATTAAACCTGTTTCATGGTTCCGGTATAGCTTATGTTTGAATCCCACGTCAGAAGTATGTGCTTCCTTTGTGTGGTTTATGCCGACTCGGGCTCTCCAATTTCAATGCTAACTTTTGAGATGTGACTTTCCCAAGTTCTGTGACATTGGTATTAGAACAGGCATCATGTCTCAAGACCTCGGTTGGTGTATGGGCGCTTGCCTCGCGTGGGCGCAGGGGTCGGAAGCACTGTAGTTTGTCATGGTTCCGGTGGAATTTATGGGGTTTGAATCCCACATTGGAAGTATGGGCTTACTTTGTATGTTTTATATAGATTTAGGCTGTTCAACTTTAACGGCTAGCTTTTGAGGTGTCTCTCTTCCAAGTTCTATGACAATCTGCTTTAGAATATACCATTCTTTAGCTCCGTTTGGCAAAATTTATATATCATCTGCACCAGCCGACAAGTAATATCAACCAGTCATTTCTACCTATTTATAAATTCTTCCCAAAACATAGGCTTAATGAATTTAGATTATGAAAATCACATCAATATTTAAAAAAATTACTAGTATAGGAGCAATTTATTTGATCTTGAGTTCACCATTTTATTTCTGTATCTCATGGTTATACTTCGTCTTTTCTTCAAATTCTTGAAATTCTTATCGGATGTTAAGCAAATTGACTATATGATTTTTATCAAGAACTCTAGTATCTTGTTGAACATTGAGTGGTTATTGGCCATATTTGTGTTATTTTTCTGTTGTATTTGAAATGGCAACAGAATTCCATTTAATTTAGCTCAAGAATTGTATGTTTTATTAACATTTGTGTATATCTTTGTCGAATCTTGATGTGTAAATTATAATTGTTAGATTTTTTTATCTTTGAAATTCCCATTATGGTTTTTTTATACAGCTTGGGTAAGCAAAAATAAATTAGGTTTATAGCTTGGTTCTCGAATGCTTCGACAAAATAATCAAAATCTTTCTGATGTATATGGGGAAGAATCTGATGTACCATGGTTTGGAAGACAAAAATATAATTGTTTTGAGCGAACATATAGATTGTAGGATATAGATTTAATAGGACCTACAAGGCGTAATTGTTGCATAAAGGAGCAATTAGAGGAAAGTTTGGCAAAAATGATTGGGTTTGGTTATATGTTTGTTCTTTTTATCATGTCATACGCAACTAGTTCACGCTGAGTAATTTAAGTAGTTTCCATTAACCGTCTTTGTTAACATTGTACTTTTATTTATTATTTTGTCAATTTTTATATATGGGTAGTCTTATCATGTGAAGTTGATTATTTAATCATTTGATGTGTAGATATTATAATACAGGGTGTATTCCAATTTAAATATTGTTTTTATTGAAATTACAAAAAAATAATTCTATGACTAACATCTGTTAGTCTACGTGAAAGGGTTTAAAGTACCCGGGCCTATTTTAATACGTACTTATTTCCTCCATGAATAAATCTTCAGAAACCTATAACCCATTCGTCACTTCTTTTCATTTCTTCAGCTCATATTAATATATTTTTCTTCTCTTTGATTCTTCACCGATTCTTCCTCCACCACACAAATTTATGTATCTCTACTCAAATGCCCTAAAAATCTGTTGAAGAATCCATACTCTATGTTTCTTTGCCATTTCCTCTTTATTAGTACCGATATAGTGATGGGAACCCAACAATTTCTCCCAAAAGCCCAGGTTTGAGGTTGATTGAATCTCACAACTATTAGACCCGAACAATACCCCACGGCCCCAAATCCGACGTCCACGGCGGCTCACTCCAAGACGACCTTCGCTTTACCCGGCTGGCCCTTCTATAGCTGCTGGTATTCAGCACTTCGCTTTGGTTGCCTCTTCCGGTATTCGAACTTGTGACGTGGGTCTATTCTGATATCAGTTGATGGAAACCCAATCATCTCTCCCAAAAGCTCAGGCTTGAGGGTGATTGAATCTCATAATTATTAGACCTTAACATATAGTTCTAAACAACGAACGAGAAACATGATCAAAATCAACAAATCAAAATTTTGAATTTTATAAATAAGAATTTCCCCAAATATGCACTCAAGCTGAATCTTCAGTTCTCTTTTTTCTTTCTTGTTTACGTCTCCTATAGAAAGAAAATTTCAAAACTTCGAATTAGAGATCTAAGTGTTCTAGACTTTTATGAACTCCAGTAATTGTTAATTCTCAATAACAGCAAGATAATCATGTGTTTTAGTAAAAAACACACAGTGGTAGAGAAGAGGCCAAAAACTGTTTTTCTTTTTCTGGGTTAAGTGGTTGTAAACAACACAAATTATTTAATCTTGTTACCACTAATTATAAATTTTTTCAGTTCTAGAAGCAAAATGAGAAATTTTGTTTTTATTTTACAATTTTGCAACTAGGGGTATACGGGTCTTTCTGGATCATTTAAAATGGTAGAAATATTTAAAAATAAAAAATAAAAATAACTCTTTTAACGGATTTTTAAAGGTAGTATGCTTTTTGTTACCATTTCTGAAAAATGAGTATAAGACATTAAGACATGTAAATCGTAAATACACATGTTGGGGGTATATTTGTAAATTTCATTATATTTAACTTGATTTTCTTGCTGCAGTATGAGAAAATTGTGATTTTCTTTTTCTTGGAGCAGAGATGCCCTTCAACAAGTACAAAAGTCATTTTACCATTCGCTGCAAGTAAAATTGTGGTATATAGTCTCATTGATGGCATCTTCTCGACTCCAAGAAGCTAGGCTTAGATGTGATCGTGTGTAGGAGTTCAGGGTTTAAGGTGCTTGAACAAGAAAGAAAAGTTGTTTGTCTTCAACTTTAATACATTTATCCTCTATTCGTATATTGAATGCTTCAGCATCAATTATTCTTTAATCCTTCTGCAAACTTCAAGTTTCCAATTTATGTTATTACAGGGGATACAAGCGGTTTTTCAGGCGAGCTCTACTAGAAAATTCGGATTTTATAAAAGATGATTGCTTGAAGATCAACTGTACTGTTGGAGTTGTAGTCTCTGCTATAGATTGTTCAAGGTTACATTCGATTCAAGTCCCTGATTCTGATATTGGAGCACATTTTGGCATGCTGCTGGAAAACATGGAGGGTTCTGATATTATTTTTAACGTGTCTGGTGAGAAATTTCATGCCCATAAGTTAGTATTGGCTGCCAGATCCCCCATACTTCGATCTGAATTTTTTGAAGAATTAGATGAGGATAAGCAAGAGATTACTGTTTCAGATATGGAGCCTAAGGTTTTTAAGGTGAGTGGTTTACATATTTTTGTTCTACTTCTAGTTTACAAAAACTTAACTTTTCTCTCTTAGACTGGTTATTTCCTTTTTCATTAATTTTTATTATTAGCTATTTTATCGTTTCAGATTTATAAAATCGATAATCTTGTTCAATTTTATGGATGGAATAGTATACTAAAAGTCGCTTGATGTATAACAGGCTATGCTGCACTTTGTATACAGAGATGCCCTCGTGGAAGACGAGCTGATGGCATCTAGCTCTTCTTCTGCTCCCATGGTATCTGACACGTTAATAGCGAAGTTGCTGGCTGCAGCTGATCGTTATGATCTGGCAAGACTTAGACGCATGTGTGAATCTCATCTCTGCAAGGATATATCCGTAAATTCTGTTGCACAGATACTTTCTTTGGCAGACCGTTATCATGCTGAAGAACTAAAAGCTGTATGCCTTAGATTTGCTGCTGAAAACCTTGCTGGTACAATATCAACCAGTTTGTGGTGTTTACATATATTTATTAACGGCTTTCTGCTACAATGACACACACTTATCTTGTTTTATGAATAAATATACATTCTGCATTAGTAGTCATATTTTTCCATATTACAATTACTAGTACAATTATTCAGCCCTAGTAAGAATGTTTTTGAGACATCAATGGCCAATACCAGTTTTCTACCAGTCGTTGACACTATTTAGCAGTTTTTAGCATTTACTTTATTTCATATTTTTATTAACTGTCTGCCATAAAGACTTATCTTGTTTTACCAATAAATTGATATTCTGCATTAATAGTCATCTTTCTCCATATTACAATTACTAGTAAGAATGCTTTTACAACATTTATTGCTGATGTTAGTTTTCTTCCAGTCATTGACGGTTTCATGTCAAAAGGTTGAGATGGAAAATTTTCCTTGTTAATGTGCCCTCTAAAGCTTGCTTATACATTTTGTGTCCAAAAACTAGCGCAGTACACTGGTTGTTGGACAGTACATACACACACAGCTTTTTCTTGCTTTATGAGAATGAAAGCCAGCATTTATTTCTTGCTTTATGAGAATGACAATGAGCATTAATTTAATACATTTATTTGTTATCTATATGAACCTTCTTTACCGGTTAGAAGGTTTACATATTTATTTGAACATGGTCATCATCTCCATTAATTGTGATTATGTAGAACGATGAAGCTGGGCTACTTCAAAAATGGGTATGGTTAGTGCCTGTTTGATGTTGATTTTTATTATAATAGATTTTGTAAAAAGTGAGTGTTTTTGGAGAATATGTAGTTAATAAGTATGGATAAGTTACGAGTCAACGTGCAAAATTATCTTTATTGGAAGAATGTGTGGTTAAATATGAGTGTGGGAAAAAATGAATTTCAAAGAATCTCTACCAAACAGGAGCTTATTACTAAACGGAAGAAATTTCTGAGAACTTAATTGAGATCCCCAATGCCATAATATTTATATTGCTTTACTCTAACTAGTATGAAGAGTTCTTTCTCTTACTTCTTTTAATTGGATGATTTTGCTTTTGTTCATTTTACTTTGTTAATGGATATGTTCTTATTTTTATTGCAGCGGTCATGCGTTCAGATGGCTTTGAATATCTTAAAGAAAATTGCCCGGCCTTACAATCAGAGATATTGAAGACTGTGGCTGGCTGTGATGACGATTGCAGTAGTAGCGGTGGCAAGTCTCGAAGTGTTTGGGCCCAGCTTTCTGACGGTGGTGATACAAATGGCAGGAGGGTAAGACAACGGACTTGATTTTGGTTTTAGTATACCCCCTGTATAATGAAGATCGCGTCTTCATAATCTGTAAAAATATGTAACAGAAAGGAAAATGTTTCGTAATTCTGAAATTTCATTGCTGATAGCAGTAAATTGAAACAATTGTGATATGTTAGGTTTGTTACTGTGGTTTGAGGTTAAGATGTGTCCTAGTGGGGTGAATTATATCTGGATTTGATCCCAGATAACATTGTACGTCCTCGTGACAATTTCTGCTATCGGGTTGTGTAACTGTCATTTTAACGAAGGATAGTTTCTCTGTTGGATCTCACGTTCAGCATAAGATTTGTTGAGAAAAATGGATGGGTCATACATATTTTGCACTGCAATTCATCAATTTTCGTTCTGTAATGTGATTTAAACCCTACTTTTGCTTCTTTTTACTGTGATCAAATTGCATTCATGAAAATGCAGTAGTAGACCTGAATCTTACATTGATGAAATTTCATGTACGTGTGATGTAAATATAATCTTCCATTGCTGCCGAATCTTTTGCACTAGTTTTTATCTGTAAGAATACAGGACTGCGTTTTCAGTTTTTCTGAGCCACATGCTCCCACAATCGAACCTGATAGAGTTCGGTTGTCAAAGTGGCTGGACCATGGCACCCGGCACATCATGGATGAGACCATGTGTTTTTAGGTGCCGGGCCACCTATGCCATGTTTTTCACTGGGGATGTTTTGGTAGATTTTAACACTCTTGAAACAAAGGCACTGCAGGTGTTGTTAAAGGATTGTTGGTATGAAAGAGACGAGGTGCTGCATTGGGGGATGGGTTCGCGTTGGAGGTCATTGATGAGATAGCAGATAGATGTGCAAGAGAGGTGAGTGAGGGTGAGGTGAGTCGAGGGGATTTGGAGGCCACTAGAGCTATGCAGTGCAAGCTGAATATTGATGTCGATGTGAAGAAGGGAGATGGCTTTGTCCCAATCCTCTACTTGCATGATCGTCTAACCAACTTACACAGCTGTTTGCAGTGCCTATTATGAGGGAATCTAGGACTAGGTATAAGGATTTTGGAATGTAAAAAAATATGTATGAAAGATCGAGGAACAAAAGAAAGAAACAAAATAGCGGAAAGGTCTTGTGAAGCTATTGATTTTTTATTCTTATTTTTTCTGTAAACAGGTGACTACCTTATTTATATAAGATAAACCCATTTAGTATTTTCAATGGATGATATCGAATTGCATCAATCATTTTTCACAACTATGTACGGTTCATCATTACTAGATTTACTGAAACAAACAATTAGCATGAACCATGTTAATTCTAGTCCCCTCATCCCTCTTCTAGTATTGAGGTCAATGCCCTGTCATTCTTATGAATTGAGACCTTCTTAAGATTGTAAAAAATATGTCTCAACCATCTTCAATTTCTAATGGAAAATTTGTATTCAAGGTCCCAAACCTTTCAAAAATGTATATGACTATCCCAAACTTTTAAATCATACCAAATACATCACAAATCTTCAAAAAAATATGTGGTAGGAGAAACATTCCAAAAATTCTCTAATTGATCAAAAGTCAAACATTTGACCAAAATTTGAATATCTTTAAAAAGGGTAAAAGTGAGTCTACATTTTCCAACTCATATAAAAAAGGGGAAAAAAAATTTCACTGTCCTCACTAGATCGCAGATAAAAATCATGAGATGGACATATATTAGTCGTGATCAATCTTTTATTATCAAAACTAAAGTTATATTAAACGAAACCTGTGACAAATAGTAATAGAAATCAAATAATTTGTAATAAACATAAACACATATTAAATTAAATTAAAAATAAAAAATGATAAAATATATCTGTATTCAAAATTATAATATAACAGCCCTTCGGTTGTCCCATGTTATTGGTCAGGTCTGATAATTATGGTTTTACTATTAGTCAAAAACGAGAATTATAGCTTGTAATTCTAAAAAATATAGAGGAGCCCAAAGAAATTATAACAAAAAGTGGGGTGCTTAGTGTAATATACATATGAAATAGGCTGGGCAAACCCGATCCGCCACAGGAATCTAGATAACCCGTCTTCTTCCATTTTCGGACTCCACAAAAAAGAGAAATTTGTTCAAGAATTTCTGTCATAAATCGATTCTTTCCCTCGAATCAGTGTCCCTGATAGCGAAGCAATCGCAGCTTCGTTTCTGAGGTATAAAAATTCGGTTTTATACGATAACTCGAGGTTTATTAGATTTTATTTTAGTTTTTTTTATTGACTTTAGGAACTTTTATTGTTTTTTTCCTTTTGATTTGTCTTTGAATTCCACAAAAATAAGCGTTATTTTCATATTATTCAGCTTATCCAAAATTTCAATTTTATTTTTCATTTTAAGGGCATTATTTTTTGTTTTCTTTGCATTTTTCTGCAGCTAGGTTTTGACATCTAGGCTAAATTTCTGCTCTTTTAGGGTTTGGTTGAGTTGGGGGATTTATTTTTGAAATTTTCTATTATTTTTCTTTGAGCTTTCAAAAAAATTTATTGGGTACGTTACAGGAATTTGATCAAATCTAGTGGACTTCGTGTTTTGAAGGTTGCATTTTTCACTTAGATAGATAAGTATTTTTATGGCATTTGAATGCCACCAGACTGTAAGAATTGGCTCAAAGGACACCTCAATAGATTGCTTAGATAATCCGCCCGCAGAAGAAGTTGACAAACGTCAAGTTATATCAACTAACAATATCAAGAATTTTACTTCTGAGTCTGACAATCCAAAATACACATCTATATTAAATGCCAATACACCTTCTGTCAATGAAAGTTTACCTAATTATATTCGGTCCATCACTGACCTTCCCCCGGCATTGATATCTGAAATCCTCAACTGCCTTGATCCAAAAGAGCTGGGCATTGTGTCCTGTGTCAACACTTATTTGTATAGGCTGGCGTCCGAACACCATGTGTGGAAGGAGTTTTACTGTGAGAGGTGGGGCCATCCAATAACGCTGGCCAATTTTGGGCCAGGGAATTCGGACGAGAGATCATGGAAGGAGCTGTTTGTGGATAGGGATTTCCATAGCAAGACTTTTATGGGTCGTTTTAGTATTGATACTCTGTATGGGCATACTGAAGCAATTAGGGCAGTTTTTGTATTGGCTTCTAAGAAGATTGTTTTTACTTCGGGTTATGATCAGATTGTGAGAATGTGGGACATGGAGGAAGGGTTGTCAATCGCATCATCTAGGCCTCTTGGGTGTACGATTCGTGCATTGGCAGCCGATACAAAGGTTTTGGTTGCTGGGGGTACAGATGGGTTCATACATGGTTGGAAGGCAGACGATGGGAATGCTCACTTATTTGATCTCTGTGCACCAAAAAATCAGAATATGGAATTTCGGGTTTGGGAACATGAAGGCCCCATAACTTGTCTTGCATTGGATTTTGGTAAGATTTACAGTGGTTCTTGGGACATGACTATATGTATTTGGGATCGTTCTTCTTTGAAATGTTTGAAGGTGTTGGTGCATAATGATTGGGTTTGGAGCCTCGTACCTCATGACACTATACTAATGAGTGCAGCAGGTTCTGATGTACACCTTTGGGACATTAATAGTGGAACTCCTCTAGCCATTATCAATAATGCACACGTTGGCAATGCATATTCTTTGGCATGTAGTCATACTGGGAAGCTCATATTTACTGGAGGAGAAGATGGTTCTATACACATGTTTGAGATCATAAGAAATGCTAAGTGTAGTGTGCGAAAGATTGCAACATGGCTTCCTCACACAGGATCTGTTTATTCTCTTGCTTTTGAATTCCCTTGGCTTGTTTCAGCTTCCAGTGATGGGAAAATATCACTTATTGATGTGAGAAAATTGTTGAAAAAGACAAGCAAGCACTCTTCAATTGAAAATCCTTTTAAGGGCAACCACATGGACAAAAAACATGTAGAACCTCCTCAAAGAATGCTCCATGGGTTTGGCTGCAATTTGTTCTCGGTTGGCATTGGCTGTGATCGTATTGTTGGTGGAGGTGAAGAGGGTGTTGTAAGGATCTGGAACTTCTCCCAAGCTCTGGAGATTGAGCAGAGAGTCCGCACTTTGAGAGGCATAAGGCTAGAAAACAGGATGAGGAGACGTAAGCTCCAAGCAGAGATAAGTTGTAAAGGTCGCAGCAGTGAGCAATGTTTAGTTGCTGCAAAGAAGAACCAAACAAATGGCGATAGGAATGGGTGGCATTATAAGCACAAGGTAACTGGAAAGCTGAAGGGTCAAAGTTAGGTTATAGTTTCTGATTATTTTTGTGCTCTGTAGTTCTAAAGTCTATGGCTAGACATGGATCGAATTACAGTCTAATTGACTTTTGTTGCTGTTGTCATTTAGATTTTAATCAAATATTTGATCCCTTTATAAAATTTGGTTATGGTTACTATCGCAAAGGAAATTTCCTCTTGACAAACACAGTCGCATCTCCTGAGTTGAGTGATTGGCTGATAGGGAATGACGTGGGACTTGACAATTCATTTTGATCCCTTTCTTTCTGATAATGTAATATTTGCTTGGCTCTTTCTTTTTCTTTTAACTGATTGTGAATAGAACGTATTGGATATCATGACCTGTGACTGGAAAAATTTGGGTACCTGTACTTTGTTTGCTTGGTTAATTTTGATGTACAAATGTAAGCAGTTAAGTCTTATGACATTCTTTATTAGATTATTCATTTGTTATACAAGAAGATGTGGTAATAAAATTGAAGGCTCTTTGTTGTGTATTTTCATTATTTATTTCTGGTTCCTTTTTTTGCATACTGTGCCTCACTTGTGTATGTATTGACAGTTTGTTTTTCCAGTCGTTTTTCTGCATTTGTAACATGAATGTTTGGAATCAGAGACATTGTATAGGGAATTAGATAGAGCTCGGATTTCTAGCTTATTCTAGTTTTGGTAAGTGCTGATAGAAATAGTGTTCAAGCACCATACCAACCATGGATGGTCTGGCTGGTGGCTCGACCAATTGGGAGGCGAAAAATTTCGTTGAACCATAAAAGTATCAAATATTTGGCTTTTTATTTCAGCAGACAATCTCTGCAAATCATGAAACTACTTGTAAAGACAAAATTCGTGAACTTTGTAAATTCAACAAAGCCATATCTAAGCTGAACATGTTTTGTTACAAAGCAAATGTGTATTCGGTGATAAAACAAGGCCCTAAGTTAGGACACCTAGTGGCTAGTAGTAAGTCATTCATGCAAGTATTATGAACATATATAAAGACGTTTTGTTGTGGGAGAATAAAGTTATCTATTTAAAACTTTACGTTATTAAACACAACGGTCTCTAAAATTCATTTTTTGATCAAAAGTCGATAACGGCCAAAACTTAAATCCTATATTCAACGAGTCATTTTTGAGTGGACAAGATTTAATATATTAAAAAAAAAAAAAGTCCCCGTATATCTTCAATTTTTATAAATAGATGACGTGAATCCAATTCTTTTTCATGATTCTAATACTGTACCATCTGAAAATTATTGTATTCATTTAAATCTAGTCGTCAACTCAAAAGAGCAATGCCACTTCTTTTTCGAAGAAACTCTAGATTCTTTATAAATGTCGATCTACAGTTGCAAGGACCTAAAAGGCCTAAAACAACTTAAAACCTGCGTTGCTGTATGGGTTCCTCTATACACGCTGTCAAAATTTGAACATCCAAACCAAAACCCAGTAGATATATCATATATTTTTATATTTTAGTTACTGTTATCTGGTCTAAACCTTCAAGAAGAAACAAAACAAGCTCACAAAGTGATCTAGAAAGTCTTGAATCCAGAACAAATTGAACAAGATTCAGGCCTAACCCTTTGTTTGCGAGTTACAGAACGCACCATAAGCCCCTGTTTGTCATGTTTTACTTTACATTCTTTTCCATTATTTTTTCTATACTATTTATTTTTAATGACATTCTTCATTAAAATAATATTACACGCAAATAAAAATAAATTCTTCTTTTTTAACCACACATTCTCTATCAATCACTATTCCATAATACATTTCTTCAAATTAATGGGACCCAAACAGGGCCTAAATTGTGAGTAGAGGATCAGTTCATGCTATATGTTTTGTGATATTTTTGGCAAACAATGTAGAACACGGGCATATTGATACCCTGGAAAAGGGATTTTCAAATGAACCATCAGTGAAGGCCATCTATGTATTGGGGGGACTCTTCTGTTGATTGTGGAGGCAATACTCCATTCTCCAATCTCTTACGCCACTGACTCTCCTTGTATCCATGCAGTGGCTCTGATTCAAGTCTTGTTTCTCATCTTCTTGGTACTCTCTCAGCCCACTCAAAACACACACAGGGTTGTAGACAGGGTTGAATATGGAATTTCTTGATATTTGTCTGGTATCCGTTGAAAAGGGTTGCTACATTTTCGAACGTCCAACTAATTTTTTGGTCCAGTAAGCTGCCTTTTCTGAGCCCAATTGCCCGGTCCAATTAACTGATTTTGACCCAATAAATGGATGGTTTTGGAATTTGGCAAAACGTGTTTTTCATTTGATGTATATACACGCCCTCGATAGATAATTGACACTTTGAATGTTGTGCGCTGTTGGATTTGACTTTTGGGCTTATCTCATATAAAAGGGACTTTGCATTCATTAGGGTTTTATGTGATTCAAGAGTCAAGTTTGAAAAAGACAAGTGTGGAGTGAGATCCGTTGAAAATCGAAGGTGGATCAATGACGCGATCGAGGACAAAGCAAGTAAAACAAGCGATGAGGTTGCTAGTTCAATCAACTATGGATGGGACAATGTTTGGAACGCAAAATGAGGCAACCTTCATGTTCGGGTCAGGAGCCGAACCCAAATGAATCAATTTAATACAAGCAGAAGAAATAAATTGACACCACATAATTATTTTCCGGGGGAAATTGTTTCCTTGTTTGAAATTTTCCATATTTTATTAGAGTTTTGGTTATGGTAAAAAATTTTTAATCTTTAATTCCATTTTAAGTTAGGATTAGAGTTTTATTCCTATTAGAATTAGTTTCTAGATTTTCATTATAATTTTATTCCTATTAGAATTTGTTTCTAGATTTTCTACATATAAATAGATTTAATTTTTTTTTTGTAAAACTTTACACATAATATTATTTTGAGAGAATTCAATAAAGAGAGACAGTTTGCTTTCTTCATATCGTTCTTCATTGAACAATTGGAACTTATCAAGAGTTATAATCTTCTGGCGTTCTACAATCCGGTTGGGGGTCTTATCTTTCAAGCTTTGATCTTGTTGGATTTTTTGGTTCATTGATTTGGATTCAAACTCTCAAACCTCTTAATTGACTTTTCTAGGATTCTAGCTATCAAATTATGTGTTTCGTAGTTAACGTTACTACGGGGTTCGCATCAGTTGGTATTAGAGCACAGATTCCAATTTAACAGGTTACATCCTTAGTGTTTCCTTTTTTTTTTTTTTGAGTCTTTGTTCTTTGTTTTTCCCCCATTTTTTTTAGTTTCCATTCTTGTATTATTCGTTTCTTCGTTGTTCGAGTCTTCAATTCATCAAATTATTGTCAAATTTTGTCAAAACTGTTTTGGGGCTATTCTAGCATCCAAACTGATCTTGTTTAATTTTTTGGTAGTTTAAATCATTATTTTTTTTGTTCAAAAAAAAAAAGTACTGTTCACGTCCAGTTAAGAAAAAAAAGTCGATTTTTTTTTCTTTTTAAATATTTGGTACTGTTCTGGAAAGAAAAAATATGTTTTTTTTTTTTATATATTATCGTTCAATTTACTACCAACAATCTTTATTTTATTGAGTCACACTAGTTTCTTTCATTCAATTAAAGTCCGGGTTTATTCCATCAAAAAATCTTCAAGTCCTTTTGTTTTATCATCTTTGGTTCACATTCGGTTAGGAATTCCACGGGTTTAAAAATTCTTCGAGTTCACTTTGTTCTTTGAAGCGCTTGGGAGAAAGCATTGAGTGGTAAAAGGTGGAGTTGTGACATTAATAGAAGGAAAAAGTCATATTGTGTGATTTTCGAGTGAATTTCAGTGAGACAAATAAAATTCTAGTTTTAGGATGTCTGAACGAGGAGAAAATCGTGTGTGGGGCGGGCATACCATCCCATATGGTATGCCTACCCCATCATGAATTGACATGTGTACAAACTTTGTTAATTGTGCATTTTTTAATTGAAAAGTACACTGGCTCCAATCTCTTTTTCTTTCCCGCTTTTTCCATTCTCTCCTTAAAAGTTGGACTCACCTTCTAATAAACACTCTCTCTCTCTCTTCAAAGTTTTGTTGGAAGCCGGAAGCACTTTCTGGGCAATTTATAATCCAACAAAAATCAAAAGTATTCTTTAATTTTTTAATTTCGTTTCTCTAAAATTTTTAAGTATTTATATTATATAAATGGGAAAGTGAAAACATCTTTTATTGTATTTATTTTGTGGAAGGTTGAATGGGTTTTTAATATTTTTAACAAAGCCATTTGTTGCTTCTAATTTTTGAAACGGGGCAGAATCATTGGGACCGCTTGCGCTACATGGGATGTTACTATTTAATTTGTTAATTTCATTTCTCTGAATTTTTAAGTATTTACATTATAAAATGGGAAAGTGAAATCATCTTTTGTTGTATTTATTTTGTTGATATTAATAAGGGTTGAATGGGTTTTTAATATGTTAATATTTTTAATTAGGTTTTCTATTGAATGGAGGATTTAAGTTGTAGAGAAAAAATTTGTGAAGAACTCAATGTGGGAATGGGAGTATGTTCTGATGAAGAAGCTTATAATATATGTAATACATATGCTCTAAGAAAAGGTTTTAGTATCTGTAAAGGCCATATTCGAAAAGATGCATCAAAAAATATTAAACAGCGAGAATTTTTATGTTCAAAGGAAGGGTTTCAAAGGGACGAAGATTTGTTTGAAGTGAAGAAGTATAATAGATTAGAGACAAGAATGGGCTGCAAATTTATGGTGCGTTTTACAGTGGATGGTGGAATATGGAAAATTTCTCATATTAATACTCATCATAAACATGAACTTGCAAGACCAGAACAAAGACAATTTCTCAGATTAGGACGTAGGGTGTCTAATGCTCAAGCAAATGTCATTAATTCCATGGTTAATGCAGGTATAGGACCAACAAAAACATACTTTTATTTAGCAAATGAGGTTGGTGGAGCTGAAAACATTGGATTTACCAAAAAGGACATGAGAAATTATTTGCAAAGAATAAAAGGTGAAATGATTGAAGCGAGGGATGGACAAACTTTGCTAAACCATTTTAAGTTAAAGCAAAGTGAGGATCCTAACTTTTTCTACTCAATGCAAGTGGATCAATTTAATCGGATGACAAATTTTTTTTTGGAGAGATAGTAAGTCAAAGTTAGATTATGATTGCTCGGTGATGTTGTATGTTTTGATACTACTTTTCGTACTAATAAGTACAATTTAAGATGTGCTACATTTGTTGGAGTTAACCATCATTGGAAAAATGTTTTATTCGGTCATGCAGTTTTATTAGATGAGACCACGGAATCATTTATTTGGTGGTTCGAGTCATTTAAGGAGTCCATGGGAAATGGACAACCGAAAACTATTTTTACAGATGAGGACAAAGCAATTGCAAATGCAATTGAAGTAGTTTTTCCACATACGCAACATCGATTGTGCACTTGGCATATTGCTAAGAATGCTACACATCATCTTAGTAGCTATTGTGCAAATCCAGAGAGTTCAAAAGGCAGTTTGATAAATGTTTCCATGGGTGTTATAGTGAAGAAGAATTTCAAGTTTCTTGGGATGATATGATTAAAAGATTTGACCTCAAGAGTCACTCATGGCTAAAGAAATTGTATTCACTGCGAGGAAAGTGGTGTCGTGCTTTTAATTTGGATACATTTTCAGCAAATATGAAGTCCACCCAAAGGAATGAGAGCACAAATAATATCTTTCATCAAATTTCTACCAAGACAATGGACCTTGTTATTTTTGTATACCACTATGAGAAGAAAATAAAGGAAATGTGCTTGGTTGAATTAGAAGATGATTATCGATGCAAACATGGTGTTCATCGTCTGTCCATAAGGTGTGGTATTTTAAGTCATGCAGTTAATGTATATACCCCAAAAATGTTTAGTCTTTTTGAAAAAGGAGCTAACGGGTTGCATTGGAGTGAGGATGAAAGAAGTGTGTAGAGATTATAAACTTTACGCATATGAAGCAGTTGAAGAAGGTCAACAAAGAGTGCACAAACTCCAATACAATCCCCTTACATTCGATGTTTTTTGTTCATGTAAGTTATTTCAATCATTAGGGATTTAATGCCTACATGCTTTAATGGTGTTCGATTTGAATAATCTCACTAGCATACCAACACAATTCATAATGAAAGGGTGGACTAAAGAGGCAAAGAAAAGAATTGCCGCAAGTAATGACAAAAGTGACCTGTCAATAATGGCAAATGATGAGAAATCTTCCAAGTCATTACGCCTTAGTGAGTTGATGCACAAAGGAAATAATGTGTATAATGTTACCTCAATGACAATTTCGAGAACAAAGATTGTCAAAGAAAAGTTGCGGAAGCAATGAAGTTACTTGAAAAGTATGAAGAAACTATCAACGTGCTTCAAAAGTTTAGAAAAGACGATGCTCATTTCACTTGTGATGCTCTTGTGGATGAGCCAAGAATATTAAATCCACCAACTGTGAAAGCCAAATAAATAACAAATGCAAAATTAAAAAGCACTTTGGAGAAAAGAAAAAGGAAGGCAAAGAAAGGTAATAAATATGATAATTTTATTTTTTATTACAATTATTGCCCTTATTCAATTCTTAAGTAATATATGATTTTTTTTTTAATTTTTGGTCACTTATGATGATTACATTTGGCTTATAGTTGCCGAAGACAATCATCCAAAAAAGGGTGAGACACCTTACCCAACATTTTCGCCTACATTGACAGCTTTTACCCCGTTTATTCATCACTTAGCTCTCGGGCATTGAAATTTTCACCTTTCAAGCATGCTTCAAAGCCACAACAATATGCATTACTTGACTAAGGTGATATTATTATTATTATTATTATTATTATTATTATTATTATTATTATTATTAGTCAATGAATCATTTTTATGTAGGATCCAAGTTATTAGAATTTTGATGATCTACAGAGAACGATTAGTGATTGCATAGTGAAAGTTTAGATATGAGACCGATATGAGCTTTATTAAATAGAATGCATTTGATGAAGTTATCAGTTTTGTGCTAATGAAGTTGATTAGTAAATTTTATTTATTTGTTTGTTTACACTTTTTAGGTGATTGAAGTATGATATTTTGTAGTTGAAGTTATTGTAGGGGATAAAAAGGGTTTATGGTGTAATTATTTTGCTAAATTTCCACACATAAACAATTGAGATGGATTATGATGATTTTAGACAATATTAAATATTGTCTTCTTTAATGAAAGTGTTTTTGCTTTGATATTATTGTATTTTAAAAGTATTATTACTAGTTTGTTATTTGTTAAGAACTGATGCAATATATGTTCTAATTTGGCTTGAAATTATATTTAAGATAACTTCTTTGCCTCTTCATTTTAAAAAGGCATTTCTCGTCACTTTTAAAAAAAATAAAATAAAAAAGGAAAAATATTTAAAAACAAAAGAATGTAGAACAAAAAACTAATACAAAAGGAGAGAGAAAGAGTGAGACACAAAAGAAAGAGAGAGTGAAAGACACGGTAGTGGGAAAGGAAAAGAGGTTGGAGCTAGCATACTTTTCAATTAAAAAATGCACAATTAACAAAGTTTGTACATGTATCAATTCATGATGGGGTGGGCATACCACATGGGATGGTATGCTCGCCCCACATAAAATTTTCTCCTAAACGAGAAGATTCCAATTCAAGCCGACACGGCAATCATAACATGCAACGGATGATTTGATACAGCGATTTGAAAGTGCGTTTGGATCAGTAGGAAGCTTGGATGATTAGGTTGGATACATCGATGGCTAATTTTAGTAGGGGACAACCAGTAGAGGTGTCGAATGCTAGGGGACCGGGTAGGCGAGAACCTAAGAGGGTAAGGCTTGAAGAATATGATAGTGATTTGAATGAGTACGAGGCTAATGATGTTGATTTGGGGAGGATGAGGAATAGAGGCGATAGGTTCGAAAGACGGGGTAAGAATAATAATGGAGATGAGATGGATGGAAACATGGGTAATATCAAAATGACCATTCCACAATTTAAAGGGAGAAGTGACCCAGAGATGTACCTAGAGTAGGAAAGAAAGTTTGAATTGATTTATGAATGTTATAACTACTCGGAAGAGAAGAAAGTGAAGTTAGCGGTTCTAGAGTTCATTGATTATGCAATAACTTGGTGGGATCAAGTGGTTACTTCACAACGTAGGTGTAGGGGAAGACTGGTTAGTACTTGGGAGGAGTTGAAGACATTGATGAGAAAACGGTTCGTTCTTAGTCACTATTATAGGGAGATCCATCAAAAATTGCAAAGCTTGTATCAAGGGTCGAAGAGCATGGAGGATTACCACAAGGAGATGGAGATACTTATGATTAGGTCAAATGTGGTTGAGGATCGAGAAGCTACCATGGCACGGTTCTTGAATGGTTTAAATAGGAAAATTGCTAATGTAGTGAAGTTGCAGCATTATGTGGAGTTAGAAGATATGTTGCATGTAGCTATGAAGGTGGAGAGACAATTGAAGAGGAAGGGAACAGCTAGGCAACCGTTAGGTACTTCGAGTTCTAATTCATATTGGAAACCGAGGTGGGATAATAATAAGGGTGATAGGGCTGTATCTAAAGGTAGGAATTATTGGCAAAAGGAGAAAGATGAAGGTGCTAGCTAAACAATACCAAAATTAGAGTCACAACCATCAAGGAGTCGAGACATCAAGTGTTTTAGATGCTTGGGATTGGGACAGATCGCTTCGCAATGCCCAAACAAAAGGGCAATGGTGTTGCGAGACAATGGAGAGGTGGTGAGCGAAGATGAAGGTGAATATAACAACATGCCAGCGTTGGAGGAGGTTAGTGAAAAAGAAAAGTTTGAAGGTACTGTGGGGGATCTTTTAGTTGCAAGGCGAGCTCTTACTACTCACATCAAAATGGATGATTCAGAGCTACAATGGGAGAACATCTTCCGCACTTGATGCCATGTCAACGATACGGTATGTAGTGTAATTATTGATGGTGGTAGTTGCACAAATGTTTCTAGCGTAGCACTTGTAGAAAAATTAAATTTAACACTGTTGAGGCACCCTAGGCTATATAAATTGTAATGGTTAAACGAATGTGGAGAAGTTAGGGTTAATCGAAGGGTGTTAATTAATGTCTCAATTGGAAGTTATTGGAATGAGGTAGTGTGTGATCTAGTACCAATGCAAGTGGAACATATTTTGCTGGGGAGACCTTGCCAATATCATAGGAAAGCAATGCATGATGGGTACAAGAATCGCTATAGTTTCGTCAAGGACGGGAAGACCATTACCATTGTGCCATTAACACCAGCGCAAGTATATGAGGACCAAATCAAGTTGAAGAATGAGGAAGAGAAAAGGGTAAAAGAGCTAGAAAAAAGAAGAAAAAACAGTGAGGTAGGGAGTAAGAGAGAAAATGGTAAGGTGGCTACTAAAGAGAAAAATAGAGAGGAGCCACAAGAGAGAAAAGAAAGAGAGTCTTCTGAGAGAAAATAAAAATCGCGAGCGAATTTCTTTGCAAAAGGGAGTGAAGTGAGAAGAGCGATAGTTGAGAGAAAAGAAATGATCTTGTTTTTGTATAAGGAATCACTCCTCAATTTGGAGAAAACTAATCCACCCCTCCCTAGTTTGGCTAAGTCTTTATTGCAGGAATTCGAAGATATGTTTTCGGAGGACATGCCTAGTGGGTTACCACCCATTCAAGGAATTGAACACCAAATTAACTTTATACTTGAAGCTGTCATTCCAAATCGACCAACTTACCGAAGCAATCCTGAGGAGACAAAGGAACTTCAGAGACAGGTAGAGGAGTTGATAAGCAAGGGTTATGTAAAGGAGAGCATGAGTCCATGTGTAGTACCAGTATTGCTTGTGCCAAAGAAAGATGAGTCATGGAGAATGTGTGTGGATTGCAGAGATATTAATAACATAACGGTAAAGTATCATCACCCAATCCCAAAGTTAGATGACACGTTGGATGAATTGAATGGTGCATATATTTTTAGCAAAATTGATCTTAAGAGTGAGTATTGTTACGTGTTGACACACTTGGCCGACCCACTGGGGCCCATGGCCCACTTCTGCTGAACCACGTGGCATCTTATCCGAGGCCCTATCCCAACAGGATTTCACCAGCATATTATAACAACACCAGACGTGGTCCAAGTGCTGTTGTCGAAGCTAATACGCCGAGGAGATCTCGTAACCGAGGCCCTTCTCTCCGAGGTCCTTAGGCTCTAAGTAGCACTGCTCCCCAGAGATTCGGTCTTACACAAAGATCCTTCCTGAGTGATTGATGGGACACCCATCATAGAGTACAAGTGTCTAGTCTTGTCAATGTAGTGGCAGAGCTGCCAATTAATTAATGTGTAGCAGGCTAGGAAATCAAATGTGACACCTATAATATGACATGTAGACTTACGAGATGAGGCCACGTATACTTTCAACTAAGGGCCACGATCTAAGTTGTAATACTATAAAGACTCTCCCATGTATCTCTCAAAGGGTAATGCAAGATTCAATACAAGAACAAATATAACATTCTTTACATTCTACTCTCTTGCAACATACACTAATTCATACACGTATTCTACAAAGATCGATTGGTAATTATTTACAATCGTAATGCAAACGCTTACGTGTGCGCAGGTGAGTTCGGTATCTGTTGGCAACATATTTTGAGGTCAACAGATTGGCACCGTCTGTGGGAAATCATACTATAACCACGAGCAACCGTGTGGAGAAAGCTTATCGAAAGGCATATTTGGGCATCCCCCTTGAAAAATGATTTGTTCTTGGAAAAGAACAAGTGGAAGCCCCATAACTTAGCAACAATATGAGATTGGAACAAAAGAGAATGAGTTCAGACGAGGATGTACCCTCTAGGAAGGTAAGAGAACATGTGGGAATGCTCCCATCGGCAGCTGCCCCTGCAGCTCTGCATTAGCCTCACCACCACCACAGAAGTGGTAGCATGCGGATGGTCGCTCAATTGTCAGGGGAGATGGCCACCATGGCCGCAAACATGAGGGACATTGCTAGCCAAAACATGGCCATAAGTTCTCTCATGACAACTTATGGCCTAAATGCAGAGCCAGTGAGGCTTCCCTATTCCTCCCTATGCACCCCAAGGGCACTACGACCAAGATGTGGAAGTCCAGAGCCAAAGGGTTGTATCATTAGAATACAGCCAAGGCAGAAGCCCATGGAGAGGGAAGTAAAAGTTAATATTTCCTCCAATTATGCTGCAGGCCGACCCACCGAGGTCCGGTAGAACGAGGACAACTTTTCACCAGCATATAAGCCAAAATAAAGACCTAGGAGGTCTAATGGCATCTTTGACAGAATTAACCCTACAGAACTGAAGCGTAGGCAACAATAACAACAACAACGTAAGCCTCGGAATAGACCACAGTCCCCACCTCCAATATCTCATCAGCCAAAGAAAAGGCATGAAATGCCCCCCGTGCTACTCCGCCTAGAAATAGGCACCAAAGGAGGGAAGAGAAGGCTAGGACCCAAGCTGGACCCTTTCATCAGCCACCCAGGTACGATGCCGAAGAGAATAATGACTCGGATGAGCAGTAGAGGTCCTGTGACTTGGATGACGATGATGAAAATCTGTCATTCTCAAGGGAACTAAGAAATGCTCAGGTTTCGAGCCACTATGTGATGCCCAAGATACCAAAGTATGATGGGAGGAGAGACCTGGAAAAACACCTAAGCTCTTATAAAACTGATATGAGCCTTAGAGGTGCCACCCCAGATGTGAAGTGTAGAGCTTTTCATTTGACACTTAGTGGAATGGCTGAAATCTGGTATAGTCGACTGCCGTCTGGGAAAGAAGAATGCAAAGCCCCATCTCATTCGATGGATATTGTTGCTTCAAAAGTTTGACTTGGAAATCAGGGATAAGAAGGGCAGTGAAAACATGGTGGCAGACCACTTGTCTCGACTCGAGACCATAGAAGAGACAGAGACAGTGGAAATCAACGAAGTCTTCCCAGATGAACAGATTTTTGGTGTGTGGGAGGACACCCTAGTATGCGGACATAGTTAACTACTTCGCCAGGTCTATCATGCCGCCCGATTACTCCAGTCACCAGAAGAAGAAATTTTTCGCTGAATTGAAGTATTATTTTTGGGAGGACCCCATTCTATACAGGTGGGGGGCTGATCAAATTGTTCGTCGTTGCGTACCTGAGGAAGAAGTGCCTTTGATTTTAGAACATTATCATTCATCTACATATGCAGGGCATTTTGGTGCTTCAAAAACAGCGACGAAGATCTTTTAATCAAGTTTTTACTGGCTTGCACTATTTAAAGATGCCTTTGAATTCATGAAAAGGTGTGACCGATGTCAACGCACCGATAATATATCCAGGAGAAACGAAATGCCTTTGAACATTATCCTGGAGGCGGAACTATTCGACTTTTGGGGGATCGACTTCATGGGGCCATTGGTAATTGAGTTTCTAAAGAAACATATTTTTAACCGCTTTGGAACATCGAGGGCTATTATCAGTGACGGGGGCAAACATTTCTGCAATCGCCAATTTGAACAATTGTTGATTAAATATGGCATTAAACATCGTGTAGCCATTGTATATCATCCCCAAACTAGCGGACAGGTCAAAGTGTCAAATAGACAATTGAAGCGAATACTCGAAGTCACAGTAAGCTTGTCACGAAAAGATTGGTCTAAGAAACTGGATGACGCCTTGCGGGCCTACATGACTACATTCAAGATCCCTATAGGAATGTCGCTATATCGACTGATTTTCGAGAAAGCATGCAACCTATCTCTTGAGACAGAACATCATGCTTACTGGGCAATGAAGAAATTGAACTTGGATTTGAAGGCTGCGGGTGAAAAACGTCTACTAAACTTAATGAGCTGGATCAGCTTAGAATGGAAGCCTACGAAAATTCAAGACTCTACAAAGAGTCCACCAAGAAATGGCATGATATGCACATTCAGAGGCATGAATTTACGGTGGGGCAGAAAGTGCTACTCTACAGCTCTAGGCTTAAGCTATTTTCAGGAAAGCTGCGATCGTGATGGTCTGGTCCGTATACTATTACATAGGTTTTTCCACATGGGGCAGTTGAGAACACTCATGACAGCAAGGGGACATTCAAGTTTAATGGATAGCATTTGAAGCACTATTAGGACGACGATTTTTCAAAAGAAAAGTCTACTGTTCATTTTAGACCACCAGAATGCAATACGATAAAGTCGAGCTATCGACTATAATCTACGCTGGGTGGGAGGCAACCCACTGTATCCTTTTATTCGCTTACTTTTCACATTATTTTTTGAATTATTTCATTTTCGCATTTGCATTTTTCTTGGTCATCGGTCGTACATGCATGTTAATTGGATCGATTTATCATTCCCTCAATTTCCTAGGCATTACAAACATGGTCGGTGAGTTTGAAATGATTTTAGGTGTTTGGGAGTAGGGTTCACGCATTTCTAGATAAAAGAACGTTTCTTTTTTAAAAAAAAATTATTGGTCTATGCGATCGCATAGATGCCATCTGAAGTTGAAAAGGGGGCATTTTTCATTACTATGCGGCCGCATAGTAGAGCTCCGTCTTGGTTTTAAACCATGACCGAGCCATTCCCCTCCCCCCTCCCCATTTACCATATTTGGCTCTCACGTTCCACACCTCACGCACATCGAATCACACTCCACATTTTACTCGACTCATCAACCCATTGACACTATATATCATCCCTCCACACCTCCTTTGCGATTTTAAGGTAATTTCTCATTCCCTCTTGTCTTTGACTTTCTTTCGATTTGTTTTGTGAAGAACCGCGAAAATTTTGAGCTTCATTATGGAGAATGGGCATT
This sequence comes from Olea europaea var. sylvestris, assembly GCF_002742605.1. Taxonomy (NCBI): domain Eukaryota; kingdom Viridiplantae; phylum Streptophyta; class Magnoliopsida; order Lamiales; family Oleaceae; genus Olea; species Olea europaea. Next base: position 6,724,193 of record NC_036252.1, read on the forward strand.
ATGTTGTCGATGGGTTGTGGATTTTGAGGCTGGGTTGTGTATGGATTGATGGCACATCACACTTTAGGTGTTTTAGAAGGATCAAAATGAATGAGTATTACATGTTCGATAAAATGCCTACTCGAACTTCATGGTGCATTATGTGGAATCTTGCATTTGATAATCTAAATATATACATTATCCTGCACATTGCAATCCAATGCTATTGAAATTGAGCTCGAAACACTCACATACCAACCACACACATTTCGACACATGTGTTAGGTTCACGTCACCTCATCATACCCACTTCGTCCCTTGTGTTAAGTACCTGTGCGACATCCAATGAGCTTGAAAATTGAATACGTGTCACTCCACATTACATACTTTTATATGCCTGGAGGTTGCTCGGGAAAATTCAAGTTTTCTTGATGATGTCCGGGGGTGAACATGCACACTTAATCATCGAGTCACTTGGTTCATTTTAGTTGTTTGGACCTCCGTTTGTACGTAACTTGTTATTTTGCCTTCCTTAGATGTTTTTGAGCATGTTTTCTTGATATTTGAATGTTACCACATTCACAACCACCTGAAAGACCGTGTATCACATCACATCCATTTTGCAACGCGTATGCACATGGCTAGGTAACGGCATGTCACGGCACCCTATATGACATACCAAACAAAGTCCATTTGTATTAAAATTTGAATATATGGTAGATATCATTGAATACTCTCATATGCCGGGAGCTTGCCTGGGGCAATTTCGATATTTTTCGACGATGTTCGGGGCCAAACATGTGCATTCAGTCATGGGTCCAATTTTTTCAAATGTGCCTATTTTGACCTAAATTTTCAGTTTTTCCCCTTGACATTCTCTTTACGCTACATTCTTTGTCATCTTTTGATAAGTGTACACCAAGGTGTTCTATAGGCATGTTGAAACAAGTTTGGGGGATTTGTGAACTATTTGTCTCGCTTATCTCATTCCCCATATCGTTTTTTTTTAAAACTGCAGTTTACTGACTATTATTTCTTTACCTTTGCAGGATGCCCCCAAAGCGTACATCAAAAGGAAATGAGAAAGTTGGTTCCATATCTGGCACAGCCCGGACTAGGGAACTCGAAGGGAGTGTCCGGCGTTCTCTTTCTTAAGACCAAGCAGCCCGCTATACCAATGTTGTCCGGGAATGGGCGCTCATCCTCGAGAGACCAGTTAAGTTGGATGATTTCCCAGGTTTTGAATTGATTTATTTAGTCCACAACTGTCGGTGGGAGAAAGTGATTGAAACACCACACCCCGTCTATGAAAATTTTGTGTGAGAATTCTATGCAAATTTCAATGCTGAAATAGACACACTTGGATCCGACCATCTGCATCAGACATGGGTTCGGGGCAAATGGATCATTTTTTCACTTGAGGTAATACATGACTACTATCAGCTCACCTAGACTAATGTAGTCCCAGTCCCGCATGATTTCAACTGGGTTGAGGTTGTAGAAGTTATATTGGGGCGTGAAAATGCTTGGCCTCTCTCTACTGCTGATTGGTATCAGATTGACCTCACTCCTTCTATAGCCATCCTATCGTTGTTCATCTGCCACAACATCGAGCCCATCTTCCATAGGACAACGTTCACCAATCAGAAGGCGGGGTCTATCTATCACTTAGTTCGGGGCAACAAGATAGACTTAGCCACTTACATTTACAATCAGATACAAGTTACAGACGCGTGGGGTGACAGGCACACCTCACTGATTTTCCCGAGCTTGATAAGAGGAATTTGTAGAGCTACCGACATACAAGTTCAGCCAGGGGAGGCACCGAAGAAACCAAGTCCATTTATTAAATGCCTAACACTCGAGGCCCAGGACCGAGCCAGAATTAAACATCAACAGAAAGTGGAAAATGAGCGCCGACGACAGCAACAGGCCGTACACGGCCCAACCCTCGTAGATCAGGACGACCCACAGGTTCCAGCACCACAGGCTGACGTGGATACTCAGTTGCTGAGACAAGTATTCTCCACAGCCACGGGCATCAGCCGAGACTTCCATAGCTTCCTTCAGGATTTCGACACCATGAGGACTGAGTTGCAGGATTTACAAAGGGACAATCAACTTGCACTAAATTACATCAGAGATGCCCGGGACAATGCCTCGGTCATGCGACGGGAGATTGACACCACAAATGGCCGGCTGAACATGTATGTGGGTCAAGTGGATGGCATCAATTGCGGGTAAATGACACATGGGAACACGTGAGAGCCATCCAGGCCGAGCAGGCACAACAGTCCACCCTGATGAGAGGATGCATGTGATGATGCAGCAACTTCTTGGACGATACCCTCCACCGTCAGATGATGGCACATCAGGACCCAGTTTCCCGCCACCTCATCCCTTTTGATCAGGGGAGTACTGTTTTCCCCATTTTGATTTTTCGTTTTCATTTTGTCCTTAAAATTATGTCTTTAATCTTTTGTTAATCTTACATTGAGGACAATGTATTAACTAAGTTGGGGAGGGTGACATAATTTTAAATCTCTATCTGTGTTCATCATTATCTATTTTCCACTAATTTCCATTATTGCATAATGTGTGCATGATGAGTGTTATAAAAAAAAAAATAATTGCATTTTATTCAGTTTGTTTTAAATTCTCTTCATGCATGCTTTTGGGGGTTTGATAACCTTGTTAGCTTTGATGATATTATTGGACTAGTTTAAACTGTAAAAACTTTGGATCTGGTGCTAATTAGACTAACTGATACTTGTTGATGCAATAATTGACATTATCTATGCACGCTATTCATGCTTGACATATTAGGAGAATGACTGAATTTTGGGCATAACATAGGAAAAGAATGATAATCCTCAATTGAATTAACCTATAAACTACCTTAAGACAGTTTGGTGATAGCTGAGCTATTATAAGAAAGCATTGAGATGAGTATGGGCTCCGTGCATGAAATTTATTGTGTGGATTGCCTAAACTAGTGGGATGAAAAGTAGGTGAAAATCTTAAATTGGGGGTTGGTTTTGGAAACTAAATGTCTAGAAAAATGACAAAGGGCACAATTTTAATATGTGAGAATAAAATACTTATTTTCATGCCTTTATGACTCGAGCAAGTAAGCCTGTAAGGATATTTCAAAATCTGGTGCCTTAAAACCAACTGGCCTGGGAGTCACCGGCCCAAAGCTCGATACATAGGTCATATAGAAAGCAAGATGGAAAGAAGTTAATAAAAAGTCATCTTATCGAGTCTTTATAACTCGAGTGAATAAGCCTGCAAGGGTTTAAAACCTGGTGCCCTAAAGCCAATTGGTTTGAGAATCACCTGCCTAAAGCTCGTTACATGGGTTATATAGAAAGGAAATGAGAAGATGACAACCAATCAGAAATTAAAGAAAGGTGAGAAGAAAAAAAGAGAGTCAATAACATGACGAAAGGCCCTTAGACATTTGGTTGAAGAGACTACATCTCTGAGGCGAGTCAAGCAACCTAGTTTAATCTTGAGTATCGAAGCAATCAAACTTAGGAGAGCCTTCACTTTTTGAAATG
>NC_036252.1:6730607-6733123 GCF_002742605.1 Olea europaea var. sylvestris
AAGTTTCTCGCTAAATTTTTTCCACCAGCCAAGACGGCAAAGATGCGCATTGAAATTTCAAAATTTTCTCAATTGGAGGGTAAAACACTTTACGAGGCGTGGGAGCGATATAAAGACCTACTTAGGCGATGCCCTCACCATGGATTACCGAAGTGGATGCAAGTTCAGAACTTCTATAATGGACTTGCTGCCTCTACAAGAACTCTAATAGATGCCGCTTTGGGAGGGGCGTTTATGGACAAATCCCTAGATGATGCATATGATCTGTTGGAGGAGATGGCGATGAACAACTATCAATGGACAAATGAGAGAATTTTATAGAAGAAAGCAGTAGGAGTGCATGAGGTTGAAGCTATCACTACCTTGACAGCTCAAGTCCATAATCTTACTCAACAATTGAAGGCCAACCAATTGACAGCAAATGCCATTCACTTGACACCACCAGCTTGTGATTTTTGTCATGGAAACCATCCGAGTGAAGAATGTCAAGTGGGAAATCCCTTCTTTTAATCCCAAGCAGAGCAAGCACACTTTTTTGCAAATTACAATCGGCAAAACAATCCATATAGTGCAACATACAACCTTGGATGGAAAATCACCCTAATTTTTCATGGAATAATCAGAATGCATTGAAACCTCCACCTGGTCCGTCATCTAGTGATCCGTCGAAAGAGAAGTCCGCACTTGAAGAAGCAATAGCACAATTAGCAACTAACACCAATAGATTCATAACAGAGACTAAGACCAATTTTTAGAATCAAGTGGCTTCGATACAGAATTTAGAAGTCCAGGTCAGTCAATTGGCTAATATGCTAACTGGGAGACAACAAGGAAACTTGCCTAGCACGACTGAAGTGAATCCAAAGGAACAGTGCAAGGCGATCACTTTGAGAAATGGAAAAGAGTTAGAAGATCCAACTACTGGTGAAAAGTTTGAAAAAGAAGATCAAGAGATGCAACTCCACACACCAACGCTTAGCGAGGAGATTTCTAACAATCAACCAATCCCATCACAGGATCTAGCACCAAAAGTTCCATTCCCTCAATGACTCAAAAAGAATAAGCTTGATAAGCAATTTTCTAAATTTTTAGATGTGTTTAAAAAATTGCATATTAACATTCCTTTTGCAGAAGCTCTCAAACAAATGCCAAGCTATGTGAAATTTATGAAGGACATCTTGTCAAATAAGAGGAGATTGGAAGAATATGAGACAATAGCCCTTACTGAAGAGTGCAGTGCAATTCTACAAAAGAAATTGCCTCCAAAGCTCAAGGATCCAGGGAGTTTTACTATCCCTTGTTCAATTGGAAATTCTATGCTTGAAAGAGCTTTATGTAACTTATGTGCAAGTATTAATCTTATGCCTTTGTCTATTTTTAGGAAACTTGGACTAGGTAAGGCGAGACCTACTACAGTATCATTGCAATTAGCGGATCGCTCAATAAAACACCCAAGGGGAATTATTGAGGATGTGCTAAGGTGGACAAGTTTATTCTTCCAGCCGACTTCCTCGTTCTAGACATGGAGGAGGATAGGAAAATTCCTATCATTCTTGGCAGACCATTCTTAGCTATTGGCTGAGCTCTAATTGATGTTCAAAGGGGAGAATTGCGGTTGAGAGTACAAGAGGAGAGGTAACCTTTAATGTTTTTGATGCCATCAAGTATCTGGATACAAGTGAGAGTTATTTCAGCATCTGAGCAATCGACTCCTTGGTCACTGAAGTATTTAACCAACAAAAGGAGTCGTTGGAAGTTTGTTTGGTTAATCCCAATCCGACTATGATGGAGGATCCAGAAGTGTTAGAATATGATTTGTGGATGGATTCTTTTGGTCCTAACCGCATAAAATATTTTGAAGATTTGGGACATGGAACATCACGGCCCCTTCCATCTATTGAGAAACCACCTGCATTGGAGCTTAAGCCCTTACCCGAACATCTTCAATATGCGTATCTTGGTGAATCATCTACTCTTTCGGTAATTATTTTATCCAAGGTTTTGATTGAAGAAGAGGAAAAGTTGTTAAGAGTGCTTAGAGAACATAAGGCAGCTATTGGACGGACACTTGCAGATATCAAGAGAATTAGCCCTTCTATTTGTATGCATCGAATTTTGTTGGAGGAAGATTGCAAGCCAATGGTGGAGCATCAAAGAAGACTCAATCCGACAATGAAGGAAGTGGTGCGTAAAGAGGTCTTAAAATGGTCAGATGCCGGAGTGACTTACCCAATTTCTGATAGCTCATGGATCAGTCCTGTGCAAGTAGTACCAAAAAAGGGAGGAGTGACAGTGGTGAAAAATGCTAACAATGAGTTGATCCCTACAAGAATAGTTACCGGGTGGAGAATTTTCATGTATTATCGAAAATTGAACAAAGCCACTTGGAAGGACCACTTCCCCTTGCCATTCATTGATCAAATGTTGGACAGACTAGCCGGGCATGAGTACTATTGCTTCCTAGATGGCTATTCGGGGTATAATCAAATAGCCATAGCACCAGAGGACCAAGAGAA
>NC_036252.1:6733223-6736099 GCF_002742605.1 Olea europaea var. sylvestris
TGAAATACATTATCCTACCTTATTATCATAGTATGAAATTTATTGGGTATCAAAAAATCCAACAAACATTGGAACTTAAAATCTTTGTCGGCTCTTGTATGAATTACCTCGTTCATGTTTTAAGTAATATAATTGACCATTCCGATACTCATTATCTCATCCATAATTTAAGTAATAATGATGTTGGAACATAAATGGCCTTTTCGATAATGATAATGAGAATTGATTTTTTGACCGTTAGAGAGAAAAGTGGATCCCATCTGTGAGTGAAGAAGAAAAAATGACAACTGACCATATTAGATAACAATCAAAAAATTAATTTTTTAAGGTGAAAAATCAGAACCAAATGGAGGCAAAATCTTTGTCAGCTATCATAGGAACTACCACGTTTAAAAGCTATCCGGGATAACTAAATTTAAGGAAGCAACGGCAAACAACTTCTTAAGAGGAGTTAATTGTTCCAATGGTCACTGAATTTGGGTCCATGTCTTTGATTGGCCACTGAAATTTAAAATGTCGAGTTTTGGCCACTGAACTTTGAAAAATGTCTAGTTTTAGTCATTGAATTTAGGTCCATATTTTCGATTGCTCAATGAAATTTAAAATGTCGAGTTTTGACCACTGAACTTTGAAAAATTCTTGAACATTGCTCATTAAATTTTGAAAAATATTGTACATTATTCACCGTAAACTTGATATTTTTTAAAGTTCAACAATTATGCTAGTGAGTAACGTATTACATATTCCAAAGTTCAGTGCCAAAACTCAATATTTTAAATTTCAGTGAGCAATCTAAAATATAGACCTAAGTTTAGTAAGCAATCGAAGACATTGACCTAAATTCAATGATCAAAACTCAATTGAAGACATTGACCTAAGTTCAGTGATCAAAACTCGACATTTTAAACTTCAGTGATCAATCAAAAATATGGACCTAAGTTCAGTGATCAAAACTCGATATTTTTCAAAGTTCAGTGATCAAAATTCGACATTTTAAAATTTAATGATCAATAAAAAATATGTACCTAATAACTTTAGTGACCATTGCAACAATTAACTCCATAAGAGTTGTCCACTCCTAAAGTTGAACTGAAAACATCAAAGTCGATCTACAGTCTACGGATGTGATACCAATACAAACTCCAATCATTCATCTTCTTAACGTTCTCACACCAATTTCTCTGGACATTTATGCCAATCCCCATTTGCTTCCCCAAAAATATATTTGTTTCTCCTTCACCATCTGGTCTCAATTCCAGATTTCATTTGCCACTGTCATACAGATACCCTACAGTTGCAGTCACCCAATCGCCATTCGGCTTTCGAGCTTCAGATTCCAGTCGGAGCTCCTCATCTTCTCTCAAATGTAAGTAAAAATAAAGACAACATTGCAAGATTTTTTTTTTTTTAAAATTATGAAAGGGAATCTATTCATTGTTTGGAGGGTGATTTTATGATTTCATGCTCTTCAGTTTTTAGCTTGATTGACTTGCTGTAGTTTTGATTTGATTGATGTTTATTGTTTCGATTTCGTGTTGGAAGGTAGACGTTGTTTCCCCATACTAATTTATAATGCAGAATTTTTATTTTTTCTGTTATTAGCCCAGACATTTCACTAGCTCCTGTTCTTCTTTACATTTTTTTGTTGTGATTTTACGGAAGATTTTGTTGAAATATCGAGAACTTGAACATAAAATATGTTACGAAGAATACTGAATAAATGGCAGGAGTGTGAAGAACTCGGTTTTTTTCTTCATTAACAACCTAAAAATATGAAGCGTTAATCTTGCTCATAAAGAAAGCAAGAAAAACTCCCACCATGGCAAACTTTGAAAACTGATCTAATTTATTAAAACTCTTACTGATTATAAAATAATAATAATAAAGAAAGATAAAAATGATGGCCATTAAGCCATATCCTCCACTACACCCAATAACATCTGTATATCTATGATAATTTCAAGTATCTGCAGCGTTCTTTTGTGACATTGAAAGATACAATGAAAACAATAGTTGATAGAGAGGTCTTGGTAACAATAGACACTATTAATGAAGAATTAAAGGTAAAATATTGGTCATAAAACAATCTAAGTTTTGGATAATCTGTAAATTTTGAGAGCTTTTATATTATTACAGGCACCTAAAAGAAAAAATTGGAGTCATATTATATACGTAGACTAAAGATGGTGTAATGTGTACCTGTGTGCTTTTTAGTGCCCTAAGAAAAGGGGAAAAAGTGCTTCATTTCTTTGTTGCAAGTGCAATGTACATTAAATGAGTTATCTACGTTATGGATGAGGAAAAATTCATGTACTGAATCTTCAGCACAGGTCTACCAAAACCTTGGTTGTTTTATTTTTCCTACTATGAAGGGAAAAATCTAAGTCAAAGTCGACCACTTATTACATTCTGTGTACCACATATTTTCAAATGTCAAAAATTAGAGATATAAAACCGTACATACATGAAAATGATAACTATATCCATTTAGTTGAGCTCACAAAGCTAGCAACGATATATCTTTCTTTTTTTTGGTGGATGAGCATAATATATATCTTTATCAATTTCATTCGGACCTTTTTTTCTCTCTCACTATTTCTATGGCCTAAATATTTGTCTGTTTTCAGACATTTAAACACTAAGGAGTTCTTGATTATCAGTAAAAGATGGAACTACTTATCCCTCTAAAAGACATCCTGAAAGTTTCATCAAGTTTCCGGAAATAAGTGATATTTGATCTGTACAATTTCATTTTCTGAAGAAGTTTGTTAGGACCATGCTATTTGTACAACGAAGTGGTTGACAACATGGCCAAGTGGCGGCCCTCTATTGGAGGGGCGGCTGTCCTGTGTATGGTTTTGTACAAATAGAATAAT
>NC_036252.1:6736199-6737444 GCF_002742605.1 Olea europaea var. sylvestris
TTACTTGCTCAACATTTTGAACTTCTTTTCAAGTTTCAATTTTCGGTGAGTTATGGTCTTTGGCTGCTTCATCCCATTTCCGTCTTTCTTCGTCATTAAATTATACATCTCGGTTAATAATGTGATTGGATTTTCCCCATTTTTCTTAAGATATTAATTAAATTTATAAGTCTTTTTTTTTTCTTAATTTTCATGTTTTAAGAGTCTGTTGCTGCATATTTGCCTTTCATTTGCATCTCTTTTCACTATTTAAAGTCTCGTTTCTTTAGTTGGCGAATTCTTTAAGGTTTGCATTTTAATTATAAAAAAAAAAGAAGAAGATTGTGCTGATTACTTCCATCCAACACGAAACTTCGTCAGCACACGGGAGACAATAGAACGTTACCAAAGGCATACGAAAGATAATCATGCTGAAAATCCTCCAGATGAACAAAATATGCAGGTTGTCTCCATTTAATTTTCTCAAATATTTTTAAGGATGTATAGCTTGTTTTTTTGCTAGCTTATTCTCTAATTAACTATCCGAAACTTGAAAGGTTTTGGTCACTCTATTTATTTGGAATTGCAGCAGCTAAAGCATGAAACAGCAAGTATGATGAAGAAGATAGAGTTTCTTGAAATTTCTAAACGGTTTGTACTACTCGATTTTTTCTCATGTTCGGCTAAGCTGTCCAAAAAAGTAAGTTGTTGTAATGAGAATCGAAAATAGAAGCACCTTTGAAGAAACTCAAAAGGTGTTTGGCGAAAAAAACTACTTAAAAGCAACATTTAGGCTCAACCAAACATTCTAAACTGCCAACCGCTTCGGAAATTCTAAACAATGACAATTGATGCATTAGGAGACTCTTGGGGGAAGGTTTGGGATCATGTTCCATTCAAGAACTACAACAGCTAGAGCAGCAGTTGGAGCGAAGTGTCGGGATCATTCGTGCAAGAAAGGTAATTTTGAAAATTTTACTGGTTTGTTTTTGTCATGAATTTTATTGACATAATCTGATTATTTTCATTTTGTTTTTGCTTGCAGATGCAAGTTTTCAGACAACAAGTTGAGGATCTAAACGAAAAGGTAAAATCCCCAAAGAAAATAGAATCACCTTGTGGTTCTTAACCTTTAAGTTTGACAAATGTGAAATAGGGTTATCATTTAACTTGGGGGGAAAAAAAAGAAAGAAGAACCAAATGGAGTGGTGATGAAAAAATTCTTGTAGGCTCCAAATTTATTAGGAATATGTCTTGGTATTTGTT
>NC_036252.1:6744616-6756154 GCF_002742605.1 Olea europaea var. sylvestris
TCATTTTGAGCATTTCTTATACCTAATGTCATTTTGTATGGATAAAGTTATTTAAAAACTTGAAACTAATGACTTAAAAAAAATGTGGAAAAAAATTAATAAGTGTGCTTAGTTGCGCATTGAGCGATCAACTGTCAAGTTGACCATCTAATCTTGAGCTAATTGTCAAGGAGTGACGCTTGATTTTTAAAAACACTGCAAAATAGTGACTATTTTGACAGATGATTTTCATCAGGTGATGTAATTGCTACAAATAGAAGGTTGGGGACACAATTGCCATATTTATGGAAGGTTGAGGACTTCCAGAGTATTTTATGATTAACACGACAAAGAAATTTACTATGAATAACACGAGAATTTTTCAGATCCAGGTTTCTACGCACTTTCCCTACATTTTACACAAGCCCACACACTTCATATGGAAGTACAGTACGCACAGAGAAGTATACATACGTCCGCATATAAATATACATCAGTCTTCAAATGCTTTGTTACGATCTTCAACTACTCAAACTCTATTAGCCGAATATCTATCAAAATTCTCTCCGTATTGCACTCGTCTCTCTTGTTGGAAATGGTTTGAGTATATTTGTTTTGGCTGTGCAATTTTGTAGGTATATGATACGAAATGGCAATTAAGAGGGGGTTATCGGGTGGAATCATCCACAGGAAAAAAAGCAATGGACCTCACTTTTCTGTTGTTGTGCTCGTCTTGTTGTCGTGTCTCGTTTTCTCGATTTTGTTTGTCGGCAGCGGTTTGTGGAGCTCTTCTGCCACTGGTTAGTTGATATTGACTGGTTACCACATTATGATAGATCTCAGGAAGAGTATTAATATGATGGATTTAAGGTTTTACTTTTTAGATTTTAGGCATTTTTAGTATTTGGGATGATTTGACCTGTCAGTGAGTCAATTGTGAAAAATGATTTAAAAACATGGAAAATATCTAGGTTTTGTAGATAGTATTGATTAATCACCTTCATTTTGTTGAAGAAATAAAGTGGTTGCATAGTTATATAATCTAATTTTCTTATTTCATATTGTAAATGAAATTCAACCGAAGAGGGAACTGGGGCAAGATGAATGCTGAATTCTAAAGAACTCGGTATAGTTGATTTTTGATAAAGCTTGGAAGTACAGAGTTAGCTGATAATGCTTTGTATTGGTTGGAAACTTTCGTGATCAAAACTAAGAAAGGTTCCAAGGTCCTAAATGTTTGTTATTATGTGGTACACAACCGTCTTTTCATGAACATTTATGTAATCATGTTGATGCCAAATTGTTGAAGGAACTGACAATCTAATGCTCGTTCCCTTTTGTTCAATGACTTGTTTATTATATAGAGTGGAGGAGTGAAGACAATCTGAATTTTAGAGGTTGTCCGATGTAACGTTGGTGTTCTTTTTTGATATTAGAGGTGACATGTGTATATGAAATTACTATAGTACTTTGTCATCAAAGCAATTGTGCACTTTGTTGTTGTGATTATTTATGAACTAAGAAGCACCGATACTTGTAAACTCGTTATGTCTTCGTATGCAATACGTATCCAAGCTCCGATACGTACCGGATACTTATTTCTTAATTATTTTATATATTTTAAATTTTTAAATTTTCAATATTATCTGGTACGTGTTATTTAATTATTTATATTTTTGTATGATTTTCAATACGTATCCCATAAATTAATAAATATTTTGTAAATAATTTATTAACTTATTTAATATCAATAATATTTATTGAAAATACATAATTAGAGTTTTAAAATTAATTACTGGACTTCATATTGGAAAGTACAATATTATTAATCTTTCAATACACGTGAAACCGTGTTATAGTTGATAAATATATTTTTGTTATTGAAAATAGATAGTGACTAGTATCGAAAATAGATAATGATTTAATATATGTAAAACCTTGCTAATAAAGTGCTTTAGTATTTTATTTTATTTTTGTTATCATGCTTCCATATTAATATTTTTTTATATTAATGAAATTATGTTGAATTTAATAAAAAAATTTCAAAAAAGTTGTATCGGTGTATCCATATCATATCGTATCCGTATCCATGCTTCTTAGTTTATGAACATAATTTTAGTGTTGAGAGGAAAAAACTGATGTCAGGGATTGGCTCAAGGGCATACAGGTTCTCATTAGATGATCTCTTTTGTGAAAAGAGTAGATAGTTGCATTGGATAAGATTGCAAATTGGGCGTGATACTAATGTCTGCTTATCACTCAACCTTAATTTAATTGTTTATTAGTACATGGATCTGTGTGTGTGTGTGTGTGTGAGTGAGAGAGAGAGAGAGAGAGAGAGAGAGAGAGAGCCTGCTCTATGCTCAGTATCCAATACACTTTAAATGTCTCTCTATAGAAAACTAATTTAACCATTTTTTTGCAGATCAAATTAATTTTTCTACCAGTTCAAGTAAACAGGTATTTTCTTTGGAATGCACTTCATTTGAATTGTAGTTTTAATGCTATTCTTACTCAATAAGAAAATATCACATGGTACAGGATCTAAGATGGAGAGAGCGACTAGCATTGCAGCATCTCAAATCTTTGTTCTCAAGAGAGGCAAGTTTTCAATGGACATTCTTGTTGACAAAAAATCTATTCTATCCTTTTTGTGTGCTTGTTTACTTTACTATTGTGAGCATGTTTTAGGTACTGGATGTCATCAAGGCAAACACAGACGATTTAGGGCCCTTGAGTCTTGATTCTTTCAGAATGAATAATCTATCTTCATCATGGAACTTTGTTGGTCGAGAAATTTCAGCTGGAAAAAATACCACTTCTGCTCAGGTTAGGATTCCTGTGGGATTGTAGCTTAAACTTCACGCTATTGCACTCTATATGTGATGAAAAACTATTTTTTAAAAGGAAGGCAATGATTCATTAGCTTTTGCATTTGTGCTTTCAAGTCAAAAGAAGTAGCTGCATATACTAAACGGGAAACCTCTGGAGGCGAGCAGGAAGATACTTTTCATGGTAATATTTTTCTGGAAACTCTGTTAATACCATAAATAATTCGCTAACGGATGTATCTTAACTGGTTGGATGATGAATTCGATCCATGCAGAAGATCATTCAAATTTTTTTGAGTCGCCTGCTAAACTGGCGAGAAGGGTAAGTACCCTGATTCAATCTAATTTAATGCTACCACTTATGTTGTTTTCATGTTGCATTTTTTATGACCAGGAGCCAGCTTCTGATTGTAACTGAAAATAAGTAAAATTGACATCTTTTAGAGCTTGCATAAACTCCAAATTGGCCTCGTTACTCCTTTCCTCCTGATCTTTGAGTAGCAATTTTATCCGTTTAAGCACTTTGCAGCAATTGAGAGAAAAACGACGTGAAAAGCGTGCTGCTAATTTGGTAAAGCAAGATGATGATGTAATCGTAAAACTTGAAACTGCTGTCATTGAACGATCCAAGTCGGTTGACTCTGCAGTCTTGGGAAAGTATAGTACATGGAGGAAGGAGAATGAAAATGAAAATTCTGATTCAACTGTACGCTTAATGCGAGATCAAGTGATCATGGCAAGAGTGTATATAAGCATTGCAAGAATGAAAAATAAGCTTGACTTGGCCCACGTGCTTCAGAACCAGCTCAAAGAAAGTCAGCGTGCCTTAGGAGAGGCAGCTGCTGATTCTGAATTAAATCACAGGTAGTAAATTCATGAGTATCTTGTGTGCTGTGTGTAACCAAGCCCAACTTGTTTTATAAATTGAATTTTTTGCCCGTGTACATTCGTATGACAGTGCACCTGAAAAAATAAAATCTATGGGACAAGTACTGTCTAAAGCTAGAGAACAATTATATGACTGCAAGCTTGTCACTGGACAGCTAAGAGCCATGCTGCAATCTGCTGATGAGCAAGTCCGGAGTCTAAAAAAGCAGAGCACATTCCTTAGTCAGCTAGCTGCCAAGACAATTCCAAATGGAATTCACTGTTTATCCATGCGCTTGACAATAGAGTATTACCTCCTTCCACCAGAAAAGAGGAAGTTCCCTCGCAGTGAGAATCTGGAAAATCCACATCTTTACCATTATGCACTCTTTTCTGACAATGTTCTTGCTGCTTCAGTTGTGGTCAGCTCAACCATTGCAAATGCCAAGGTGAAGAATTCAATTTTTGACTTCGATTTCTCAAAAATTTTGGGCTTTGAACTGAAAATACTAGCAGTGCCTTCTGTAAAGCAAAATTAAATCTATTCATCTTGTGAAATTTTTATTGTTGCAATTAATTTCCTATCTAAGTTATCAGATGTTATAGGTCCTTTTTCTGGTAAGAGGCTTGACAATATGCTTTACACTTGGATTCTTCAATCCTGATGCATTGATGCAACTATTATTCTGTGATTTCATTGAACAAAACTTAGATTACAGAACATGCTTTTTTTTCTAAATTGCAGGAACCCGAGAAACACGTGTTTCATCTAGTTACAGATAAGTTGAACTTAGGGGCAATGAATATGTGGTTCCTGCTGAACCCTCCTGGAAAAGCTACCATCCATGTTGAAAATGTTGATGAATTCAAGTGGCTTAACTCGTCTTATTGTCCTGTTTTACGTCAGTTGGAGTCTGCTGCCATGAAGGAGTACTACTTCAAGTCAGCTCATCCTATCACATTTTCCGCCGGTTCTTCGAACCTGAAGTACAGGAACCCAAAGTATCTATCAATGCTCAATCACCTCAGGTTTTATCTCCCACAGGTTTATCCCAAGTTGGATAAAATCCTTTTTCTTGATGATGACATCGTTGTTCAGAAAGACTTAACAGGCTTGTGGTTGGTAGATCTTCATGGAAAAGTGAACGGGGCAGTTGAAACCTGTGGTGAGAGCTTTCATCGTTTTGACAAGTACCTTAATTTTTCAAATCCACATATTTCTTCAAACTTCGATCCCAATGCTTGTGGGTGGGCATATGGAATGAACATTTTTGATCTCAACGTGTGGAAAGAGAAGGATATAACTGGAATATACCACAAATGGCAGAATATGGTATGTCTCCTTTTCTTTTTCTTCCCCTTTTAATTTTGCTTTGTATTTTAATTGTGTTGCGTGTAAATTTATGCATTAGTAGCAATAATGTAATAATTCAATTGCTGTGTGGAGGTGGGGGTTGGGTGTGTGTGACTTTGCTGGTAAGCTGTNGTTTAAGCAGTATCAGACGAGACGAAGGACCCTAAGGATTCGTTTGATTGCAAGAATGAAATTTCGGTGAAAAAACGAATTGTAGGGAATTGAATTGTTTAAAATTTGTTTTATTGGAAATTGTCAATTAAATGTGTTTGATTAGTACAAATTTTCACTTGAAAAATGTTGAAAATTTGGATCTTTTGGTATTCGTTTGATTTATAATCCATGAAAATTATCAATTAAAGGAACTCTGAGAGATTGCTCAGTGGTTAGGTCTTGAGTTTGTTCCTTAATGTCATCAATTCGAGTTCCCTCAGGGCCATTGATGTGAATATTCGATTGTAAACTTTAGAGCCTCGTGGAATTAGTCGAGGTGAGCGTAAGCTAATTCGTACACCCACGGTCATACAACAAATAATAATAATAATAATAATAATAATAACAACAATCAATTAAAGGGATAGAATTTGTTACAATTGTGAATAGAATGTGTTTAAAAAAATGGAAAACACAATTCTTATCAAAACCAAAGGAAAATCAATTCCTTAAAAACTAGGAAAATGTGGTCACGTAGGGGGTTGGGTGGAAAACCAATTCCATGAAAACTTTTGCCCATCAAACATACCATTTGGATGGAAAATTTCACAAAAAATGGAGCTTTTCAAATTGGGAAATTTTTCTATTTGGCCTGTCACTATTCATTTTTATAGAAATGTCTATATTACCCTTAATGAAATGATTCTTTCTATATTGCAATTTATATCCTAATCTTTTGAACATTTTATCTTCTGTTTATTTTATTTTGGATATTTGAGTATAAAATCATTCTATGATCTAATAAATAAGAATAATCCATAACATATATATCATATTTTCTTAATAAAATACCATATTCTTTAAATGGTAAATTTGTATTTTTTAATTGAGATATAATATTCTTTATTTCTTCTAACGTTCTTTCTAATAAATTATCTAATCTTTCAACTGTATATCCTGGCATTTATCAAAATAATCATCATGGAATTGTCCCTATGATTCTTTTAAGATCTTAAAAAGATTCATTCTAATTTTAGCAAAAGTGTAATAGTTTTATCTATACTTGTATTCTTAGAACCGAGTGACCGTCGAGCTCTGAATTTGTAAACTGCTTCCTTCAACGGCCTCCTGGCTTCACGGAATTGTTACTATTTCAGCTACTTGCTCTCACTGTATCAGCTTCTAAACAATAAAATTCTAAATTTCTGTTAAAGAAAAACTCTCTTTTTGCTAAAATAAAAAAGAAACTTTCTATTAGATCTTTCAAGAATCTATGGGAAAATGATTTAGAAATTCATATTGATATCAAAATATTGAAATTTTATTTCTATTAAGATTGATATAAGACTTCAATTTGGTACAAAGGGATTTCTAGAAAAACTGATTTTTTAAACTGAGAATATGCTATTGTTTACAACTCGAGAATTCAAGATAGGATGAGATGATATTCTTCTATGGTAATGTCTCTATTTATACAAGTGTTTGAGACTCTATTACATCATTGAATACATCAGCAAGACACATTTGCCTTTCTATTTTTTTCCTTGGACCTACATCTTCACATGCTGGTTCAACTTTTCTATCCAAAGAGCATCTTTTTCTATTATTGCTCTTTATCTTCAATGTCTTCACATGTAGTATTATTGTCCTTCATACACCTTTGTCAAAAGGTGCTTTGTCTTCTTCTTTTATTGCTTTACATGCAGCTGGAACATTCCCTTAGCTGACAGGATTCTTTTATAGTGGTAGGACATTCTGGAAATTAATATATATCAAATCTTGTAATATAGTCTTTTAAAATTTCTGATTTTACATATCCTCCATTGGATACCAACATCCAATTTTCATATTGGCACAAGCACGAGAATTTTTTATCAAACAAATTTTTGGTAATATTGTAGATGACTTTAATTCCAAGCGATCTTTTATGTTTGATCCATGATTTTGTCACTGTTGGGACTTTTCTATTATTCTTTGTAACATCAATTTGGAAATTGACTGCAACATATCCAATTGAGATTATGTGTTCAACTGGATAGTAAACCACCCCATCATATTCTGAACTAATTAAATAGAATTTTAAAAATATTTTCCTTCCCTTGGCAAATCTTGATACTTCCTTAATGAATATGTCATCAAACTTTGAAATTTCAATAAAATCTTTTTCTGGATAAATCAAATCCATGAATCCATAGTCTCTCATGATTTTTATAAATGAAGGGTCACCTCCTTCCATGGTTATTATTCTGGGGTAAACATTATATCCTAGAGAAATAAAATATGAATCACTTATTTTTATTTCATAAGCGATTTTGACTATTTCGGCATATTTTTTTTCTTTTGGATCTAAAGGAATTTTATCTTCTTGGTCTATGATGCTAATTATTTTGGTATCTCTTTTATCTCCATGTATCATAACTTTTTTGGTTGATGATACGAAAATGAAATCTCCTTTATTATCAGTTAGTATGTTGTCACGTCTGGGTCCACTGCTGCTTCCAACTGTCCCTGTTTGGTATTGATTTGGAAAACTCATTTTTGAGCTCTTTGGTATATCCGTTTCAAATAGTATATTTTTTAGTTGTGCTGTAATAACATCAACTTGATTTTTGAGTTCTATGATATATTTATGATACTCAGTAGTGATATTCAACAATATTTTCATATTTGAGTTGAACATCTTTGAGATCTGGATTGCTCCAGAACTTATATCTTCAGATTCTTCTTTAAGAAAATTTGTCCTTTCTTGTATATATAAAATAGATTGGTATAATTCCATGGCCTTGATTTTATCCATCAGCAAATTCTATGTTTCTGCTGAGAAAATCTGCAAGAAAATTATTAACTCCTTTAATATGGACTATATCAAAATTATAAAATGCTAAATAAGCTTGCCATCTATGAAGCCTTCTGTATTGTGGTTCTGAGGGTAATTTATTCCTGACTAATCCTGCAACTTGAGAATTATCAGTTTCAACTATAAATTTTTTGGATAATAAAAACAATAAGAACTTTTTTATTCCTCTAATAATCGCTAGTAATTCTTTTTCACAAGTAGTATAATTTATTTCTGCTTGGTTAAAGTTTTCACTTGAATATCTACAAATTTCATTTAGATCTGTTTTTAATATTGCTGCCCAATATTTATCTGAGGCATTAACAATCAAATTGTCTTTTTTATCTGGTAACCTTAATTTTGATAAATTTTTACATTCTTCTTTTAATGATTTAACTATTTTTGTATGTTTTTCATTCCATCCCTTAGTATTTATTTTTCTAAGTAAAACTTGAATTTTATGTTTTTTCTTAAAAAGATTTTCAATAAATTCTTCTGCATAGTTTAAACATCCTAAGAATTTTTGTATTTGTTATTTGAATTCTAATCTATCTGGAAAACTTTCTATCTTTTTGGATATATGGGTTTGTAATTTTATCCCTCTTTTATCTATTGATAATCCAAGAAAGTCCATCTCTTATTTTTCTATTTTAGATATCTTTTTAAATAGTACAATTCCTTCTTTTTTACATTTATTAATAAATTGGATTAAATGATTCTATGCTCTTCTTTACTATTAGAACAAATTAATATATCATCAATATAAATTATTAGAAATTCATTAAACTTTTTAAATATATTATCCATCTTTCTCTGATATATTTGTAATTCATTTTTCAAATCAAATGACATAACTAAACATTCATATTTTTCTTGAGGTGTACTAAATGCATAATTGTATACTATCTTCTTCCATTTTTACTTGCTAAAATCCTGATTTACAATCAAATTTAAAATAATACTGTTTTCCTCTTACAAGATTTATTAGTACTTCTTTATTTGGTAGAAAGTAACCATCAAATTTAGTATATTTGTTTAATTTTTTTATAATTTATAACAATTCTAGCTTTTCCTCTAACTTGTTCAGAGTGTTTCATAAACATAAAGGCTGGACTACTATGAGATTCATTACTAGGTCTAATAAGTTTTTATTCTAACAGTTCTTTATCTGATTTTTAAATTCTTGTGTATCTTCTATTGTTTACATCATTGGTCTTACTCTTATTATAACATTTTCTGTTAATTCTATTTTGACTTTTGGGTGATGTGGTTTCCAAAATAATAATGAATTTTCTCCATAAACATTTTCTAGTTGTTCAATGATTTTTTCTATATTCATTTATAATCCTGTTTTAAGAACCTTTTTATAAAATATTCTTTTATTTTTTATTTCATTATTAAGAATTGGTTTTCTTTCTCATTTATCACAACGCTGGGCTGACTGAACTCTATAAGGTTTAAATTTTCTAGGAATTTTTAATAAGTGTCCACAAGGTGTTTGTAACATTATCACATAATTATTTTGTTTATAATATTGAAATTGTTGTATGAAATCATTTTCTAATAATATATCACATTCTAATTTATCATATTTATAAATTTTATTTATTGTTACTTGTTTACTTCCAAGAATTATATTAACTTTATTAGCACTATTAATTATTTGAGTACTTTCTCCTGTAACACCAGTTATTTTTATATTACTATTATTATTCCATGATTTTATTTAAAAAACTTTTTAAATATTGTTATATCATTTCATGTATCTATTAAAGCATAAGTTGTTATATTTGTTCCTACAGTAGAAATTTGTATATACACAGCTAATGGAAAACTTATCTGATTATTCATCTAATTGTTTTTACATAATATAGTTTGTCTATTATGAACAATATATAATCCTTCTCTTTTTATACTATAATTTTCCAATCCATTTAGAAAACTCATTCCTAAAAGTATATGGGGATTTATATCAATACTTTTATCTATGTAATATGGTACTAAAATATCTATTCCTCCTATTTTTATTGGTACCTTAACTTCTAAATCTGTTATATGTACGTATCCATCAAAATTCACATACTTATATGGTTCAGTTTTATGAGTTATTAGTCCTTTATTTCTAATCGAAGCTATATGATATTCACTAGCTTCTATATCTATTAATATATTTGGTTCATTTATACTTTCTCTACCATTATAATATTCTCCTTCTATTTTCATGTTTCCAGCATTCCTATATAGTTTTACCTCTTTTATTTTGTTAATTTCTTCTAACTGGTTTTTATTAGGTATTTTAAAACTTTTTGATCTTTTAATTAATTTTCCATCCTTAAATGTTATATTATTAGAACATTCTCCTTCATTTAATTCTGTTATTTCAGGTTTATTTTTTGCTATACTAAATTCATATTCTTCTGGAATTAAATTTATTTGTTTATTTGGTTCTATTGTTTTACTAATATCTTTACATTCTTTATGAACTTCAATATATGGTTTATTGGAATAAATATTCTCATAATTAAAATTGGTAAATGTGTATAAGGCTCTATATTCTATAGTCATAATTTGATCACCTGGTTGCATAATATCATCTCTATGAAGCTTGAAATGTAGTTCTAAAATTTCATTAAAAGTTTCTATCTTTTAATGATACACAATATTTTGGATAACATGTAAACATAATTTTTTGATATGCTAAATTTCCTTCTATTGTTCCTAAATGACTATCTTTTAAGTTTATTATTCTTCCATCATGTAGAGTTATGGTTAAGGGTGAATCTATCCCTTCGCTAATTAGTGATTTAAACATTATTTATATTTCTGCTAAATAAACATATTGGATTTTTTCACTTTGTTTTTTACTAATTTTTGTTAATAGTTCATCAACTGTATTTTTTGTTAAAAGATTTAATTTATGTTGTCCATAATTTGTTCTTACATTTATAGTTTTTTCTATTTTATGATATTCATTTATTGTTATTCTTTCTCTTTTCTAAATTCTATCAAAGACTTTCCATTTTCCTATTTTTAAATCTAAAGATAATTTTTGTAATTTTCTAAATTTGTTATTATCAAAAGTAACTTTTAATCCATATCTTTCTATTCCTTCATATTCTTGTATATTTATATTATTACTTTCTATTTCTTCAATCTCTTTATCTTGATTCATCCTCTATTTCACTTATTTATACTTCTTGATTATAATATTCTTCAATATATGATATTTCACTTAATTCATCTTTGACTTCTAAGTATTCTAACTTTCTTGTTATCACAATTAGGACTTATATGAGCTATTTCTCCATAATTCCAACATTTACATTTACATTTACATTTACATTCACTTTTATTTTTATTTTTATTCTTCTATTGATTATATGAGTTATTTTTTCTTTTGTAATATTTTCTTCTAGGTTTTATGTATTTTTTATTAAAATTCCTAAATTTTTTAAACTTTTTATTTTTATATTTTATTTTATTAATTCTTCTTTCAGGATTACATCCCCATTGCACAG